>NW_028186756.1:2185845-2229220 GCF_003343005.1 Rhea americana
AAAAAAAAAACTACTGAAAAATGTTTCTAACTTTGATATCTGACAATTCAAATTATTTGGGGAGGAATGTTGTGCTCTTCTCCCTTCTTTGTCAAAAATATTGTACTGAAAGCTTTGGCTTCAGCAAATGTATTTAAAACTGTAGGATCTATGTAGTCAAAAAAAACCTATGTTCATTGAAAAGGACAAATTGATATTTAAAAAATATTTCACTAGTCTCATCTTTTTCATCCTGTGTAAATAGAGAAACCAGTGTAAATTAAAAGGACCAGGAAGGATAATGAGCATTATCAGGCCCAGTGACCTCYGTTTTTTTGTAGCATAAAACAGCACAACAAGTTTTGTGACTCAATGGGATGCAAGATGAAACAAAAGGAATCAGAGGTTTCTTCCATCTGCCGCCAGGCTGCTCTTTTTCAAGTGTTCAGATCATGAGCAGCCTATGAATTTGATTCCRATTTCATTAATTTCAATAATTTATCTCTATTTTCTTTTGTTCAGGACTAGGGGSCTAACTAGCTCCGTGATCACTGGATTTACCTAATTCTGAGTCCTGTTACCTCCAAGCAGCTGGCTGCATAAGCCAGTCGTAAACTTTCTGGTGTGCATGCTCTATGTTAGAGCATCAGTATTTCAGAGTATTATGATCATTGCGTTGTGCGTGAAGCCAAAGAGGAACTCAGAAATGGCCATGCAGCTCTTAACCAATACGGGAGGGAAAGCAGGATCCTCGCAGCAAGCGAGGCAGAGCGGTGTTGCATGAGGAGGTATAGCACTGGTCACCGCTCAGCGGAGCCAGTGTTGAGGGCAGGAGCCTCACTGGTCTCACTCAGCAGGTTTTTTAAATTTATTTTTTTAGCATGCGGTGTTTGTAGTTCTATAATACTTTTCATCCAATGATCTTAAAACATTTTACAATTATTATGTAATAGGAAGATATCCCCCAAAACTGGGAGTAGAAACTAAAGTAAAAAGAAGCTACTTAGTGAATTTATTGAGCAAGTCAGTGATGGAAGCAAGAACTGTTTAAACAGTATGTGTGAAGCACCAGCAAGCTGCTCTTGCTATTTGCTGTATTCTTCACTAAAAATTCAGTAGCCAGGATGWCAGAAGAGTTACAGCATCCTGTGTGTCCAGTGAGCAAACAGAGCATTTTATTATCCATTTTAAATGACAAAAGGACAATTCTACCAAAGTAGACTATCGGCAACTATGAACTAATGTCCCCAGCATGCAGTGGCTCTTACTGCTGTGAAGATATTCTGCTTGCAGTTCAGTATTTTTTTCAGAAGAAAGGTGTCAATTTAATCTGCATCCTGTAGGACTTATGAGGTGTATCAGCTTTTCAGCTTTGCTAACTCTTGTGTGTGCATGTGTATATATACATATATATATTTATGCATGCRCGCGCACACATATTTCTTAATTCTGAGGAAGCTCATAATGAGAATGTGACAATGAAATTATGACCGTAAACACAAATTATTCACATAATATATAACAGTGAGTGGGAGATTCTTCTACAAACAAAATGTGAGGATACAAAGTTGAAATGGCATATTCTTACTGGATAAATCTTACGGAAAAGCTCTCTCTTCCCGTTCCAGACTGTACATCTGTAAGCAAAAGCTTGGCCTAACAGAAACCTTTTAAACCTCATTGGGTTTCAGTGCCTGATTTTCAAAGGTGTTGCTTCTGCCCTAGGATTCATTGCCGGGGCTGGTGCTGTTGAGTTGCCCRCTCATGTGGCAAACATGGTCATAAATTCAAGGTAACGGGCAGTGACGCAGTGCTGAAGCGTGGGTGTTGATGAGTTGGCTTGGGAGCGATGGGCTGCTTTTGAGTCTTAGTCTTGCAGATGCCTGGGGTTTGGGATTTCGTTTCGCTTTTCCCTTTCAAGGGAGTAAGAGGACACAAGTAGTGAGAGATCCCGTAGCAGTGAGGAGAGCTGCTGAGAACCCACAGAGGCATCTTCTGGGGGAGACCAGCTGCCCGGAGCACGCTGGGTCCGAGGCGGTGGGATGGCCCGCAGATCTTCCCGTGCGGGCAACGCCCGCTAGAGTTTCCTGAGGTATCTCGGAGTGATCATAAGCTAATGCTACACTGGCCCTGTACTCCACAGAGGAATGGCATTTCAACATGCTTTCTCTGGATATTATTTTTTTTTKTKTKTGTGTGTGTGTGTGTGTTCTCTTATGCACCAAAATGAAAGTAYTCTAGAGGAGGGGAAAAAAAAATAAAGATCTCCAAACAGTGGTTCACCCTCTTATTTTTCACTCCTCTGAATGGTATCTGCCCGAAGAGCAGATGGAATTGTTTCTCTAGATTTTAAAGATGTGATCCATAGAAAGCTGTATTAGATAGTTGTGCCACAGCATAGTTCAGTTATGTATGTCACTGTAACGTCACAGGACAGGAGAGGTCTCATTTCGTTATTTAATTGGAAATGCACCTAGAATAGATTGCCACTAAAACTTCATCCATCTGCTTATATTACTCTTTAAGGGATATTGTAAATCGTGCTTCACGTACCATAACATTTTATAATATTACATGCAATTTGCCACATAAAAAGCATTAACACTTCCAAAATTTCTGGTTTTGATGTAGCCACTAGCCTAATTTTAATGTATTAGATTTTTAAGTGTCTCTTTTGTTTGGAAAACCCCTTTGAACAAAGCATTTTATATGTATTTAGAAGGTTATTTATGTTAACGTCATCATTATAGCTAGACCAGTCAGCTTACAGTTATTGCAGCAGTTCTCCTGACCTCCCTCTGTCATGCTGAATTCATTCTGTATCCATAATCCATAGCCAAGTTTGCACCTTCAGGCTCTGTTTTAGGTATGCAACATTTGGTTCTCCAAAATCACTTCATTGATGGTGCTCTCTAGGATGAAGCTCACGGAGCATTCCCCAGAAAGGGTTAAACTCATTTGCTAGCAATAGATCTTCCCTGGGAATATTACTAGACTGTGGCACAAATTCCTGCAAGGACTGAGTGTCCTCCAGATGCAAGGCATGCATCTTCAGTTTTGCTTTTTCTTAATATAAACTCAGAGCGTATAATGTGTGCAAATTAATTTCAGTCTAGGAATAGAAGTCTAATTCAAACATTTTGTCCTGTGGACAATAAAGCTACTACTAATTTTGCCTGCTGTAATTGTGACAGTTGTTCGTGACCCTTCGTTGGGTCCGTTTTTAAACATAAACAAAATGTAACTACTGCAGTCAGTGCTACTGTAAAATTATAGCAGGAGTTTTTTTAAAAAATAAACAAACAGTGATGGTGTCATCATCCCTGCTGGCGAACTTGGTGGTCAACACTAAATGGTCAGCAACAAAGAGGTGGTACGGCAATGGTAGAAATCTGTTTCTCCTGGAATTTCACCTTCCAAAGTGAATACCCCCGAACGCCGCCGAGTCCGTAAGGCTTGATGGCAGCGTTGGGGACGATGCAGTTAGCCCGGTCCTTTAGGATGAAAATCACTGCTCTAACAGCGCAGGTTTGCCAGTGTAGCCAAGCTCTTCTGCACTGCAATGACGACGTAAATCCTCCATAAACCTTGATTAATTTAAGTGCACGGTTGTGTTTAGCCAGGAGGTGTTAATCTTACGTGCTTTATTATGGAGGCATTTAATTGTTTGCCCTGAAAAGAAATATTGTAAAATGAAAGAAAACCTTTATACACCGTGGATATTATACGATGATTCCYCCATTAGCATCATCCATCTGATAGCAAAGATCTAGCCTTTCTGCTCTTGAGTTATCCCCTCAGAACAGCGTGTGGAAACTGAGGTCCCCTTTATCCTCTCACTCACATGCAAAGTGTCRGTAACATTAAAAAACACTGGGAACCATTTTTTTTCTTTTCTTTTTTAAGAAGTGRGAGAAATTAGTTAAAATACCTGAAATAGTGCCCAAGATTCTGCAACTCCAAATACTAGTTTTAAAAAGACCTTTGCAAAGTTCCTCTCATTTTGTCCACACACATGAGCTGCAAATTTGTACCCTAGCAAAAGGACAGCAGTTGGAKCCATTAAGAGTTTTAAAGGCCTGGTGGGGGAGGAGGGGACGAGACTGCTTCTTGGTTTTTGTTTGCTTTTTGGCTTGGACTTTTTTATTTCTCTGAAAAAAATAATTAGTCAGCCTTTCAAATCAACAGTTGTAATAGATGTGCTGGAAGCTAGCTGACTTAGAAATTCATTTAATACAGATGCACATTYTTTGTAATTAGAATAACAGATGTTACTAACAGGCTTTGGGGTGTGGACATCCTAATATCTCACGAAATGCTAAGACACTTCCATCTGCTTCTCGATGCCAAAATAAGGTGCGATGTTTGCTTCTAAGCTCGTTATCCCCCACAATACAAATGCTTGCCTATCCTAATGTTGCCCAAACGTTAGTCATGGTTTTATTAATGAGCAATACATGTAGCATATAATGTACAATTTACAATTTCTGGTAGCAAAGTAGTTTTTTTTTTAATGAGTATCACCATGATCTTAGATCGTCATGTAACTTGTGTGTTTCATGCGTGCAGCAAGTTTGAAAACTTTGTATTTCTGTGCAGGTATTTCACATGATGAGGTGATTCCTATTTTGTATAAAGAGAAATACGTGCAGCAATTCTCTTTTTTTATTGGCAGTGCTAAATAATCCAACAAATATCTGAATCTTTGTTCACATAAAGATCAGCCAAATCAGTTGTTCCACTCRATGAACAGTTTGAAGCTCCTCCAAAATTCTCTTTAAAATAATGTCTGTTTTTTATTATTACTGCAAAATATTGGTAAAGYTTTCTGTAAGCATAAAATAGAGAATTCATAAAAAAAATACAAAAAAGACTCATCAGTAATAAAAATTCTTTCTAGAAACTGGCAAGGCGCAAGAAAGTAATTGACTGTGGTTTACTTATTTTGTTCTTAAACATCTCTAATATATTTTAGTCGTGCTATTGGGGTATTATCAGAGGTTTTACTAAACTGAGACTATGTCTAAACTGGCAACAAAGGTATATAATCAAACTAGTTGATTAGATTAAAAGAGATTTTACAGAGATATGTGAAATCTTCTAGGGCTCTACTTTCCCTATCAAGCGATTAATACTACCACTATGGTTTATAGTATGTGAATATTGCAAGTCTTGTTTGCCCTATTCAGTTTGAGATACTCAAAATCACTTTCCAAGGCAGTTCAAGAGAAGTTGTTTCCCTTGACACTGGCTACTTCACCGCCTTAGACTTGCTTWGACTGGCCGTTGCTTGCTGATGCAGGATTTAACTTCTTACAGATCCCTTCTGAAATAACAGATACGTTAAGAAGCCTCTGTTGCTACTTATTTACATGCCAGAGCATCCTGGTTTAGTAAGAACAACATCATCAAGTGTATGTTAATATCGCGTATTCCAACTTCAGATCAAGCACTTTCTTCCAGCATCTTGGTACATGAATTATTCTTTTCTTAATTTTCTTAACCTAGAGGTTAAGACTCCCCAAAATCTGACATTACATTCACTGATGTGCAACTTCCCAGCACTGGACACCTTACCCTGCCTCTGTCCTTGTGCTTAATCAGAATGAATCAATCAGAAGTATTTTTTCTGATGCAAAAGTCGCCACAGCCATGACTTTAGCAGGCTCTGTAGAGGTCACAGTGACGAGTGTAGGTTTGTCCATAATAAGCCTTGCTTGAGTTATTATTATAGCTATCTTGGAGCGCTGTAATAAATGAGAGGGAGAACGCGGACATGGAATAGCATACTTCATTGCAGTTTCATTTTGCATCTCATCCTTTGGAACAAAGGTTTTCTTATCCAAAATAGCTTTTGTGTACTTTGTATCACATTCAGAATAAGAAAAGTTTACCTTTCTTTGGCTCAGAGAGGAAGAATAATATTTAAGAATRTCAGTCAATACGAAACTCTGATGAGAGATTCTCTCTGGTGATAATACTCAGCACTCAGACTGTTACTGCACTTCGGTGAAGATCATTCAGGCCTCTCTGAATTAAATTATGCTTTTTGAAAAATGTGAACCTGTCTGGACTGATGGTACATTTACGAGGACGTTATCTTTGCCTGCGTACTCCAGCAGGGCATCTGTCTTTAATCCTACAGAACTTTGGCAGTATGTCATGAGCATACAAATTAAGCAAGTTTCTTTTGCAAACTAATCAAGTTCCCACTGACAGCCTGAGCCATCTTTCTATTTTAAGTGTGATAACATATTCATCCTCCTCTATCAGGTCATGACTAATGAGTAAGAATATTAACATATTTTATGTTGTTATCTAACCTCTGATAATCTCAGGGAAATAGAAAATACAGTTTTTAGTGGTGAAATCTGTGATGTTCACTCATTAATTAAAAGGAAGTGGAGAGCACACGGAACRTAGTAAAATGTACTGTCAGCTGCTAAACTGGTATAGTATTTGTGGTCTGTATAGTAGCCTAGTTATTATTATAAATTCTTGACTGGATGATATTTCTATTAAAATTGGTGTTAATATTAGGTGGGTTTATCCTGCTAATAGTTAGTGCTGTGTTCATAAAAGGCATGCTTGACTCTGCTTTATACAGCAAACCTGAAACGTAAGAGCAGTGAACGCCTAGAGAACGTGCTGTGATGCAGGGCTAATGCGCGCTGCGGGRGCGTGCGAGGAGACTAAGCCTGTTAAAAATTCCCCATTTTGACCTGTATGTGGTTCTCTGTGTTTATGATCTCCCCCCTGAATGCAAAGAGGACTTATTTTTGACATAAAACTGTCATCGCTACRTGCTTTCTGACTTTTCTGGCTGAGCTGGGAAAAACAAATACTGCTTCTACTACYGGAGCTTTGCATGTGTTTTTGTCCTGATATCAAAAACTGGATCAACTGCAAAGTTGCAGGGAAGCTGCTGCCAAAAGGGTAAATTATTCTAACTTTCAGAATAGTARGATATTACTATCTTACTTTAGCTTCTTTTTAATCTTTATTGTTAAAAGTTTTTCTTCATAATTACCTAARGCTCCTGAGCTGAACATTAATGATAAATTAGAAAACGCGGGCAAATCTCCGAAATGCTTATAGGCGAGATCTGCTGTGTCGAAATCTTAGAGGCTGCTGGCTAAGGCCTTGAAACTGCAGCCAGCTGCGTGTGGGCAGGCCTGTGCATTAACGGATGAAGCCTTGGCCTCGAAGGCTCTCTGCGCCCGTTTGGCCGGATTAAGCACCGGCGCTTCGGCGACTGACTGCTCTAGTGGGAACCGCGGAGGATGTGGGAACCCTCGTGGGCTCAGGCCCTGGGATCGTGTGCTCGGTTTAGGGCTGCGTCTGCACGGCACGATGCCTCCTGCTTTAGATTAATCTCTGCGCTGCAAGAACTGTGGAGGAAACTCAGGGCTGACGGGCAAAAAGAGCAGTTGCTAGAGGGAGGACTGCTGGGGGAGAGGCGGACAGCTGGCGGGGAGCGGGCCGGGGGTGGCCAGCGCGTGCAGCTGGCGCTGGGACGCGAGTTACGGAGCTGCGCTSCACGGTGTAGCTGCTGAGACTGCAACAGCTCTTCTGGTCCTGATACAGAAGGTGATCTGAAAATTACCGTGCGTGTGCTCGAACCTAACTTCTTCTCCATGTAATTGTAACACTTGAGCTTTTCAAAGTGTGCGGCGCTTGGATTTTACTGAAGGAGGGACTTTGGTGTGTATTGCTGGACTAGTCACGTGTTAGTGTGCGAAGAGAATGTGCACATTTTCATGTTCCTAGTTAGCACTGATTTCCATAATAAATTTGGTCAGCGTACTTTAGAGAGCTGGAGTCTATTCTTTTTGGTTATGATTTTAAGGAGCTGTTATTTTCTTTTCCATATGTCTTAAGTTTTCTGTGGATGTTACCYGGTTTAAGGTGGTATTACTGGATGTTTCTTATTAATGAACAGGTCACCGGATAAAACTTGGAGTATGTTGCTGTCTTCTGGTAGCTGCAGGTTAAGCAGAGGTTCGTTAGGGTTATATTAGATTCAAGGGTTCCAGGTTCAGTTCCAGTTTGTGATTACGTTATTTCTCTGGCCCAACCAGAGAAATTTCATTTCCGAGACCTTCAGAAAGCAGCTGTGAAACCAGCAAACAATCGTGCATCTCAAACCTCAAGACCTTTTAGCTTGGTAATGAGCTTTAAATCCACCACGTGTTCCTGCTGCTTGAACTCATGAATAGCTGTGAATGAAGTAGTAACATTTTGTGTGGATGCATGCTAGAGAAAAAAGAGTTAACAGCTAAAGTTGTTAAGTATCTTGTATACACTGATAACAGAGAAATAGTTGGACAAGGTAGGGTCCTATGCCGGGCCTGGGTGCCAGGAGGTTCACAGGAGTATACTTGCCCTCATTTTTGGCCTTGCTGTCCACACATCTTCCAGAGCCTTGGGGTGTCCACGTGGAAACCACCAGGCTMCAGAGATGACATTCGATGCTGTTTCAAGTGGTTGAAAGCAACATCTTACGTTGGAACACATCAGGAAATAACTCTGAAGAAAAAAATGGTGCAACCTATCGTAACCAACAAAGGCAAAGGAACCAAAACAATTTGTAAGCGCATCTGTGCAGAACTCTCAATACAGATTAAAGCATCTGCAGTGATGCAACATAATGTCCTCGCTCTCTGTATGACAATATTTGCCAAATAGCTGGCTCTTCTTAAAAAYATCTGTCCTTTTCTGAAAGGACAGAAGAAGGGATGAGATAAACTCTAGAACAGAGTTCTGAGAATGTTTCCACTTTCTTCTAAGTACAAAACGATTCCTTTCTGAGAAATAAAAATAATTTTCAGTCTTAGTTCTGGGAGATTTAGTTTTACAAAGACTATTTCTAAAAATGCCCTATCATTGCAAAATTGATAAATAGGGAAAAAAATAGAATGGATTTTGAGATCAAAATTATGGAGCATCAGAGGCACAAAATTTAGCAGTAGTTCTTCAGAGGGTTTTGTTGTTGTATTAACCACCTTAAAAAGTACTAAATTATCACTAGTTTAGGTGATACTATTAGAATTATTTCAAAAATGTTGTTTAATTGTGATAAATAAAGAAACGCAATCTTTCTATCTGCTGACTTCAGGCGGGAGAGAAAATGAATTATAGGGCCTCACACTAATTTGTTTACATACGTAGAGACAGTGAATGCATATCACCTGATGGGCATACCATATATATTTTTATTGCTTTCAGCCAATAGTACCATTCTCTTTATAAGTAGATACAGTAAAATAATTGTATGGTGCTATTAAAATTCTCCCATGAAAGAAAGATTGGATATCTTTTTTCTCTCAATCTTAAAGGCTATGATGAAAAGAATATCATGATTATTAAAATTACTCACTTTTAATGGGTACAAGTAAAGAAAGAATTTTAAATCCAGTCTTTCCAGTTTGCAGCTGCAGAAAATATGAGTGCAACTGATGTCATTTAATCATAAAAATACTGCATCTGAAATACRGACACAATTAGATAGACATATCTAGCTGAGATCAGAATCATAAAATGTAATCAACATAAAAGACTTCACTTTTATTTGCACCTTTGGAACTGTTACTTCAAGGAATTGGAGGAAAGCTGAAAATTGGGGTTCAAAACCCTAGAGCTTTCTTATTACTGCAAGCAGAATTATTTTTGGTATAGTTTARTTTTTCTAAGATATAGCAAATGAATAAAGTTACGTCTTTCTGATATTMATGCAATTTACCTTATATTTAAGGAGCAGTTGATGGATAAGTATCTTCAAGGCTGTGCATCATTTTCTATATCATAGAAATAATTAGTAGTTGTCATGATAGATGACTATGTTTGATAYTCTGTCATCATACATACTGGTAAAATAATTAAAATCTTTCCATTTCCTATCTTTGAATGGACCCTAGATTTTTAAATGGAATGAGGAAGAAATCAAGTTGAACAGAGCTGGATTTTCTATGTTCCAAAGTGCTTGTTTCTAGTAATAACTCCTGCAAATATTTTAGGAATTTTTTTCAGAGTAGAGTATTAAGCATAAAGTTTATTGGTCACTGCCATCAGGGACCTATAAAAGGAGYCTTAAATAGTGCCTCTGATATGAAAGTGTTAATATCAAAGAGCTAGTTTTAACTGCGCATCGGTTAAAAACAAGGCAAGACTGGGTTTCTCTGTCAATAAAACTCATGAACGATTAACAAGCAAAATCAGAATTTTGCAGGTTGTTGACCATCTAAATGCGTGCAGACTTGAGGAAAAATAAAGTCTGCATTAAATTTTAATCAAATTTCACAGCTGCTGGAAGATATTCATGCTATATTTGATTGACATTTCTAACACAACCCAATCTCTAAGTGTTTCATTTAAGCTCAGGGATGTCATTTCCATCTTCCTGTGCTCYGAATGCACAGCCCTCAAAGACGGTGGTTATTGCCAAAGGTGCTATTCACTCCCTTTATAAACTTCATTTTTATCTACCATCCCTAACAGTGAAATGAGTGTGATGAATGCCATTAGTTTTTCAAGAGTACAGTAATAATTCCTTATCATCTATTTATGTTATTTTCTTGTCTTCATGTATTTAGAGATGCATTCAGCTTGCTCTGTGTGTCAACCAAATTTCAACCCTGTGGAAATGTCCCTAAAAAAGCATATAGGTGGAAAGTTTTTTGGTTTGGGTTTTTTTGTTTTTGTTTTTTACAATTTTATGTTGTTTTTCTTTGGTTGATGTCAGTATTCTTTTCAGTAAGCCTTGTTTGTGAGTTGGTTTTCATGGAAGAGAATGAGAGGTTGTAAAAAGGATYGTTGGAGAGGAAACCGGAAGAAAAATGGATCATATCAGTCTAGACAAAGCAGATGCTAAGACAGTGGGAAGATCTTGAATAAGCCTGCCGAACAGTCAGCACCTTATCGAGTTTAAATAGCTAAAAATGCTCTTCTCCTAATTACTGGGAGGAAATGAAAAACAATATTCCACTTTTACTTCTTGATATGACTTCTTGATCCAAACAGTTGAAGATGACTGTTTTCTAGATAACATGGAAACATTTTGTCTTTTGCTTAAATTAGTTTGGAGAAGACTAAATGTTTTTTAGAATTGAACTATAATCTTTTCTTAATCTAGGGGACAGGGTAAATAAGTTACTATTCTTTAAACCTCTCAAGGTCCCGATTTTCCATGGAGCGGGGGTGACTAGGAGAGCCTAGTCCGTTCTGTCAAGCGTTTAGCGTTCTGTGCCCTGTGCCACACACAGCTCCCTAACCAATAATTTGTAATAACAATATCTAGCTGCTGATTTGGGATTTTGTAGTTAATTTTTAAGGTTCCCTGTGGGACTTTTTCCTCCATGTCTGAAGGACTGCCTAACGAGTTTGAATCTAGTAGATGACGGAAGAGACAGGGCTATTAAGAATCCTGGGCAAGAACTTCATCTGTGTGATTGGATTCGTGGACCCAGTCTAATTTCAAGTCATGATGGATCCCTGGAGAGAAAAAAAGTACTTGTGAGATGCAGGAAAAAATAACTAGTTGAAAGCTAGAAAATGTTAAATATTTAAATTTGTAAAGCTTTTGTATAAAGTTACTTTTGTGTTGGAGAGACACTGGAACACCAAGATACTTCTTCAAAGCAGTTGTATGTTAYACTCAATTTTCTAACTTGTATTTTTATGGTAATTAAATTGCTGTGAGGGTGACTGAGCATTGGAGTAGGTTGCCCCGGGAAGCTGTGAAGTCTCCATCCCTGGAGATATTCCAGACCTGCCAGATGTGGTCCTAGGCAGCCTGCTCTAGGTGACTCTGAGCAAAGGGTTGAACTAGATGATCTCCGGAGGTCCCTGCTGGCCTCAACTCTCCTGTCATCCTGCGAGGCATTTGCTCGGCCTGGTCATTAGTTGTGCTTGAAAATAAGAATTACCAGAAATAGTCAGTAATCTAGTTTTCACTAAACTTTCATACTTTTTGTAACCACTTTCTTTACTCTCTTTGTGACTCCTTTAACAAGAGCATAGCGAAACTTTTAGGAGATTTTTTTTTTCCACTATGCTTCAGCTGAGTTTCAGAAAAATGTTACTGTGGTGAATGCGTAAGATAATCTGTGAACTGAATAGGAATTTTTAATTTTATATGACATTTACAGGTTACTGTGGTAAGACTTCAGTCAGTATATAGCTACAAAGGTACTGAAATAGGGAGAAGAAATGTGCATTTGTTTGAAAATTCAGACAACACAGGCATGTTTTTGTTTGTACAAAACTATGTCAAGGTGAAAAATGGTCTTCATCTTTAGTATAACACTAACACTATTTTTTTGCTTATAATGTGGCAAATACATCATTTCATTGCCAAAACCACATGCCTCCATACAGTTCATACAGCAAACACTAGCTGAAAGGCGTATTATGATTGATGTTATCTATAGCCACCTCCTTTTTTAGAGGAAAAAATATACGTGCAAAAACTAAGTGAGAATATATTAGCGAATTTGTAAGCATGYTTGTGGTGATTCAGAGTCTGATAGGAATCGTTCTGTCCTAGCTCGGGGTCCACGACCAGGCTGCGTCTTGCTGACGGCTGGTTCCTCTCCCGGGGCCGCCTGGCCTTGGGGAGCTGCTGCCGGCGGCCGCTGYCCCTGCAGGACGCTGTCCCCGTGTCACTGTCCAGCGCAAGGCGGGTTTCGATACCCGCGTGGACCCTGCTGGCTTGGTCAGCCCAGGGTCTGCTGGCATCAGGGTGAGCTTCCTTGCGCACCCGACCTCTCTTCTGGTCTCACGGAAGGCTGCGTTTTCTATATTGAATATTGTGTTAAAGGGAGAGGGGAAAAAAATCCTTTAAAAATACCTCTGTTGATTGTCATAATTCCCTGACTCAAATATAAGTGAATTCTACCTGCAGTCCTAAAGCATCTGCTGGCAGATGGATTTGTTTATTGCCACCTGCTCTAGCCGAGGCAGCAGCTGTATTTGTAAACCGATAATACAGTATTTAGTAAATGGCCAGCTTTCTGCACTCATTTCGAGATAGTTGGAATGAAAATGCTTTCTTTTTGTAAATAATAATGATGATCTAWATTGGTTGCTTTATTTAGCTATTGTATGAGGCCACCATTTTATTCCCCCCAAATAGGGAGAAACGTGGTGTTATAACTTAGCCATATTTCAAAGTAATTTAAATAATCTCTGTTAAGCTTAGTCCAGGCCCATTAAAATTAATTCAGATATTTGCACATTGTTGGACTTTTCTTAATGGGCTTAGAAAAAGATCTGATAAATATATTAAAGTAGGTCTATTCATATATACTCCTCTTACAAGTTCACTGTATGCTTTTACTTTCAAGTTGACTTGTAYGTTCCTGAGTAAACACCTTGGTAATTTTCAGAACTGTTTTTTGTACAAAGCGATGCCCATTCATGGAAATCTAAAATAAGCAACGCGAAGACTGTATTAATTTAAAGGTCAGATTTTTCTAGCTAAAAGGCAACACAGACAGAAGATTATTAAAAGTTTCATTAATATTCAGTGAATTCTAGGCTCTGACTAGAACACTGCTAAGTCAGGATGGAAGTTGATTTTCTTAATTTAAACCTTGTACAAACCAAACCTAAGTGACTTTATTGGAAAGATGAACCAATGAGGGTAGAATATTAGAAAGTAAAGTCTGAGTATCTGTAATAAACTGAAATTAATATTAAATTAAATGAATTGATAATATGACAATAATAGTTCAGATAAGTGCTCCATTAAATAGTATGTTCTTATTACTGTGAGATTTTTAAATTTAATGCATCAGATTTTTGCTTCTAAATATCAATTAGAAGTGTTTTTCAGAGTTTTGTGTACAAAATCTTGTAGAATTTGTTAGATATAATTTTTAAAAGATAGATTGTACTGTAAAACTTGGTTTAAAGAAGGAACTTCTTTAAATCTGTGGGAAATACGAAAACACTACAGCAAATCAGAGATGTGGGAAGTCAATAGCAATAAATACATGCTACAGGCAAGAAACTACAGAGAAAAATGATAAAGGAAGCAAAAGGAAAGAGAAACCTAAGGATCGTAAGAGGTAACACTTTTAAGAAATCCTCAGAACCAAATAATTGTAACAGAGGTACTAGCTTATTATTATGAAAATGCTAAAATTTGTGTAACTTATACTTGAGCAAGATATATGCGCTCTATATTTAGCGCATATGCCCATAATACATATTTTMTTAAACATTATTTATTCTAGCAGTTTGTCAGGGAGCTGTTACATAAACTGAACTTTATTAGAAAGCCAGGTCCTGCAATACTTGTCAAATAATTTTAAGAGTACTTTTTGGAGAAATGAGTCAGAGCTAGTGTGGTGGACATATGAAGAGCTGACTGATGTGGTTATAGGTCTATTAGTGTTGCACAGATATTGGGAAAGTCAAAATAAACCCTGATATCTGATTTGATTAGCAAAAGAAATAGATGAATATAAATAAAACTGAGCATTGTTCAACTGAGAGGGCATCTCAAATTATCTTGATATTTCTTTCTGTGTTGCAGTTTTCAATGATAAATGTGATAGTGTTGATGGAATGGACTGTAAAGCAACTGACTTGATATCACGTTAAATTTTAATTGAGGGAATAACATTTCACAGAATTAACGTGACATGTAAAYATTATAAAAAAAATAATTTCAAAATGCAATTTTAGAATCATCAAATGGATTTTTTCTTTTTTCTGTCTTTTCTTTCTTTCTTTGTGGCTCTGACCCTTCACTGTTTAACTCCTTTGGTGACCTGGAAATAACATATTGTGGCTAATGAGATTTGTAGACAATGCAAAGATTGGAGGTAAAAAATAATAAAATAGATGCTTCATTTGTACGAAGGAACATGGTGAGCAATGTTATATACTTTGTAATGACTGACTGTGAAATTATACTCAGCAAGTAAAGGAAATGGGCTGTATGTGGACGAGGGCCATGAATCCATGGAAGGTGATCCCTGACGTGGCTGCTGCCAATGTGTTACCCATGTCTAACATATTCAGCTCTAGCGAGATCCAGTAGCTGAAGCTTTGCAGTTAGTGCAAATACTAATTATTAATTTACCCTTCCAGAAGGACTGATAGAGGCCTTCTACCTGAATAATATCTTGACCTTGATCTATATAAATGGTAATATATGGTAGGAGAAGAAAGGCTATATTGTTACATATTAACTAACAAAGATGCCCCAGATGTAGAGGTTTTTACTATTACAGTGCTATTTCCAGGCTTGGTAGCCATACTTCAGGAAGATGTTTTACTTACAGTGGTCATCTTAGTGATACCATATTTACATCCTAACTGGGTAAAGGCCTGAGGAACTTGGTGTGACCTCATTGGTGGCCCTGATTTGAAGACTTTGGACTACTTTCACTCCTGAGGTCCCTTTCAACCTGAATTATTCTGTAAGTTTGTGATTCACAATGTGATGAGTTACAAATTACTTAAACATATTGTCAGTGGGATAGTTATTTACCTTATTGGTAGCTATAGAATATACTGTAAAACCCTCCTGTGGGGTGTGCGTGGTTGAGAAAGGATGGAGTGGGTACCTGTCTCAGGACCTCTCAGCCAGAGTCCTAGTCCTTGTTGAGACTCTAACAGGGTGGCAGGAGAGTGGATTGCAAGTGTACATATAGACAACACATCACAGGCATCTGTTTGCCAAGCTGACGAGTTCTGGTCTGTTTAACTGTTCCTTTTTCTGGCAACAGTTCTGTGTCTTTTATCACTGTTATTGACTATTTCTTTATCTTTTTTGACTCTAATATATTCTGCTGAGTTGGGGGGACCAGAGCTGCATGCAGTATTCTAGATGCAGTCTTATCACATATTTATATGGTGGCATAATATAATGTGTTTTGGTTTATTCAGTAAAATATTTTTCTTTCCTGGTAAAAACAGCTTCCCGTGAGAGAAGCCCATGAGAAGGGACAGAGGGAGGAGTGAGAGGTGGTAACATCATGAGACAGTATCTTCCATCCACGTATCAGACATTATAAATTGCAAAGCCTGGTAAGAGTTTGACAGTTGTTGCCCTTAGAAAGCTCTTGAATGGGAGCAGTTAGTGACTTTAATGGGAAGGGAGCCCTCGTGACCCTCTCTGGCACATTCTCGGGAGGCTGGCTTGGCACCGAGAGCTGCAGGGTCCAAAGGCATGCTGGAAGCCAAAGTCTCAGCTTCTGGACTTCTAATTTATAAAGATGTTGTCTGAATAATGAGATCTGACAGGGACAAAAATACAGATGGTCAGACGACCTTCTCTTGGTGGCTAGCATGCAAAATGCCCAAAGATCCTGTTGTAAGTGATTTGGATGCTCTGTCAGAAGCATCAAGGGATTTTTGRAGCCTCTTGTAAAATCTTCAGATAAAACGCAAGAGAGGTGATAACTAAGCCAGTGGATTACGAGTATATCTCGGGAGAAGAGCTTTAGGTATAGAAATTCACAATACTATGGAGATTGAAAAATAAATCTTTTAGCAAAGGAGTCAATTTGTTTCTATTCATTTGTCATGAGAGATTCAGTTTGTCTATTTGTTCAGTGGCTGCCACAGCTATTAGGAAAGAAGGATTAGGTTGCGTAAACAAAAAAACTATCGTCTCTTCTGGAGATAAAGTGTTTTTCTGTCTTTCCTTAGATGTTGCTTTGCAAGAAGACAAAGTATTTTTACTAAAATATCCATTCTGCATTCAAAACCACTGCATTAATAAGCAGTAGGATGCTAGGAAGCTGATGAATGGTTGAAAAAAAAAGAACTCTACAGGTTTCTTGAGGGTTCAGAAAATTCCTCTGGGGAATAGAAAAAAAAAAATCTAAAATTTTTTAGAGTTGTCTGTAATTCTGCGGTAACTGAACATATACATGGTCGTCTTTGAAAATGATGGCAGTTCTAGGGGGGATTTTTTGTGATACTGAACTGGAGTGGTGACAGGTAGACACCTGTGACTCGGAGCAGGAGGAATGGATGTTCTTGAGACTAATAGTAACCTACAAGTGGGTTCACAGAAATTGCAGCAATGAATAAGTAGACAAAGTTTCGGTTTTACTCTGATTACTTGTGTGATAATATAAAGGAAAGACAGGTGTAATTTTAAAAGCTTACTTTAGCTTCCTCTTGAGAATTTGCTCACAGTGATATCCAGCTCACTCAGACACAGATGCCTGCCAATATGTAACCAAAACSTAAATTAAAGATAGTCTTTAACGCCTAGCTTTTTTCTTTTACTTCACCAGAGAAGTGACAATTTATCTGTTAGGGAATTTTGAAATTTTATCGGTGTATATTGCTAGAAACTAGYTGAATTTCGAACTGCTGGAGGAGTTCAGGGCAGGTGGTTACAGAGATTGGAGCAGTCTGTACAAGTCTCTTTCATTCAGATGGGAAACTGGTGCGCTTGCCTGATGGCTGCCCTGGCAGGTCCTTGGTATCAAAATAGGGGGAGCAGACTGAAAAGCAAACAGCTCTTGAATGCTCARTGTTTTATATAGATGTGGTAATGAGGAAACGTTTGCAGAGCRGAGACTGACCTTGGAATTCATTAACCATTTTTTTTTTCTTTCTTTGAGGGGCGAGAGGGAAGGAGGGGGACAAAACAGAAGATGAACATTTGGGGATACTCCTAGAACTGCAGACTACTGAAGAGCTGGTAGACTTGGCAGTTTTAAACTCCTAGAGATGCCACTGCTAATCCCTCTTGGCCCTTGCTTTAAAGGCCAAGCAAATGGAGCACCTGCTAGTGCTTGTGCTCCGTGCCAAAACAGTCTGTGTCCATCCAGGGAGAAAAATCTCACTTTCCAGATTACAGTTCCTGGAGCAAAGTAGAAYTCATGCATAATAGAAATTCAGCTTTCAAAGATTTTTTTTTTTAATCTTAGAGAAGAAATAGATGCCATGAAATGGCAAGAAATATGCCATGTAAAAGGAAAACAAAATGTTTCACAACAGCTCAGCAGTTGAAAGTAGCTGAGACAAAAGCCTCCTGTAGCTGCATTAGAAAAATGCWGAAGAGAAGGAGCTTAGGGTGCCCTTCTCTGAATACCATTGGATAAAAAAAATTCTTAAGCTTGTTGTTTTGGTATATATGCATGTGTATGTGTGCACTTTGTGAATACACTATTGAGACTACAGCTGGAGCGCAGTATCCAGTTTTGGGCTCCTTGGTACAAGAAAAAGATGGACGTACTGGAGCGTGTCCAGCAAAGGGCCACAAAGGTGATGAAGAGATTGGAGCATCCGACCTGGGAAGAGGCTGAGAGATGTGGGAGTGCTTAGCCACGAGAAGGAAAGGCTCACAGGGATCTTATCACTGTGTATAAATATCTGATAGAAGGGAGAAAAGAAGATGGAGCCAGACTTTTCKTAGTGACAGGACAAAAGGTGATGGGCACAAACTGAAATACAGGAAATTCCATTTAATCATTAAAAAAAAAAAAAAGTCTTTGTTGTGAAGGTACTCAGACACTGGAAAAGGTTGCCCAGAGAGGTTGTGGAGTCTCCATTCTTGGAGATACTCAAAACCTGACTCAACACAGTCCTGGGCGACCGGCTAGAGCTGACCCTGCCTTGAGGAGGGTTGTTGGACAAAGTGATCTGCAGAGCTCCCTTCCACCCCCAGTGATACGGTGATTCTGTGCTAATCTGGCACTTGGACAGAAGTTGAATTTGCTAAATTCAGACTAAAGAGTATAAGTTTTAGGCAAAGGTAACTACTACTGAAAATTTGCCAAGACTTTAGTAAATTCTAGAACTATGAGGATTTTATACTAAGGATTGGATGTTTTCCTAAAGGTAAACTTTAGTTCAAACATAGATATTGGACTATTTTACACAAAACAAAGCCTTTCAAGGCTTCTCAGCTGTGTAGGCTTTAAGGATACAAATAAGATACCTTTTTTGAAAGAATTATATTCCTACTGCACTATTTGAAACTTAATTTTAAAATTATATAAATATTTTTCTACAATTATGTAGGCTATACTTGCAAAGATGACACTGAAAACCATTAATCTGGTTAATTAAACTTTAATCTATGTCTCAGCACATTTACATTTAGTGAAATCTTTCTTAGGTTATAGTCTTAAAGCTGGCACTAGAGAAGATTGTAAAATCTGCAGAGAATGCTGTGTCATGAGCTTCTAGAGTAAGCGTTAAGACCAGTGTTTTATTTAAAACCATCAAAGCAAAGATTTATACTAGGAAACTCTAACTCTCTGGGACATCTCTAGTGAATTCTTTGAAAGTCATCTTGGTCTGCAAATATGCCTCCCTCCCCAGGAAGAAACTTTTAACTCATGGTCTCCTTTTTATTCTGTGAGTATTAAGCAATTCTTGAGAAATATAGTTGTTGAGTTGATGAATACTTCACAGATATAAGAAGGAGGGTTGGGATTTGTATTTTAATTGCATTTTAATTTTTATTTCTAATTGCTTTTTCTAAAATAAAACAGACAATTTAGAAAATATATGGCTCCTTRGGGGAGTGGGTTGTTTTTTGCTTGGGACTTTTTTTTTTTTTAAACTGAGAACAAAGCATTTGCTTCCCTAACCTTATCCCAGTGAAACTGTGTTCAAAGTGTTTTAAGACTGCAGGGATTTAATTCTCTCTATAGAAGATAGTTAATGTGCTCCTCTTCAGCAAATTCTGTTGTTCTGCTTTTAACTCTTTTTTTTCTCCTCTGTTCAGCAGCGTATCTGTCAGTTTTCTGTTGTCCAATTGAACAGAACAGAACGTGATCAACAATCCCTATTCCTGCTTCCTTACCAAATAATTGCTCTTATTCTCCTTCGAGATGTATTTCTCAGGTCTGGAGTTGACTGTTTTAGGTGACCATTTCCTCAGTGCTCATCAGATGCATCTGATTCATTCTGATTCCTGCTCTGGTTTCTACACTATCTCTATTAAGCTCCATTTTCTGTCTTCAGCCATGACTCTTTTTAGCAATTCAGCTTGCTGCCTTCTGTCGTTCTCCCAGCGAGTTTTCAGGACAGTGGCCAGCTGGCAAACTTCCTTGTCTGAGCTCTTCTCCTGCCATATTTCAGCATATGGCTTGCTCGCAGTAGGTAGCTTAGGTCCAGAAAAAGACAGAGGACCAAAAGTGATCACAGTGGAGTCGAGAAAAGTACTTCAAATTCTGCACAAATGGTAAGGGGAGCAAGAAGCAATGTAACACCTTCTGCAAGGTGACTCTAGCAGAAATACATGCGAGAGTGAGCTCTCTGAGGAAACCAGAATTTGAGAGGTAAAAGAAAATAAAGGTGGTGTAGAAATGGCCAGTCTCATGGCTCTTCTGTTTTTCAGATCCACTGATTTGAGAAATAAGAAGACAAACAATTATTCAAAACAAATATAGATGACTTTCTTTCTTTCTTTCTTTTTTTTTAAAAAGATGATACAGAAAAATGCTGATATTGTCCAAATCACTTCATGGTTATTAGCATCTTTTACAAGGTACTAGTGTGTATATACATTATATACTTACAAAGATAGCTTGTTTTCAAGAAACTTTGGCCATCTTATAGAAAAGAAATAGTAATAAAACTTGGTGATTGAAAGGATAATTTGAAGGCAAAGGGCTCCAGGAAAATCTTAGACCAAATCAGAAGCTTATCTGACTGTATTTCAGTTTCTTCATCTTTGTTCACTTTAAAGACTTTAAAGATGATTTTTCTTGCCATTTTAAAATTTAATTTCAAGCGCTTATCGCTGCCTTCCCCAACACTGTGTATGGGTATACTAAACATGATGGAAGAAAGCACTAGCAGCCCCGCAGACGGGCTCGGGGATCTTGGAGTCTGAGTGGGCTCCGGGTTTTCGACAGTGCTCACCTCTTGTTTTGTGATGGGCAGAGTCACTGTCATTGAGACACGCTCGTTTGCTTCGTGCTGTGAGTGAAGAGGTATCTGCCCGTCCCTCGAGCCCGTGAGCGCCGTTCTGTCCGGCGGCTCSCTCTGCTCCCATGGGTGTTATGTATGTAGGACTCAGCTATCGCCGAGGTTTTAACACTTGAGTTGTCCATCCGTATTTTGTTGAGTTATTGCTGGTTTGTTTTCAAATTAGTTTAAACTTCAGGCTTATAGGTAGCTATCCAAACAAGTATTTTGACTGTATTGTCAATTATGTGCTTTCTAATTCATGCATGAAAAAATGTAATTTACTCCGCAACTCTCAGCTGCCCTGGAATTAGTAGAGCCTGTATTGGCCTGTGACTCTTGAAACCGACATTGTCTTGTTTTCCTGAACCCCTTACACATAAAAAAAAGATTGGCGTGACAGAATAATAGAAAGTGTATTGCATTAGGGTTTAGTATTAAAGATGAACAGCACAAATGAAACTGAAAGCATATGGCATTCCTTGCCTGCTATGCCAGCTGATGAGCAATACATTTTGCATTATGATCCACTTTGGAGATTTTAAACCATTAAAACCTTGCTGCTTTGTTTTGCATGCTTGAAAGTTGCCAGTTAAACCAACTGGAGTAGCCTAATTTAGCTGATTGTGTGACGGATGTGTCAGAGCTCTGGCTTTGGATTTTAGAGGTTGGAACTGAAAAATTGGACRAAATGCATTGAATACAACAGATTGTATCCTATAACACTGACTTAAAGATGGAACACTGAAGATGGAATTAAAACAATATTTATGAAAAACATATAAAAGAAATAGAGAAAATTAGTGAATAATTCTGATATTCAGGTGGTAGATTCAAGAGCATGCAGAAAACTAGCATTTCTTTATGGTTACCCATCCATTTCAGTTCTGTATTTGCTGTATGTATATAAGAGGAAAGCTGTGATTGTGCCCTCCATGTTCATTCGAGAATCACTATCCTTAATCCATACAAGGTAACTTCAGGTAGTTCTGCCTCTCAATACAAATATCTTTACCTCAAGAGCTGTGCTAAAATTAAGTTTTCTTCAGTTCAAACACAGCATTTATGGCAATCACGACAGATGCACTTGGGATTACTTACTCATTCATTCATTTGATGCAGCGATGGTAAGCAGGTAAAATAACTCGCCTGGACCAATGGCAGAAAGCAACCTYGCTGTAAGATGTAACCAGGGAAATAATTACATATTCTGTTCTTTTCTGGAAACACTCCTACTTCCCCACTGCCTCACTTGTAGTATCTGCATTACTGTGCTGACTACTGTCTTGGCTGGCAGAGTGGGGATAAGGGAGGACTGGCTTAGAGAGACTTCCAGAAGTAAAAGGAAGTTTTATGTGGATTGAATGTACTTGGAGAGAAGGCTGTATCGYACACATTCACCATTGGTTTGTACTACATTTGTTTCAAACTGTCTAAAATGTGATTGCCTAGAAACTCCTTTTAAACATTCAGCTATTGATTCTACTTTTTAATTAAGTTTTTGTTAATCACAGACTCTCTTACAGGTCAAAGAAATGTTAGCTCAAAGCCACACCTTTCTTTTTACTGAATTTCTTGGGAACAGTTGATAATTTTGGTTATAAAATCAATGTTCTCTGGGTCATCTTTTATCTAAGTCAGTTTCTTTCCTGTTTTGCATCAGCCCTTTTCTTCTAGAGATACAGATCTCTTTCGACAGGTCTGGCATAGCGTGAGACAATTTGTTCATATATTTCAGACTTGAAAGAGGAGGAAAGGCAATACCTCTTTGCATATTTTCTTTTAACTTTCCTGTGATTAAATGTGTTATGTCAGTGAGAGATAGCACTATTGAAGGCTTAGCTCTTTGCTGTTGTGAAATTACTGCAGTGCAATCCAGGTGCASGAGAGAAGCATCAACAAAGCAGAACGACTTCAGATCCAAGAGGCATCGGGCACAAACTGAAACACAAGAAGTTCCACCTGAATATGAGGAGGAATTTCTTTACTGTGAGTGACAGAGCACTGGAACAGGTTGCCCAGAGATCTTGTGGAGTCTCCTTCTCTGGAGATATTCAAAGCCCACCTGGATGCAACCCTGTCTAACATGCTCCTGCTTGAGCCAAGGAGGCTGGACTCTGATCTCCAGAGGTCCCTTCCAACCTTGCCGATTCTGTGATTCATTTCAGATTTCAGAGAGTCATCTCAGTGATTCCCAACCAGTTAGGCAAAGTTTAACTTTACAGTTATGGCAGAGAGGCTGGGGGGATGAAAAAGAGTCAGCAGGATTTCTGATCGGCTGTACAGTCTTAGGTAAATTGGGAAGTGCTTTTCTCTGCTTAGTCTCCTCTTAGTCTGCTGACATTAATCCAGCTAATTGGATCTCGTCAGGTGTCTGGTACCTCTTTCTGGGATTCTTCATCTTATGCAGGAGGCAAAAGGCAGTGTTGGTTTAAGACCAAGCCAGAACTAGGCCTTCATAGTGCAAGTTGCCATACTCTGAGAAGTATGAGTTCCTTTTCCCTTCACTTTGTTCTCCTTTTTCCCAGTGATGTAGACCCATCCCCTTGCCTTCTTCAATCCCTTTATGACCTGTAGATGTACTGCTGCAGCAACACTAGTAGCTATAGGTCTCAGCATTGCTTGGTTGAGAAATAAGGGAGAGAGTGAAAGATGGAGTGTATCTCCTGTCCTAATTCCAGTCCCCTTTCTTCCCACCAGAAAGGAGGAAGTGAGGTGGGAAGTGGGCTGCACTCACCCAACACTGTCCCTTCTCTTCTCCTGAACTTCCTCATTGTCTTCAGGCTGGACAAGTGGTGGAAGAAATAGGCAGAAGGAGATCCAAGCAACCTGCTGTCCAGGCAGTCTTTTGGTTTTCCTATGCTTAGAGCCATTCTTCTCTCTGAAACTGGTTAGACCAACGTATTTAAGTGTACTGCTAGTTACTGTATTTATGGCAATATCCAAAGTGTTTTACTTTCTCTTATTGTGCTCAGTCACTTAAATAATTAGATCATATTTTTCTTCTTCCAAATTCAGTAATGCTAGTTACGTGGAAAAATGTAGAGGTGTTTTCTTGCTGTATCTCTTTCCTGCTCTTCCTTCCACATCATCCACAGAATAAGTTCGAAAGTGGCAGCATGTGGGCCATTCACAAAACTGTTGTAGCTTCTCAGAAGTTGTTGAGTGATAAGATTTCTGTATAGACAGTCTTGTGATCATAGAAAATGGGGTTTAATTGGCTGAGAGTGTCATTTCTGTAATATCATAGCTGAATCCAAAAAATGGAAATGATTACAAATATTTACCAAAGGAGAAAAGCCGTTATTTACCAGTATGAACTTTTCTGTCTCAGTATCTTGCTGGAAAAAATCTTATGTAGAAAGCTTAGGAGCAAAATAAATTAGTACCTGATTGTTTAGCTTGTACTTGTATCTAAATTCAATTTCATAATAAAACTCAGTTATTGATTATTACATTTCTAATTTGCCTCAAGGCAATTCTACACAATTATGATGAAGAAACAGAATATAAAAGAATTTTCTGGTAGAGGAAATTATTCAAATAATGAAAATACTACATAATTGAGTTAAATTTAAGTTCACAGAAGTCTTTAGCAAGTAAAAAGTGTTAGGAAAGTTAAACTGTTTAGACAGCTATACTGAAAGTATGAAAATGTAGAACTGTATCCTAGAAGTTATGTAGTGAAAGTTAAAGTATATTTGACTCATGATACTGACAAGTTCAGGATATCTAAACATTCTTAAAATAATCTAATCTAAGATAGACCTTTATTCCAAACAACCACAAACTTGGAAAAAGTTTCACTTTGGATTTAACWCTCTTTTCTTTTGCTCAAGTCTCTCTCCAGATTTTGTGTTATGAACTACTTTAAGATTTTGGTCATGGTCCATCGTAAGTAACAGGTGTATTTATCTAATGGAGATTTYGTTAATAACAAGGCATTTTTTCTTGAATGTAATTTCTTAATTTTCAAAGTGCCACTTTCTCAGAAATTGTTAGATATTGCAATACTTACAGACKGCTGGACATCATGCAACCTAGTGGAGCCCTTAGTCTCATACTGATCAGCAACGGATCAGTTGTGCAGGGAGTTGTCTCCAGAGAAGATTAAAAACAAACAAAGAAATAAAACAAAAAGGATGAGATTTAAATTGCACCAATCTGGTACATCTAGCTAGAAATAGATACCTCYTTCTGTCAAGCAGACACTTAATCTCCCGAGTTGTGAAACCTTTTCTGGAGTTGAACACTTGAYATACCAATCTAAGTATTTCCTTGCCTGGTTTTCATCTAAGAAGAAAGACAGAGGAGTCCTCAGAATACTTAATTAGTCCAGTGATTAAAATATTCTGATGGGATTTGTAAGAATAATTTTTTTCAAATGAAGTTCATACTGAACAAATGAGAGAAATAAAGTCTRTAGTCCTGAGTGACTAAGATGGGAATTTAGTACTTCCCCATTAAACGAGACCTGCTCACCGAGGACCCTGAGAGAGTCTCCCTCCAAATACCCAGTCCCTGAGCTGCTGGACCTCTCAGCTGGGCCATGAGGGAGTGAAGTTTCAAGTCTCTGTTACAGACACCCGCTTATCCTTATATATCAGAAATAGTTTTGGACTTAGGTGTTCTCTGAGCTTGATTTAAATTGTCAGACCTCAGTGTCAAAGCATTCCTTCACCTGCTGCTAGCAGGCTGATTCCGCACTGCTGGGGGTTCAGCTCCGTGCTGGAGCCGTAGACCGCAGGTAAGGAGCACCAAGCAAGCCTGCGAAACGAGACCTGACTCTTGCACTCCGTGAGAGAAGTGCAGCCGTACCTGGGAAAGATTGATCGCTCAACAGAGCAATAAAATAACCAACAAAATTACCCTATCTACCACAAGACTAACAAATGGCTGTACCTGACCGTTCATTTTGGTCTTACTTATACCTAGTATTAAAGGTATTATACAATGAGGTCCTGCAGCCTGGGAAAAGCACAGATATCTTCTGAGGATATACAGTTTAGTGTGTAAAACTAAACAGGTGCCGCTGCTGCTAATTGCTGCTCAACAGCATTTTCAGTATTGCTGTTAGGAAGTGCAGCAGAAAAATGGAAAAGCTATTGGCCAATGCAGAATTTTGTAATACAGTGAGAAAGGAATTGGACCAGCGAAGGTAAAAGAGCACAGTGATGCTGTGCTACTTCCCTGCATGAAAAGCTTAAGGGTGGGGATTTTGTGTGGTTTTTTTTTGTTTGTTTGGGGGGGCTTTTTTGGTAAACCCAGTGGGTGGGGTTTCTGCCAGTCAGAAAGAGTGGAGCACCAGTCAYGGGCTGAAGTTGGTGCCACTCGTGTGTCAGTGTACCTGATGTGCCAGCAACAGCCGAGGAGGAGGAGGATGCAAAGAGAAGCTGGTGCTTCTTAATGGAGGGCAGCGTTAGCCTCTAGGCAGTGTCGTTCCCCATGGAAAAATTCAGCATCCTAGGAGCTTGTGTGGGGAACGTAGACTTTAATCTCTATTGTTGTCATCAAATGAGAAAGCAAAAATAAAGGGACTGCGCGATGCTATAGGACTCATTCCAGTGGTGATGAAGTACTAATCTTAAGTATTTTAACTCATTCTCATTTTTGTGATGAGAAGAGGTTATCACACCTAAAGCATCGCTACGGATTTTATTATGCTTCTGTCTAGCACGGTTTTATATTGTGTCTTCTGTAATGCTAAGTGTGGTGAGAATTTAATGCAACATGTCAATACAGCAAAGGATTTTCTTCCAGAAGAAACTGGATTAGAAAAGCTTATGGCAAAATAGTGAATATATTTCCTGTTGCAGTATGTCACCTCATTATTTATTTGACCTTTCAAAATTCTAGTTATTTAAAATTTAATGTAAACTTTGAGAGATGCACTTCATATATGGAAAATATAATGAGATCTAGTAATAACTCTAAAACTCGAGGGAACTTTTAAAGTATAGAATATAACTCTTAAACCTTGATGACCTTTAAAATAAGAAGGAACATCTTAAGTGAGCACACTGAAATTATTACTATTAGATATAAGAGGAGGTGATAGCTGAAATGTATTTAATATTAATTTGTGCATGTGAATTTGGGAAAAATAATACTGTCACACTGGTTTTAAGCTTCTTTACATGAAACCTGTAAGGCAGGATTTTTTTTATTATTTTTTTATTTTCTAATGCAATGGATTACTCAAGAAATAGTTGACTCTTATTTGCTGCAAAACTCTCCCTTTGGGACACAGGGACAGGGTATTCACTACATGCTCTTTGTGCTTTGCATGCGCATACACAAAAACAGGCATACTTTTAATTATGCTCTGTTTTCCATATGAAAGATTCTGCACCTACAGCTCTGTGCAAGTGAGAGAAGAGACATTTGGGCTGTTCGGATTTGTTGCTCAGTCGGATATGACTTATCTCCTCCAGTGAAGAGGGAGTTTTCTCTCTCCTTAGAGAAGTTGTCTTATAGCCTAGATGTAGKCCATGGGGATGCTATTTTAAACTGTGAAAAAGATGGACATTCAGCTTGTACTTTTGGTGCAATTCCACAGATGCCACGTGAGTAGCCTCCTTTCTAAATGACCCTACTCTGAGCCTGATTCTTCCGTTATCATTTGCAGCTTTAAATATGCCTATTTATTGTTCGTAATTTGAAAACCTCTGGCCTGTATGATTTAGAAGGGTTTGAGTCTCTGCTCTGTAATGAGAAGCTTTGGCAGACTAGCAGGAGACAGAACCGTTTCCGTGTTTAAGGACTGAAGTATGGGAGGACTGTATGAGTTGGAGATGCATAGGGTGAGAGAAGCATTCAATTTAATCCTTTTAATTAAGGATTTTGTTCGTCAGTTGGGAGGACTCATATGATTTTTAATACCGGGATAAAGATGCTTTCTTACACCAGGAAGGAGGTTTCCTGCTTGAGCTTAGAGTAAGGACAGATTTGGGCAGTTGCTGTGCATGTCATGCTCACTGATTACTGGGACTCGGAAGCAACTTTATGTTCAGCAGTACGTTGTCTTGGAGTGTGACCTTTTTAACCTGGCTTTTGATTGTCCGGGAACCTGACTAATTAGCCGAGTAGGAAAGTCTTAGTACACAGGGCCTATATCCAGTTCAGTCAATAGGTTCAGGTAATTAGTAAATTTATCTCATAGAAATATGGTGTGTGATAGGACTGCTTTTTTTTCCCCCTTACTTGCCTCTACAAAGTCATGCAGAAGTTGTTTGTGGGGGTAATTCACGGCTCTTGTTTGAATGTGTAGGAACATCCCAGTTCCTCCAGGATATTAAAAATCCCAGCAAGCGCCAAAATACTATTTTGTCCCTCTTCAAATAAGGAGAGTCTTAACAATTGTGCTTGGTTTCTGCCATATTCTCATGGTATGTTAATGCCATTGACCAGTTCTTTCCTTGAAGCCCATTGGAGCTGTGTCGTTTCCCTTGAACACTGTGCATCCAAGTAAATAAGATAAGTTTTTGGACATAAATTTCCTATGAGCGTTTGATGGTAAGGAAGCATGATAATATACTCCCACCTCTATACTGCTTTAACATTTTAGCTTATGTTTTTAGGGCACTAATTATTTTAAGGAGACCACTGTTTCCTCTGGGAAATTTGATCAAAACATCTATGCAACAGTTTCCCTTCTAGTGGCTGTAGGTAATTTTTTTTTTTTTTAAGGGAATAAACCATGGAAACTATGGTACTCTGGTTCTCTCTCCRTGTCCTTTCATCTAATACTCTCTGTCCCACTATATTGTCTATTCAGAAGCAAATGTCTGTATTATCCCTATATTATTCTATCCAAGGTTCTTCTTAGAGAAGAAATAGACTTCTGTGTTGTGTATTTTCTCCACTACTACTTTCATCAAGAAAAATACTGTAATCAGAGGTAAATTAGCCCTTGTACTGTCTATTTTCCAGGAGTAAAATTTCTGGGAACAGCAGGCTATTAATACCTCTTAACTTCCTGACAAGAACAGATGACTTGGTATTGGTTATATTACATTGCTTACAAAGCCTAATAGCTACATCTTGACGTTCACTGAATAATCCATTAAGTAAGAAATTTGATTTTGACTATCTTTGTAAACCTGAAAACAGGTGACTTACACTTTGAGTCTCCTGTTATAATTTAGTATTTTGTAACTTTTTTGGCGTCTGAAACGGATGGATTTTTTTTCCTATTTTCGTATATTTTCAGATTGTCTTGTTTTGTTATCTATACTTAATTATTCACAAGGTGGAATGGCTGAAAACTCTCTTGAGTTTGCAGCACTTTTGGGGGGATTATCGGCTGTGTCGATGCCTGTGCCCGGCTCCTGGGGAGGAGGAACCCACAGGGGGGCAGGCGGGAGGGAAGAACAGCTTCAGCYGATCTAAAACCAGCAGGGTCCTTCGCGACCCAGTGCTGAGCTGCTTCAGGGAGCTTTCTGAGCGAAAAACAACTCTTAGGCAAAGGAGAACTGGGACAGCTCCAGATTTAGTTTTATTTAAATTGCTATGGAATTGCATCCTTAATCTCATCCTGGGACTAGACTGCTGCAAGATATGGGAAAAGAGGAAAAGACTCTGTTAGCTTGCTTTAGTCTAAATGCACACATGTTTTCAGACTTCAGAGCGTATTTTAACTTGGTAAGTTTTCCAAAGGGCAGATCTTAAAATTGTCAAAGAGTTGGAATACTTCTCTTGACTAAACTTTGTAGTGGAAAACTAGTTTTCATGGTATTGACTTGCAAAATATTTTGATCCTTTGCAGCGCAAAATGTGCTCATGGGGAAGACTGATTAGAAGGCAGAATGCAAGCAAATTGGCAAGAATGATAAATAAATTTCTGAAAGATTTTAAAGAACTCTCTTATGTGAGTGATATTTTTCGTGGTGTTTGATTTCTATTAAAGAGTGTATGTTCCCTCCTGCATTGTGAACACAGTCATGTCCAAAAGTTTGGTGCCCCTAARGGGCTGGAGCTGGTACATCTTTGTTCCTCTCCTGTTTTTCACAGTCCTTTGCTAGCTCAYGTCTCAGATATTCCAAAGCCCGAAACTGCTTTGGGGGTGATTCTGGAGCAGGGTTTAGGAGGAGTGGAGAGGAGCCGCTCTGGGAGCTGCTGACTGCGGTGAYTGGTAGATGGACTGGGAGGACACGTAAAGGAAAGCACAGTTTGCTTCTGATCTGTATTCCCTCTCTGGCCTGGGTCAGGACTTTTGGTTCTCTTCCAAAGGAGTTTAATTTGTTTAAGAGAAAAWTTTAAACAAAAATGAGTGCATCAAGAAGCAAAAGAACATTAATCAGAAGAGGGGGGAAAAAAGTCTTCTCCGGATAGTTTAAAATAATTAGAAAGATAGGTTTGTTTAGGAAACATTTTCCTAACAATTTTACATCTAATAACAGTAAAATCAATCATCAGATGCAATAAAAGCTCCGGGAATGGTTTCAAAATGAATGATGAATGAAGGGAGAATTCAAAAATAAATAATAATATTTTGTCAGGAAGTGTTCAAAAATGTTTTATACATAATGATTAGTTTTACCTTAATTACATCAAAATATAAGTCATTCAAATTACTGTGTATATTTGAGTGGAAAATAATTGCGTTTTAAATTTCGTTGAAGAGAACTGGCAAACAAAATGGTAATTAAAAGCAGTTATCATATAAACAAAAAGCATCAAAGCCTACACAGTATGGATTTTTGTTTTATTTCTGGAGTTGAAGGCAAGCTGGGCAGGGAGCAGYGATTGAGATTTAGCCGAGATTAGCTGAAAAGGGACGGAAAATTARAAAACGTACATGCTATAACTTCAAAATAATACTAAGATAGAAATCACAATGTCACTGTCAAGGTGAATTACACAAACTAGGATATGTACCAGGCAGCTGTATTGTTTTCTGTGGCTTGAGTAATTATTTTCCAACAAATAATTATTTGCTAGTACCGTCTTTTTCGTGTTCTCTTTTAGTTCTGTATTTCACCTGATTTTTATTTTTTTCTCACGTTCTTACTTCTTTGTAACATTTTCATTCTTTTAGTCTGTTTCACCATCTATTTTTTCTTTTTTCATATTGTATTTGCTTCAGAAGCGAAAGCGTCATAAGTAGTACTGTTCCGCATATGCAGAAATGTACTCCCCAACAGTCCTTGCGCAAGACGTAGTGTTCCGGTGTAATTCGCAGCCCGCCCTTTCTTTGAAGTAAGCACGTAAGTCTTGCACCTGTACTGAAGATCAAAGCTTGATTTCTGATTATATTTTTATTTTTTGCCACTTCTTTCATCTGTTACAGAAATGCCTGGAAGCTCTAGTTCAGGTTATGATACCAACTGGCACTTTCTTGCATATATGTATACGTGTAGATACATAGATACACAGATATATAGATATATCTTGACACGATCGCTACCTTGCAGAGTTCCTAGTCTGTAGAAAAGGCCAAAAAAAGAGTATTACTATCGATATTTTATAAATGGGAAAGTGATGCAAGAAGCCTTTGTAGGAAGCTATGTCAGAGGCAGGAACTGCGCGCCGGGTCTTTTGAGTCGCAAACCCAAACGGTGGCCTTGGAGTATCGYTTATTCAAGACGCTGGCTTTCAGTCCCGATTACTAGGGATTACACAGCTGGTTTCCAGTACTCAATACTTTAACTTGAAGCTTCTTCAGTGATTTTTTTAAGCCATTGTATGCAAGTCAAGCAGCAGTTTTCTTAAGAAACAAGGAAACGGGTTCATTCTATCTAATAAACTGAGCAAAGATGCAAACGTCCGGATAGATTTACTCGTTTACCTTTTTCATTGAGGGTTCCCTCTCCCTCCGCAGAAACCTGCCTTTTCCTAACGCGTGGCTGGAGAGGTGAAGAAAGCAGCCGTGCGAGTTCGGTAYGCGGTGCCGTGGTGAGCCCTCCTTCCCGATGCCGTTGTCATTGGTTTTACCGGTTAGCAAGGAAAAGGCCTAGGGAATACGTGTGGTGAAACTGGTACTTTTGGACGTTCTACACTGAATGAGACTTCTGAATTAATGGTATCAAAGTCTTTTACGTCCATGTTCAGCTACAAAAGTTGCTACTTTTGTATTTCATAATGTGTGCAAAATTTTCATGAGCTGGATCCAATTTCTTTGAGACTGGCATAAGCTTTTGCCTAGYGAACACTGGAGGGTTTTATTCTTGTTGAGTCTGATGACTCTTATTGATTTGATGTCCTCTAGAAATCTCTTCAGAAGAAAATGCGCTCCTTACAGGGGTAGATTAACTATTTGACCTTTAAGCACTGCATGAAAATCAACTCTGTTTTAAATGCAAAAATGTCACCTGGTAATAAAAGAGACTTCTTAATGTGTTTGGGAGAAGTTTTTCTTAGGATCGTTGCTAGAGCCTCACTCTATATTCTGCAGCTTGCCTTATGGCAGATTGTTTCATTATCCAGCAGTATCATTAATCTTTTTTATTATCACCTTAAAAATAAACAAACAATGATTTTGTTGTGTTTGATACAAGTAGTGCATTTTAATGTTGTAGGCTTGTATTATTGACTTAGAAAAACCCTGTGACAATTCAGGTTGAAATACTGACTTAGAACTATGAAAACACTATTCAGACGTGTGGAAGTATAATGGCATCTGTTATGCATATTAAAGGAAGTATGTGATTTTTATCTCTTCCACATGGAACTTAGCATTAACTGGGAAAGTTGATATTAATTAATTTGAGAAATAATAACTCGTCATTCGTTTTGCTTTCATACAGATAGTTACTCTGTGTGCTGTACTGAAACAGTTCTCTTTAAGAAACCAAAGAAATAATCCCAAGTTACATGATGGAGTTMATTTCAGTAATAATATTTGAAAATAGAAGTTGTTTGATATTCTACCTCTTTGATTTCTTTCTTTTACAACTTCTCAAATTTCTATTTTCCTCCTTTCTTTATTGGCAGCCAGYAGTTAAAAGTAATAAAGGTGGTTATGATGACAAACTTATTCAGGATTAWTACTGGGATTTTAGATAAATTTTTCTTGATTCTAGACCGTGGGTCAGCCKATAGTATGTTGACATTTGTTTCTTCGTTATGATGATTCCGAGTTAATAGGACACTTACACGCTTACGAAGGGAAGACGCAGGCAATATAGCCCTTTCTTCTTCTGCTGGTGTTCTTCATATATTATAAAGAGTTACTTGTAAGTAAGCAGAAACAGTGTTAAAATACACATGCGTGAAAGGCTAGTAACCAGAGTAATTCAAGGGACAGCGAGTACAGYAAAAACTTATTATGACTACTATTTAATTTTGAGAGATCTAGCATAAATTTTTGTTTCAGGGAGTTGGCCTAGGCCATTATGCAGTAGTAATAYGTTGATGAAAATTATACTGCCATAAATTAATATTATTTGAAGACTATTTCTATAGTAACTACCTCATTTCACATTWTCTGTAGTTAGGATTTTTGTTAAACTCTTGAAAGCAGCTAGATTTATTTTGTTGTTTTCTATTGAAAAGAAAATATTTACAGAAGGATATGTATATATAATCAAAGCATTTATTTTAAACTGGCTTCCTTACAGTACCTTCCTCTTTTTAGCCTTGCTAAATTATGATTACTAAAGAAAAGAGGTTCTGGAGACTAGTTTTCTGTGAGAGCTCAGGGCGGAAGCTTCATATTTTCTTGCTCTTCTTTGGATTTTGTCCAAAGCCAATTCTGTTTAATCTGCCTGCTGCTGCTCTGGAAGTGACATCTGTTCAAATTTACACTCTTTATCATGGCTGACATGTTGTTTGTGTGTCTGTTTACCCCGAGCCCTAGTTCCAACTGCCTCTTGCAGATAATTTGTGATTTCTTCCTTCGGTCTATCGCAGGTTGCTAGGCATTGAATTGCTGCACACAGAGCGTTGCTATTATTTTTTATTTCTTTTCCCCAGTTTTGCAATTATGTTTGGAGGAAAAATGAGAAGCGTAGATGCAACACATGTGTCAAGAAGTAAACTGAAGGAAGTTGGCTGAGAAGCGAGGGGGCAGGGGGAGGCCCGCAGCAAATGTCTGGCTGTGGAAAGCTGAGGTGGGGTCTGGTGGAGTGTGGGCTCCAACACCTCTGAGTCTGCCCTTTGGGGGAGAAAAAATATTACAAGCATTACTGTGTAATTTTAGATACAAATGTAGTCTCAAATCAATAGAGACCGTATTTTTCTGATGTGGGGATCATATTGATTTATATGTTGATAAAAATATTTCTTCATGTAAGAATTAAAAAAAAAATCATGAATTTGGGCTCAAAATCTATGAGATGATTCTGAGAACTGTTATGTAAAAATATTACATTTGCATTAATACACCTCAAAATTCTGGCTAAATACTGATTTCCGTTTTAAATTTTTCCCTGGAATTTTGAAATCATGAAACGACTATTTAAAATCCAAACCACATGTGAGATCCTGATGCGGTCACTCCAGGAGCTTGAGGCTTAAGATAAACGTTACGCGCCTTGCAATTAAGGTGACGAGAGCCATCACCTCGGTGTACGTGAGGACAGGAGTCTTTGAGGAACACAGAGCTTTCAGAGGAACATTAATCAGTAGCATATATATTAAAAATGATCGCGAAACAATCTTAAATTGCATTAACAGCACAGCACTACAAGCGAAGCAAGCTACCGGAACTGGCTGGAAGAACGCTGGCGATCATTCGCCTTTCCCCCCGCTCCCTTCCCATGCTCCAAAGGAAAAAAGATATGTGTATATATACTGACATTAATTTTGGTGTATTTCAAGAAAGATCAGTTACTGAAGCATGTGAAATATATGCTCAAACACACACAAATAAATTAAACTAAAAATTGATGTCCTTTTGAAATATCAGGGACTGAAAAATAAATTAAGTAACATCTGCACCAGTTTCGAATACTTGGAACAGAAATACCACTGAAATACCTAACAGAAGTATCTAGGAAAATTCAAATATATTCCTTTATTGGTCTTTGGTGCTTTAGTAACTATCAATAACCACTTCTCAGGTCCTAGGATGGTAAAACACCATTTAGGCTATCCGTTCTCATGTTTAGTTGCATATGTGTAACCTAGGCAATTAAGAGCTGAAACATGATTTAACGTTTTATGTAGATGATGAATGAAGAATATTTAATTGTAAATAATTGAAGAAAAGACTCTTATCTCTGCAGAGGAGAAATCATCCAAAATAACTGTTTTTTCGTATCAGGTCTTGCAGGGCTTGTGTTCTTGTGAAGTTCTCGTGTTCTTCAGGCTGACATCTGAAATCTGAATCTAAGCATCTCAAGGAGGAGGTTGCTATAGTGATGGGAAGTGTTTTTTAAAGTCTTCTGAAACACTTCTTTCTGAAGGCTTAATGAAGAATAGCATACAGGGCTTCCATTTCCAAAATAAGTTGAATACAGGGAACGCAGACTGAGTTTGTGTGTATATTCTTACTGGATGATTTTATGTATAACATGCTCACACAAATTCAGACATAAAAACCAAAATGCTGGGTGCCGTGTCCTAGGGACCAAAGTCATCAAGTGACCTTGAAAATGGATAGTCAGGCTACATAAAAACAAAAATCAAAGTTTTGTTTTATCTTTGGTCTGTTATTTTTCCACTGGTATGAGAGATACCAAAATCTTTTGCTTATCATTATTTCAAATCTATGACTGCTTTGCTAGTGATGGTGTGTAACTCCATGTGAAGGACATCGCAGAAGTGAGATAAGATCAGTATTTGCTTTTCTCTTCTAATCTATCTACACATTGTACGTTTTTATCATCTGCTCATGATCATGGTAGCTCAGTTATTTTCACATGCCACTCATTGCAAGCTCCACCAAATTTGTGTTATCTGATGCTGAGATATTTAACTTTTTCCCTTTTACCATACCAGCAAAGTATACGTTCTGCGACGTCCGTCAGTGTTCAGCAAGGGGTGGGTGTAAAATCCTTACAAGAGCAGTATACAGTATACATGAATTGCTCATGTTTACACAGTCTGACTACTTCAAGGGCTCTACTACACAAAAATTTACTTTCTTTTATATGTGGAATTTTGAGGAAAACTAGGAAAACTGGAGGTTTGTTCACCCCATATTGTTTAAGCTACAATTTCAAACCACTAAAATAACAAGGTTTTGCACTTCTGCTTATTATAGTGGTCTAGGAAATATCCACTATTGCTTTGAGCTATTTGAGTGGAAATCAGTGAATAAGATTCAGCTAAGGTCGATGCTGACTTTTGCTCGTGTCTGGCCAGGACTTGGATTTTAATTCACTGGCCGTTTCATTCACTGTTCAGAGAGTCACTTCAATGAGGAAAGTCGGTTTGTATTAGATAGGTAAACCAACGTTTGTACTTTATCATGATAGAGTAGTTAAGGAGAGATCTTATTTTGCGTATCCTTTATTAGAGATCACTACAAAAATGCAATCATAGCACAACTATTCTGTCTCCTTTTCAGAAGCCAGATAGATTGTAAGCAGTGTTTTTTTTTTTTTTTTTTTTTTTTTTTTTTTTTTTTAAGCTGGAGGATGTTTGAAATAGCATGGGCTTACTTAAGACTAGTCTATCTAGATTTTTTAAAGAGATTTATTGTTTTCCTTCTGGTAGATAGAAAGGTCTTTAAAATGAGCCCAGACTATCTCCTGGTTTCCACTGTGTATGTACCAGATCGTGACTTTTCGTATTCGGTTTGTTGCTGCATTAATAGTAAACATCTCTGCTGAACGCTGGGGCAGAAAGCATCTAAGGGCTCCCATCCAGACAAATCCCTGCAAGCCGACACGTTAACGCATACGTCGCACAAGTAACGCGCGCCGAGCTATCGGCAGAGCAGCCGAACTAACTGAAATGTGAACACCGAGATTAGGCACGCTGCTGTTCTGCAACACATTTCTCTCCTTTTCTACAAAAATTCCTTCGTTATTTACCTAGCAGTCTCTCTAGTAGCAACACTGAGTGTGCAGTTTTCTGAAATAAGTACTTYTTAGCATATCTCAATTAACAAAAGTGCACAGACTTCTCATTTCTCAGCCTGTTCAAAAACCTGTTSCCTGAGCACTTAATCTGTTTATACCTATATGTGGATTAATCGGTTTCTTTTTAATGACAAGGGTTTATGCTATGTCTTCAAGTTAAATTCTGTATTTATTCTTCTTGCCGCTTTTGTTATGTTTCTCTGAAAAAGAGAGTAGCATAGGAGGAAAGCGGGAGCGAGAAGCTGCAATCGAGGGCAGAACAAAAGGTTGACTGCAAAGGCGATGCGTATGTAATCGCGTTGACTGTGGCGCTGGTTTTTGCTCCTCCTCCTGCTGTATGCTGTCCTTTACGTGGCACAGAGACCGTATCAGTCCTTACGAGAGTTATTTGCCTTTAGGCTGGCTCTTGGAGTAGGTCGTGCGCATCTCGTTGTATGGAACGGGATGGATTTTGCCTTGGCTGTGCGATCACAGTGTATTCATATCAGTGTTTCTTTCTCGCTAATTAAAAGGGAATTTTTGCTATCAGGTCTTGCAGGTGAGCTGCTGGCGGGATACAGAGGGGAGCTGAGATCTCAGGTTTGGCTTTGCAGTGCAGGGTTGATGTACTGATGTATCTCTGGATTGCCGCAGAGTCGTGGACCRTCTTGCACCCTCTGCAAGCTGGATACAGGTCCAAATCCTTTTCATTCCTGTTTCTGCTGAAGTTATCGGAAGAGATTTAATATCCAGATATGTGTTAATGGGGAGCTAGCAAAATCATGGATTTTAGCCATGGAAATATATGCAAATACATTGTTTTCATTTTCTTCCCTAAATTATACCGTCTACTGTGGAAGAATCTGTAAGATTATTTACTGCAACCTTGGATTCTAACTACAAACAGAAATGTACTCTAGTACATTAGTCATACAGAGCCATACCCAATCCTTTTTTTRTTTTTCCAAGAAAGCAATAGTTGCAGTGTAAACATATTGCCAGGATACAAATCAATTTAAGTAGTAAAAAAAATATAGTAAGGGAGGTTGATTCAAACTAAATTTTTAGTCRTTAATCAGTATTTGGAACCTCTTTCAAGGCTGAAACCTCTCAAAGGTTAGCCTTTTTATTTAAATAGAAAGTGAAATTTAGAAATTGTTACTGTGCTGAATAACCTTTCAGTTTATTTTTAAAAAAATTGTAGTGAGACTAATTTCAGTTTGTGCCTACCTGGAATTTCTTTTATGTTAGGGCCCTCTTCTTAGAAATTCCAAAATATAGCAAAGAGCAACTGCAGGAATTGTGGAAGAAACCAAGGCAAGCTTGTGTTGTGTCGGCGGCTCCTAGGTCAGGATGTTCTCCGTGACCGCGCAGCGTAAGGTGCCTCGGCAAGGCACCGTTCTTGTCCTTAGAGTTTCCACTGTTTCATTTTTTACGGTGTGTTTAGCTTTTCAAGATTAAAGGTAGTCTCTTTCATCTTTCTGTCATATCTTCCTAAGCAGAAGGGAAATTGGAGCAGACAGCTTTAATAACTTAACATACAGTGAGGAAGGTAGGCACAGGCGGAATATAAAAAAGCAATCTAAAATTCAGCACCGTAAGTGCCTGGAGCTTGAAAACGACTAAGGTGTTATAACTTAATATCGTTCTGGAATCACATTTTGGASTAAAAATAAGGGAGGAAATAGAGCTCGTGATTTGTGACAGAGTATAGAGCTCTTTGGAGGAGTGTGTGTTACTTATTCATTACGATGCAGTCTGCGCAGAAGCAAAAGCAGGTTTGAGTTAGTATTTCTGGATTGTTTAGCATTTACCTTACGATAGTTGAGCTCAGTAATTAAAGTTACATTTTTTCCTGTTACTAAAATGTCCCTGTATCCTTTTCTAAACCTTGATAATGAATGTTAAGGGGGGGGAAATAAAAGCTTACCTAACTAAAAACCAAAATTTGAGTCAAGTAGATATGTGGCGACTAAAAAAGGTAACTAATAGCTGCTTGAGGAATTTATTTGTTCTGTATTACCTGTGTATCAAAGTGTTGTGGTCGGCCCTCCTGTTGTCCAAGCTGGTTGCCTGARTAAAGCAGTCAAGGATGTGCCCGTGCCCTGGAGGGYGACCTAGGCTTGTCCTAGTCGCCGRSTGTTAGTTGGCCTACGTCAAATGTGAGTTGTATAGAGCTAGAAAGGATGGCTTCAATTCCTGTTTAATTTAAAAGGGCTGAAAATCATTCTTGTTAAATTTGTCAACTGCTTGAGTTAAAAGGGAGAGAAAAGATCATAAAATGACAAAATATTTAAATTTCCTCTTAAAAATAAAACACTTCATGTCAGAAAGGCTGCAGTGTTTCATTTCAACAGTTTCGAAATTGTTTTTTGGGGGGGGGCTTTTGGGTTCAAAGAAGCATTTTTTCAAAAATGTTTAAATTGAAAGTAGAAAAACGAAACAATTTTGTGAGAGAAAAAAATATAATATTTTTATCAATCAAAACAGTTGTTTTTCTTATTTACCCAACAGCATCAGAGTGTACTATTTGGGTTTAACTCAGACTCCATTTACTAGTCAGTAGTTTCTTTTCTYTTCTTTCTTTTCTTGCTGCCCTCCCGTACGTGCCCTGCTCTCGGAGGGGGCTGCGTATCGCCCGCTCGGGGGTTAACGTCCCTCGGATCATTGATCTGCACGAGCTCTACRCTCAGTGAGAGCACTCGAACCGTTGCGACGTTCGGTTCTCCTGCAGAGATCGCTTAGAGAATATTCATGCCTTTTCCTGCCTTTTTTTAAAAAAAAAAAAAAAAAAAAAAAAAAGGTGAGTCCCTGTGCCAGGTAGTCACCTGCCTTGTGTGAGCTCAACTGTACAAGTGCTCAGCATACGGCTTGAGAAATAGTTGCACCGAACGGTCAATGCGTATGCCTGTCCGGAGTCTCTAATGCTTAACTGACACYGGCAGTCACTCTCTAATATATATCTAGCTTTTTTCACCTTAATAAGCTCCTCTTTCTAAGCTATTCTGCATCAACTCAAAAATAAGTGTGTTTTGTTTTTACAGCAATCTTCCCTAAAGGGCTGAAATTTAGTATCCRTAAAAGCAGATAAACATTAGCAATCTATACTTGCTGAAAGAAATTTAAAAACTCAAATATGGTTTTAAGAAAATTAAGTTTTAAGTTTAGTTTTGTATGATCATTTTTATACTTCTGAGGCTTTTGCAATGAGGACAATTTATTACAACTTTTATTTATGGTCTCCAAAGTCCTTGGAAAGCAACATTTATTTCCACCAGCAATTCTTTTTTATTTCTGTTGTAAAATCAGTGTGCTTTTTTCTTAAGTTGAAAATAAAACTTTTAAAAATTGTTCTTTTTGCTAGAAATAAGACTGATACGCAGCCTTTCATTCAGGGATTTCGAAGTATTATTATGCTACAAATTCACTGATTGTAGCAAAAAACTTATGCTGCAAAATGATTGAATCGTTTCAAATTTGCAAGCGAGCTGCTGGCARATAACTCTGAAAGAATGTAATGTAATCCTTGGTCATGGTCCTTTACTCCATTAGTGTTTATGAATCAATTTTCAGTTTTTCTTGGAAAACACAATAGGAATTCAACATACCTGTTCTTATTATGTAAATAATTTCAACACAAAGTTTTATAAAGCGTTTCGGATTTCACAGAACGCAAGACTAGCAAAGTTTCATWGTGCATTTGGAAATAAACAGTTTATTTTTCCGGTTTATTATTTGTTTTTCAGCCTTTTCCTAGCTCGTAAAGCAGCTTAAAAGGAGAATTCATTTTAAACCTGCGTTTAGCGAGCGAACGAAAGGGCTCGTCACTAGAGCTCAACGTCTGATTTGCGATGGCCTTTACTGAGAGTATGGGAAGGTAGGTTGTAGGATTTGGCAGTGGATCACCAAACCCCTGAGCTTGTGCAGGCTCCTTCGTAGGAGCTGTGAGCACCGGCCCTGGGGTTCCTGGCTCCAGCGCGGCCACCACCGTGAGACGTCCAGGTGACCTCAGGTGAGACGTCCATAACTTGAGCATTGAATGAGGTGTCTGAGAGGARCACACCTTCTTCACGCAAGTAGTCCCTGTCTAATTCAACAAATTTAGACTTCTGGAGTATAGTAGGATGAGACTCAGAAAATAAGAAGTTATATGTAAAATGCTAATTTTGTAATAGGAGAACCAGCTCTTAAAAAGACTGAGCATGTGCTGTAACCTCCACAAGCTATCAAGGTTCTCCTAAGTTCAAYGGAGTACAAAAAAGACAAATAATGGAAATGACACCATTTCTGAATTACTTCCTACAAATGAAAATTATCGTCTCTGTCYTCAGAGTGTAATTTATGTTTTTATTTATATTGAAAATTGATATACTTCAGGAATATATATTTCGTTGCTCTCCTCTGAAATTTTGCAGTCATAATCCCAAACATTTTGACATAGGATGAAATAAATATAATTTACCTGCTTGTTACATCGTTTACACTTAAAAAATTAATTAAGAACTTTTTTGAAATAATTTATGTTCAAGTATGTTTTCAGCCTGCATTTTCTTGAAAAATCGTATTATTTCTGAGTATATATCAAATAATATCACTTTATATGATTTTGTCAAGCACATATATCATAGAAATAACCAAGAATAGTAATCTAAAGTGTTGTACATCATCATTTTGAAAGCTGTATCCACTCTCTATCGTTAAATATGAGAACACAAATAAGTAAAGTGCATAGTTGGCTTGTGCAATTATTCAGAAAATTCAGCAACCAAAAAGGATGTTGCCGGAGAGGGTAAACAGCTTGCTCTACTAGGAGCATTTCTTTAATGTCACGGCAGGCATAATCTAAGAACAGAAGGTTAGACTCTCCATCTATCAACAGCAAAGGCTGTGCCTGTTGGTAACGTTATTGGATTTGCTTTCTTACAAGTGCCATTTTCTGTGGAAATATGTTATTACTAACTTTTGAACTGATTGGAAGTAGGCCTGTATGCATTGATTCCTAGGTCTCTAGAGCGGAGGTTTCTCTGCTCAGTCCTTTCTTTCTCCGTTACAAACTGGTGGCAATTGTTTAGCAGATGTTAACATGCCTGGCTAATAATAGTGTAGTTTTGTTTCCTGTAAAGCACTATGCAGGTTGCTACAAATCAGAACACTGAATGTCACCACGGCGAGAGAGTTGTCAGGCATCTAATTCTTGGCATGCACTTAAGAATGGATGTTCCGTTCCAACTTTTGCAAAGCGAGTGCCCTGCATATTAGCTTGTTTCCTCCACATCTGCCTATTCTGTCTTGCTTGTTTTGCATCCTAAGTTTACATCTTAAAAAAATATATATGTTTAAAGCAGATGTTTTGTTTGGTTGGTAAAGTCTTGGACTGAAAGAGTGGGCTACCGTACGAAGAACGGAGTGATGTCCTCTCCACCAGGAAGGCAGTCTTGCACGCCAGCATAAACCTTTCCTATTCGTGCGTTTCCTCAGTTGCATTACCAAGTCTTGTTTGCCTTTTGACTTGATCCAAAATGTGAAAAGGGTGCRGGAAATGTTTATGGGAATTCTTATAGTAATAGAAAAAGAGCAAAGATGAGCAGTCCCTGYAGCTAAGAGGTTGTATATCATGGACTGCCTTGTGTATTTTATGATTGTAATATTCAAAGGAAGTGAATTATCTAAGAAATGGATTTTGTATGCATATAGATGCAAAAGAAGAGGGTCAGAAATATTGCCATGTGAAAAGGTTTGGAATAAAATAGGGAAAAAGTTAAAAGCATACTGAAAAAATAATTTTGTCATATTATTGTTTTCATTAATAAACTTGAGTTTAACTCATTAAATATCAAACTAGCTGACTTTTTTGAACTTGAGATATTATACAGTTTTTAGCTATGACATTAGAAGATGAAATAAAATTGTATCATTAAAAATAGCTCTAAAACTTTCTATTTAACTTTAAAGACTGAAAGCTTAAAAAATTCTTAAGATATATTTTAGGACTTCGAAGGTTAAAATATTTTGAGATTATTTTCATTCTTGCATATTACAGATATCTAACCCAACTTGAACAGTTTGTTATTGATTCATCGTGTCAGTGTCTCCATCGTTCCGTGTAGGCTAGTGATTTTCTGGAGGGGTGTACGCATGTAGTTTTATGTATTTTATGATAAAGTGACTTAAAAGCTGATTCTCTTTAAGGCACCTACCCAAGGCCCAAGCTTAAGTTCCTGGAAACTGTGTTGCCTCTTCCTGCTGTCCTAARCACAAGTCTGTGGAGTCCTGGGAGTATTGCTAATTGTTAATGAATTTCAGTTGTGCCTGATTAAGCTCACGTTTGCAGTAGATGCTCTATTCTTGTTGCCGTTCGGGTTGTTTTTGCAAATGTCTTATTTCAATAAGCAGTCTTAGCAACTGTATTAAACTGTCTCCATATTACAAGCAGTTAATAACTCGCGCTTTCCCCAGTGAATCTATCAAACCGCCCAGCCCGCTCACTTTGCGTTATATAGGTGCTTGCATTAGCGTCAGCGAGTCCCTGCGTCAGCCGGAGGCCGTCG
>NW_028186756.1:2229360-2242981 GCF_003343005.1 Rhea americana
CCGCGCCCCCAGACCCTCGCGCTCTGCGAGCCGGCGCGCTACCGAGGGTTTCCCCGGGTCGCAGCTTCGGGCGGGCGACGGGAGGACGTGCCTGACGCTCCCCGGGGCCGTGCGCGTCTTCGAGCCAGCCCAGTGACGACGTGTTAGGCTGCTGTGGCGAACTGGGACACGTGGCAAGGAAAAAGCTCCGCTGTGGTTTGCAGCTTGTCCTCGTTTCAGTTTCTGACGTGCTACAATAGTAAAGGAGGACGTTTCCTCCGGTTGTTTTGTCATTAATTCATAGAAGGCTGTGGCAAGAGGGTAAAGAATTTTCATTTCAAGAAGTAATTTAGTCTGTGTCATTTTTCTCTTTAAAAATATATCGAGCCCTAGAAAGAATAACTTTGAATTAAAATCTGTGAGAAAAAAAATGCGTATTTCTTCATCTGAGAGAATTTATAACAGAAATCAGTTTTAAATTGACTTCTACTTTTATGGCTAATGCACAGCTTCAAGTTGTTTTGTTATTTGGAGACGGAAGTTATAGTTGACTGTTCAGGTGATGTTTTTATCCCTTCTTTTAAGCTCTTATAAATACGGCAACCGATTCCGCGAGGTTCTGTAAATCATGAGACCTCCCAGTTGCGAGCATAGGATCTGCTCCGAACGCACGGAGAAACGTTCCGACTSTCGTTCCTAAAAGCATTCCTTTTACTTTTCGTGTAAAACTTCAGTAAGAAAAAGAAATAAAATGAACGAAGGGACAGGATTGCGTCTGAGGCGCGGTGCGAGGCCCGGGCCCTCCTGGGGGTGCCTGCRGCGCCGGGCGGGCGCTGCTCCGCGCGGCCCGCCGTTGCCCTCTCCCGCCTCGCCACGGGCTCGCCGAGTTCTTGGTCTGATCTCGCTGGGCACTTGCTGAACAGAGTACAAGGGCAGCTAACGCTAATCCACTTTTCCTYGCTGTCTTTTAAAACTGCAGTTCAGTTCATCATACTCAGCTACTGTCCCAGTCAGATTAATTTTTTATTCTCCTTTCRAGAGGATTCTCCAGCTCCGTTGCAGATAAATGAAAAACAATTTGATATCCAACTTAATGTTTCTACATAAGCATTATATTTCTGTCCAATAACTCTTTACCCATCGTTGTTACAAACGACAGCATTATCCTAAACGAAGGACTTCTTCCAGTTTGTCTGTTTTATGTCCGAGTGCTTCACGCAGYGGCTAAAGGGAGAGAAACATTTGGAAAGCGATGTGCTCGTGGCATCGCCAAACGCGGCAGGCTCAGGGGAAGATGTGGCGCTTCAGACTGCTTTTAATTTTCTCTTTTAACTGACTAGACGCAAATGTGAAACTGTCTCATTAAAGAAATGCACAGTAAGTTGTTGGCAGAAAAGCGGTAGAATCGAGCTTCGCTTGCTCCTCCTGTTGGTTTGACTTTGCTTCTTAGCTGCTCTTTTTTCCTGTCTTTGCTGTCTCGGGGAGGACAGAAACGGACTGGCTGTTTACAGCGGTATCTGTGTGAAATTTCCAGGAGCGTGTTTCCACGCAATCCGCAGCGCCGTTAGGGCTCTCTTGGGTAAGGTRATACTTACCTCGGGTTGTTCCGGTCTCGGTGTCCTCCTCCGGAAACGATCGCAGCGCTGGCGCGAGGCTCGCGTGGCGTGAAGACGCTGCCCCGCCGTGGAGCACGGCGCGCGGGTGTTGCACGAGTATTTCGAAATTTGATGGGACTACTCAATTTCTGCACATCTGATTTCTCAAATGTTTCTTTATGGGGAAGGTCCTGGTACAATGAGCAAGATGGTTAAATCCCCACTTTCTTCTTGTTGCAGGGAGGTTGGATGGATGCAGTAAGATGGACTCCCTAGACCCTTTGAAAATTGTGTGCTTTTACATTACATCAGATGATACCCAGGCTTTAAAATACTTAAATATCAAGACCATTCTTAAATAAAGTCTTAAAAGTGAAAGCTGGGAAAATTTGATGACCTAGGACTGCGTCSTTAGCAAATTAGCACGGTTAAACAKAGGCTATGTGCCGATCTATGTTATGTTTGGGACATACACTGTGATCGTAGTTTTTTTTAAGAGAATATGAAGAGAACAAGATGGAAGTGAACTTGTTTTGGTAACTGTATGCATTTGTTTTTATCCTGAGGTGGTTATAATAAAACATTCCTGAAGCAAAATTTTTTCTCTAAGAGGCGAAACCCAAGAGCGTTCAAAGGCAGACATCTCAATTTTCCAACAGAATTTCTTTATTTCGGTTGAGAAATTGTTGGCTAAAACAATTACTGCGTGGCTATTAATGCATAGGATAATTTAAATATCTGATATCAGCCTCGTCACTCGCTTKGTAGGCTCAGACCCTGGTCCTTAGACGATCAAATATTAACTTGACTTCACGTTAATATTTTTAGAACTATAGATTGTCATTAACATCTCGGCCTGCGCCTTCCTGGGATTTACAATTCAATAATATTTTTTCCTATCTCTAGTTGTTACTTTGGAAGAAGCAATGGAGAATTGCATTTCAGTCTGGAAAAAAATGGCTTGCAAAGGGATAAATTATAGTTATGCACATGGTTTTGTTTTGATTCAGTTTATGAGCTAATAACATGTGCTGTGTGTATAGACATAGACCGTTTGAGAACTATTTGGAACACAGAATTATTCAAATTTGCCATAATTCATATAAATGGTAATGTTTACAATTGTTAGGRTGCATTTTCTTGTGCAAATTTGACTTTTTAGACACGTTTCTATAAAATATTCTACTATTATGTTTTATGATATATTCTAGAACAGAAAGTAATTATAACTTGTTTTGCTTAACAATGAAGGATAAATGACATCAGGAAGGAAATATTAGCCAAAGGAGACCAAGGATGTTTCTTGCAGATCGCCTCATTAGCTTGTTCCCAAAATATGTTCACCAGAGAGAAATTGCATCATGTTGCCTAGCTGTGGTGACAAACATCTGTTGTCTTAGCTCCAAAAAGGCTTTGGGGATTGGCTAAAGACAACCAGCTCTTATTTAATCAGATTAAATGCAACCTGAGAGACATTCGTTGTCATCTGTGGTCCTGTCCCAATCTGCTGTTGCTCCTTTAAAAAATTCTATGGGCTTAAGTTTGCCTTTTAAAGCTACATGGTCATCTTGCTTAAAAAAAAAAATGATTTTCATCTGCTTCACAATGATTGCAAAAATGGTAGCTGCTGGTTGTCAGATGAAGCAGCCCAACCTGTCTGTGCCCAGGGAAACGGCGCAGAGGGCTTCCCATGTGGAAGCGAGGACGACGGGGAATGCCAGGGACGAAGCAGAGGAGAGMAGCTTTGGCTTAACTTGGAAAGGCAGCAGTAACTGATGATGATAAAAGGGAGAAGGATGAATTCAACAGGCAGTTTCTGTGCTTCCAGGTAATCTGCTGTTTTCCACTCATGGAAAAGTAGATGCATTCAACTTCTTGAATATGTTTAAAACAGTCATCCTTAGTGGTGACACAAATCAGCTGTTGTCATTATGTGCCAACAGGATATAATTTGTGCCAACAGGATGTGGTTTTACCATAATAAAACATATTCTTCTTAATTTTGAAAGAAATTATGTTACTAATGGCAGTGGCCTCTGGGGACCCTGCCACCAGTGAAGCAGTAGGACTCAGATGTGTCCCTCCCGTATTTCGTCAGTGTTGCGCGTTCAGCAGCCTGTGTTTGGAGTTACAGAAGTTGCAGGCAGCTCTCCACCTCTAATAGGGAGCCTTGCAAAGTCTAAAGTAATTTAACATAAGCCAGGGCTTGCAAGAACTGCCAGAAACTGCTCGTTGTAAGTGGAAAAATGGGTATTTCTGTGAGAACAAACCGAAGGCAGGGCTGCTTCTTGTTGCGGCGGCCAGTGCTGCCCTGGGCTCTCCCACCTTGGCAAGGCTTCCCGCAGGGGCCGGTCACATCGCACATCTCTCCCTGACCCACCATTGCCCTCCAGAACCCACCTGGTAATTAGGAAAGCAAGAGGTGGAGGTGTCTCTACAGGCTTAATTGTCTTCAGCTGGGTGTGGAACTGGCCTGGTGCCCATCTGGTGAAGTCAGTCCACGGGACAAGGGCTCTCTGTGGGTGTCTCAGGTCATGTTTTACTGCTGCTCTGTACAAGGATCAGGTTCGCTGTGTGCATTCCTTTTTTTGTGAAGGATTCTTCCATGTTGCTTTATAACATATCACCACACCAATAGCAAGCGTTTGCTCTCGTTTTCTTCCTGTACTGGGGATCTACATGCTCCTCCTGTATTTCCAGTTATCACTAAAGGTAAGGAAAACCATGCATTTATTTTAATAAATGTGATTTTCTGTTTATTCTCAGAGTTATTTAAGTAAAAACCATGCAGTTAGGTGTTTTACATACATTGCAGCAAAGCACTACGAAACAGAAATTTGTACCTAGCCATTTTATGATGCGATAGTATGTGCGTCTGCGCCCATTCTCTGTGGATTTGGATATAAAATATTTATGCCTTTTATTACGTACTAAAACACTGACTCGTAGCTTTACGAAATCTAAATAGATTCAAAGGTTATCAAAGGGTACCTTTCAAGACCCAGCGTTGCCTCTGTCAAGTTTAAAATTCCTGGTACTTTCTATGAACATCTTTAGAACGATATAAAGTAATATTTGACAAATGAGTATTGTATTGCTTTTGATCCAATTTTATGTTTCAGGAAACATAGAAAGGAATATACGAATACTAGAAGCTAAACAAAATGTAATGCACAAACAGAAAAGGAAAATGTCATATGTGCCATACTCAATTCCTTTTATAAACTTTTTTCTGGAGCTCTGTTAGACTTTTCGTCCGGCTTTTTATTTCAAATCCAGAGAAGAACTAGTTTGTACTAAATGGACTGGGTTATACTGGAATGTATTCACTCAACTTTACTGAAACCTGCTCTGCTTTTTAATGTTTTCTTTTAATGGTTAATTGATTTTTGATTATGGGAAACTCTCAATTTATGAAGATTAAAATATATTCAATTTTACCGGCAATGCAGGCTGTGAAAAACTACTTGCAAATGTCGTTCCTGGGTTATGTTCCTTCAGAAGCCTTTGCTTTCTGGTAAGTGCTCTATCAGCTTCATGTCTATGAAGAAAAGATTGCACCCAGTGGTCCGTTAAGTTAATTACCAATATCTATTCCCAAGTGGAGAAAGCCTCCTCTGGGAGGCAACTGCATCTATTTTCTTTTTTTTTTCTTTTTTCTTTTCACAGAAATACATTTCTGATGTAAATTGTTATCAGCTCCCAAGATTAACCTAATTATTGCCTTAGGTACAGATGTCTCTAAATTGCCAAAGGCTTTTCTCAGGAAAAAAGATATTTTTGATTAAATAAGTGCCTCTCTTTTATAAGGTGCTCCTTTTTAGCTGCTAAGTCAGATTCTAAGTGCTAGCAGTAGTCTGACACGCATTTTGCATAAACTGAAAGTGTGAAAAAATAAAATAAGGAGCCCCTAAAGTCTAGAGGAGCTGCAAAAGTACTTGTCAGAGGTCCTCGGGTGGGTTTTCCCCGGGACCGAACGACGACCTCCCCGGCCGGGAGGACACCCTTCCCACCCGCAGTGCTGGCAAAGCTGCGGGAGAACTTGCCAACAAGTTGCCAGAGCAATAAACCAAGTTACTAGCACAACTGGCAGGGGCTGGTCCACGTCTGTAATCACCAGGCACAGCTGTCTCATCAATACGAAATCACAGATTCCCTACGAGCTTTAGAAATACAGGGAAGAACTCGTTGGTTATTTAAATATTTGAATTTCAGAAAGTTTTGTTCGCTGCGTTGCTTAATCCTGCTTTCATCTTAAATGACTCATCAAAACCTTGGGTTTTGATTGTGCGTGCATATTTATAATCATTCTTTAACTTTTGTGAATAAACTTAGCGTTCATTCGCAGTGGAGCYGTTTCTGCCAGCAGATACAGCTTTCCCGGTGATTAAATAGATGTGATGGAGCTGTAGAAATAAAAACCCTTTCTCGTGCATTTCCAGCCCCCACCCCCAGAACGCACTTGCTTTAGCAAAGGACTTGATGTGCAAAGGCTGGGTATTGGTACAGCKGTTTTGGTGCGACTGTGTTCAGGAGCCTGCTTTTCTGCCTCGAAGTAGGCTGCGTCCATGGATTAGGCACTTGGTGTAATTCAGGAGATTTATTAGGAGAGGTAAGAAAAACTAGATGACTTTTTGCGTGTAACTGAACTGCAGTGCTCACGTATGGCACGTTCCCAGAAGGCCTGCCTGGAGCCCGGATCGGGCTGCTGGGACGGCTCCCGGTGAGGCGGAGGAGTCCGGGCAGCGGTCGTGCGCCAAAGTCAGCGGTCGGGGAGCGCCTTGATAAGAATAAATGGTATTTTCCTGCATGTGGGAAAATGAAACCTCCTGAAAACAGAATAGCAGGGATACGTTAGGGTACCAATACAGAGATGAATGAAGAAAGAGAGAGTATATTCAGCTAAAGTAATTATTTATCTTATTTCCCACTAATTCAGTCACAGGCACTAAAATATATTACACATGTGCTGAACTAGGATAGAGGGCTGGAATTTGACTGTAATCATAAAGGAGAAACGATATGAACAGGGAGCGTAAGACAGTCGGTCTGTTTTGTGCCAGCCAGGTCTGGAGAGGAGCTYCTGCATGAGCAGGGTTTTAGTACTTCTCTCCAGTTTTAGCTTCTTTGTGTTAGTCAAGCTGCCCATACCAAATGAGATAACCGTTATCTTTAAAATAATTAAAAATCTGAAAAAACAATCTTGAAGAGGTGTCTAAGGTACTCCAAGTGTGAAATTTTTGGCATACAGGTTCAGTTGGTTTCAGTGGGGGTCACGTACACTTAAGTGGATGGACTAACTTGGCAGCACTTGAGTTGTTAGATGGTTCAGTCTTAGTAAAATTTCTGTCCCTGTTTTGCAGATGGAGAAGCCAGATCTTAGAGGATTTGAGTTAAAACATTAAAAAGGGAAAAATGGTTTTCAGTGCCTGCTTGTTTCTAAAAATAGGAGCTCCAAATATACCCAGAATCAGTGGAACACTTGTTCTGGAAGTTTGTGGCTGAACGAGCACTTCAGGTCCTCGTGGCTAATTAACAGCATAGACTTGCTTTGAACTCGCTCCTGCCCTTGATTCAGCAAACTGCTTCCCCAGTGCTGTTTGCACAGGCAGCCAGCTAGTTTCAACATGATGTTTTTGAAAGCAGTTTCTTCCCCTGCTATATTTCAATTTGCATTTCTGCTGACTCAAATCAGCTCTCGGCAGTGGCTACTGCTTCCTCTCCCGTCTCTACTACACCATCCTTTCCGACTTCCGAAATGGGTATATTTAGCTGAGACACTCCCTACCAGAAGTGCTGCCTCTTTTATCCCTTTTTGCTTTATTCTTTTCTTTTGAGAGGCTGGAGAAGGCCAGAGAGAAGGCCCCGGAAATAAATCTTCTAGCAAGGGCTCTGCTAAGCTGAAGCACTGTTCTCGGAAAGGGAACAAAACAACCTGGCAACGCAGAGCTGGCTCGCTGCGTTTCCCTTCCTGTGAATAATACATCGCTCCRTCAGCAGCGTTGCTCCCGCTCAGCTCCTAGCTACGCGGCGATCTGTATTGCCTACAGCTGGGGAGATGTCCAAGGAAGGCGGGAGACACGTGTTGTCCTCTGCCCGCCTGCAGCGAGCGGCCGTAGGGAGCGCTCGCTCTGACGCAGCCCTGCACGGCTCGTGCTTGGCTGCAGCGCAGGCTGTTCCTCGCGGTTCGGTTGTGCTGCCGTGTGCGCGTTCGGATGTGGCGTCTTTGAGAACGAGTCCTGCCACTGCTAACCGATACAGACAAGGTGCGCTGTGCGTTTAGAAGAAAGCGTGCTCGTAATACGCGTGAGCCAGTGTTAGCAGGTGCTGTTAGTTATATGTGCTCCCACTGTCATCATGGGACGAGTAAGGTTATTTTGATGTCATCTGAGCTTGATTTGGGATATGCTGCTGTAACCGCTGTTCATGAAGTTTACTTTTTGTTCTAGCTCTTACTTCTAGAGGCTTCCTCTAGAATGAGCAAATGGTTMGTGTCATGAGGCAGGCAGGGATCTCGTCGCTGGTTAGCCCCGGGGGAGGACTGCGCTGCAGCTCCCTCCCAGGCAGTCCGGTCTCCTTCCCGTGGGTGCAGAGGTAGGGAGAAAGGGGGGGTTATGTGAAGCCTCAGTATTTGTCTCCCYGTACAAGGTTAAAAATGGCTGAGATGCAGACCAAGGCATAGCATCACAAGTGCTTCCGAGTCCTCCGCTATAGGTATGGTTAAAAAGAGCAACAGGGAATCAAAGATAGTCATTTGTTTTCAAAGTTAAGATCTGTTAAGATTTGGAAAGTTAAGATTTGGAAAGAGTACTTGTGTTTAGGGCAGATGTGATGTAGAACATTTTGAACAATGTGTAATTATAGTAGGATTGACACAAAGAAAACTACTTATAAAAATTAAGTCTAAAAGGACTTGATTTTCAGCTCATTGAAATTCAATTAGACCACTTGTCTGCAGAAAAATTTCTGCTCAAGATCCTTGGGAAGTTGAAGTTATCCTTGAGATTGTGACATACAGCTACCATTCCTCATCAGCCAGCTGATGGATTGATTAATCACAGCAGCCCAACCGGCTAGTGCAACGTTTTCAAATAGAACAAAAAGAATCCAGTAGAACTATCAGTAGAATTTCTTTCATTAATACTAACGGAAAGTAGTATTATRTTATTAGGGAACAAGTAACAGGTTTCATTATTATCCCACTCACACCAATTTTGCACCAGTGTAAAAGAAGGAATTTAAGGGGAACTAGTTTCCCCACAGACATTATTGCACTTACAGARAAAGTACATTAAGAAAATGAGTGTATAAAATCTAATTATTATACGAAGAAATCTCCTTCTTTCTATATTCCTCTCTCTCATTTTCATTGCTGTATCTGCAGCCACATATTAAATGCCTCCCTTGATAGCCAGGCACTGTTCAGGTATGAGCCTGAATCAAGGACTATAGTTTCGCTCTGCCGGTGTTTTCCACTGCAGTCTGTCAATATTTAGCACATCTTTCAGAACTGTAACTGCATGTCATCAGCATTAATGGTCCTGAACCATTCTGCGTAGGTAGCTGCTCGACTGAATGGATCAGCCTTCATCTTCTGGTATTATGTGCATTAAATCTCATTGTCTAGCACTACCTTCATCTTACACTCTGTCTTTTCTTACTGGTAGATCTTTATCTGCCTGTAAGACCCCCTGCTGCTTTTTTCTATGGTCTAGCAGCATCAGTCATCTTCCATCTTGAATTTCTCTAAAATAGTGGAATAGGAGACTGCTTTTGCTGAAATAAACCACCAGTTATGGAAATCTGATGTTTTACCCTTCACAGTAAGCGCAAATTGTCCCAAGAAAGATCGGTAGATAAAAGTGATGTAGAGATTAGTTTAGGTGTGTGCACATACTGGGAATAAATTGATCACAAACGTTTTCTATATTAATTTGAGATTACACCTGGTAACCACATACAGCTCTAGGGCCTTCAATAAGAAGTTAAGATGATATAAATAGTAATGCAATGTTTGCAGAATAGGACTGATCAAAGTATCACAAGGAGATTGAGTGTTTGGTTTAAAAAAATGTAAATGAATAAAAGTTGTGTTGAAATTAGGCAAAAATAGCAAAGAGACGGAAGTTTTGCAAATATTAATTTCTGTATGTAACTGAAACAAATATCCATTCAACTTATGAAACACTTTAATCGCTCCTTCTCTCCCCCAGCCCCACCTTTAAGGATTAAAATACTAACCAATATCTTKACAATACTTGGCTTTGAATCAAGTGGACAAAATTGATGAGAAGAATGACCTTCTGTGTAAATTATGTATGGCGAGAAATACATTTTGCCACAACCCTCTTGGCCTGGCCAGGAGTGGAGAGCAGCGCTCAGCTCGTACAGCCTCTGCAAGGGGACCCTGCTGGCACTAGCGCCGATGCGTTTTGCCCAGTAGAATGAAAATGTTTGATTGTTTGATATCGATGCTAATGCTTTTAGAGCTATGTTCCAGGGATCGAGAAAGGCTCAGCAAAAGAACACCCTGACAGAGATGATCAATAACATTTTCCTACTTAAATTTTATCTTACCCTGCTAAAAGAGGTCCGGATACAGATTAATGTCTGCTGAGATTGTCCCAGCGTGTTTTTTGAGCAAAGCTATGAGTGTTGTGTGATTTAAGGTGTGTTGGCCTGCTCATGAAGGGTAGTTTGGCCTCTGTGTGATCCAGACGAGATGGAGCTGGTCCTTCTGACCTGCTGACGGTAGTCTGTGCAGTTTCTAGCCTTCCTTGCTATTTCAGCTAATGAAGAAGGATGCAGTTCAGAGGTGGTGGCTTGTGTAAGATCTGAAGTTCTCTATGGGCTCTCTCTTCAATTCCACAATACCACAGCTAGTGTAGCTGAAAAGGTATTTAAAGGTGCTGTAGCTCACCCTCACGGCCTTTGAACCTCTTGGAGTCCTGCTTTTTACCCCCTAGGGCATATTTAGTCATCAGCCCATCTCTGTCCCTGGAGCACTCTGGTGGGAGAGTTAGCAAGCTGACTGTGTGGGAAGCGGGGCACCCCTGGTCCGCTGAAAGCGTTGCTAGCAGGAAGAYGTGGGGACTAATTTAGAGGTAAGCTTTTGCATATGAAAAGCAGAGTTGCAGGGCTTTCATAATTCCACTGTTTGGTCCCAGAGGACAGTATGATTAAAGTATCTTGGGCTTATTACAGTTATTAGCATAATTTAGCCCTGTTCTTAAAAAAAAAAAAAAAAAAAAACAGTGTGTGAGAGAGTTCTGTTTAACAAATGTATGTCTGCTAGAACTGTAACCACAGTAATAATGCACTGCTGATAATATTTTCCTCCTCCTAACAAGTGTTTGGCCAACTCGGACATTTTTAAGTAGCTTTCAGGCAGATATATCATGATAAAGAGATAAGTTATCCTTTCTGCCTATATGGAAATCAAAGAAATGTGACTGTGCTCATAARATGACAGCTCTCTGGACGTAGATTCTTGCTGATTGCTCCAAAACCTGACAAGGCTGTTCGTAGTCCTCCTTGCCCTGGTGAGCCTCCTCTACTGTTTACGTGTCAAACAGTTTAGAGAAGGAGAGAGACGGTGAAAGAAATTCACAAAATTGGTAGAAAAGMAGTTGAAATACACAGCTATTTTCACATGTTGATACTACTAATGCACGCAGATTCCTTAAAGGATAATTCTGRGGGAGGAAGAAAGAGCTGGTGGGATTCTGGCGATGGGCGCTCCAGCACCCGGAGTTCATCATCGTCCCGCAAAGGAAATTTGCCCTTGTAACAACTATAGGCTCAYGTGTTATTCCGTGTAATATCAAGAGGGTTCATCTATCTGCTCCCCGCGGGCTCAGCAGGCAGCCTGTGCTCGGAGGAGTCTGGCTGACACCGAGCCTGTTCACAGTGCGTCTGACATCTTGAACTGCCGCCTGTGACAAGCTGACGGTGCCGCCGATCCTAAAATCAGCTGATACTAGGAAAAGAGCAAGGTGATGTAAGAAATAGGTTTTTAAAAGATTGTACCTTACTGTAAAATACACGTTTCAAATATTTGAAGAGGAAAGAGTATGCTATATATGGCTTTAGTTTGTGTTTGCATTTGTGTTTCCATTTTGTGTCTCCAGTTTGAAGACTGGTGTATCGTGATTTTTTTCTTGTAATATACTCTAGGCATTGAAACTCGTGCATCCTTTTCCATTGCGATAAAAAAAACAACCTCTATTCACCAGAATTAATGCAATGTACGTTCCAAAGTTCACCATCTACAGTTGGGACTAAAAAGCTCATCTTAAAACTAAGTGGCTGAGTAATGACTGGACTTTGGAGAGTGCAAACTAGCACCTCCCATTTTGACACGGGTTGCCAAATTGTCAAGAGTTCAGCATATGGTTTTCAAAATGTTTTGAAAACCTGGAAAACATGGTATAACTCATCAAGCAACCTAATACTATGCTAGTTACAGACATTGTGAGAGTTTTCTTTTTTTTGCCATCTTTAAGAGAAAATGCATACAAACCATAAAACAAAAACTGGCATTCAAACAGGGTATTGAATTTTAAGTGAAAGAAGRAAATGCACATGCATTTTTTACTCAATTTACATTTATTTGTCATGTAGTTTGGAGTTAGAAATGTCAAGATATATCCAGTCTCTGTGTATTTTTTTTTTAAGAATACTTTGGAGATGTTACGTTGAGTAGTATTTCAAGTCTTCTATCTCATATTCAGAAAATGCCCGTAATAAATGTTTAATGTGCTAGTACATAATACTAGCACGATAAAAATGTTCAAGTTGCATTAAGGATCTGACTAAAATCCACAGTATAGGGAACTTTGAAGCTAGAGTGCCCAACATTTACTGCCTCCCACTGTGCCTATAACTCACCTCATTTTACCTCTGTGTCATAGCATCTTGCATAACAAGTATTCKTGGAGACAGAAAGTTCACTCTAAATAGGATCTGGTGGGATTTTCTAGTGTGTTTGCTGTGTTTTACATGCAGTTGTTGTGGCTGCTGGGCTACGGCCTTTGGTGTSTCTCAAACAGCTGATTCTATTGTATGGGCTTTGGTCATCACATCGCAATTACAGTGCCTTCGTTTTCTCTAGTTGACAGATAAAATCTTCCCCCAGTCCTATCTATTCAGAATAATGGATCAGATTTTCCTAGCTCGTTTTAATTAGGTCACCAGAAGTGTTTGAGGAGGTAGGTTTCCACATCTAAGACTACTACTWCTTTTCTTTTGTTCTGATTTTCTTCCTTCTTTAAATTTGAGCATAACACACACGCACCCGCGAGCTATGCTGCTTTGTTGGTTTTGCAATTGCTATGTTTTTCCCAAGGAGTTTTCAGGCTCCTTAGCTCTGAAATAGATCTCACAGGTAACTTGAGAAAATTTGCCTCTGATCAGAGGCAAAACCTACACAGAATGCAGAAAAGGATGTAGATGATCCTGCTTTGGATTAGACAAGAGTAAACTAAATCCGATGTATTTTTGAGGGGAAAAAGAAATAGGACTCAATAGACGAGTACTTTTTGAACAACACCCAGAAAAAAACCTGATTAGAAAAATTCTTACGATCCGGACATGCCCCAAACTGGTGGTGTTCTGGCGCTTACAGCAAAGGATAGAAATCTTTTTTTTTTTTTTTTTTCCAAGTCTTATCACGCTCTACATAATGTTTGGGGGCAGGTTTAGCTCAGTTGGTTAGAGCGTGGTGCTGTTAATGCGAAGGTCGTGGGTTCAATCCCTGTACAGGCTCTGCTGAGGGTTGGACTAGATGATCTCCAGAGGTCCCTTCCAACCTTACCATTCCATGATTCCTCACTCAGGAATGGGAAATTGCCTCTCTATTATGATTAAATGTTGTTAGGGCTCCTTTGCTCACCTGCTAAACTTAAAAACAAGTACCTTTCTCCTACAGTGCTCCTCACCTGTGGAAAAGAATCCACATAAATATCAGTTAAGATATGTCTTCATACACTTTCAAGGTCCTTCTCAAGACTGTTTTTTTTATTTTTTTTTTTTTTTTTTTTTTTGTT
>NW_028186756.1:2243018-2312952 GCF_003343005.1 Rhea americana
TTTTTGATGTGAGGTTTATAAACTCCTCACAGTGGCTGGTTTTCTCACGTGCTCAGGACTCCAGTCCTGCGGGCAAAGGCTGTTTGAGCCATGGTTTCCTTCTCTTCCTCTCTTGGCTGGCGCTTCTGTTTCTTTGCACTGCAGGTGGCCCACTGAAGTCCTAGGCTATGGCTAAGACTTCCAGAGCACCCCTGGAGTACAAAACTACAGCATAAATTGTAATGATTATGGAAACGGAACTGCCATTTCATGAAAATAAATATTTTGAATGAAATACGGAAATGCCTGTTAAAACATCCATCCRCATGACTCATCTGTAAGCTGGTTTTAGTATTTAACTCTCTGTACAGCAGGGGGCAAAGTAGACTCAAAAGAAGAGAAACTAACCAAAGGTGTAAATTGTGGCCATAAAAAGTAAATTTCTTATAATGATATATTGTCATTAAGTGACAAAATGTCATGATCATAAGACCTTGATTCCATGTAAAACCAGCGGCTAAAGGGAAGTTCTGAAAAATCTTTAAATAGTCCTCTTCTGGGTTCTCTCTGAGTACGGGAATATAGTGTGCTGTGTCTTACAAGAGTATCTTCTATTTAAAGTTAAAATCAAAGCTAATGAGATATGAAAAGCATACAGAAACAATGCATTACAGGAGTTYTAATACTGTTCTGCCACTTTCAATTTAAATGCAAGCTCTGATTTGCCCATCTTGATTTGCAACGTAATTAAAAAGTTATGCTTCTATTTAGCATCAGCATGGTGCTAAATTTTGAAGAACTTTTGCCTTTAAAATTCCTTCTCTCTGTTGYGTATTGCAAGGAGTTATTCGTATTCGAGTAATGGGAGTGTTAGACCACTTGACTCGCTACACTTCCATTTGTAATCACAGTAATATATATATTAAATCTAATTACCTAGCACCACATATACCAAGCATTTTGGGAAAGAGTTCCTCAAAATCCAAACACATACTGGGATTAGCTACGAGTATCAATACTGTAATCATAGTATTCCTATAGATAGAGGAATGAGAATGCCGGACTGGGCATATAACTTCACAGGTCAGACTTATCTTTAAATCAGAATATGTATTGCATTTCAGCATTTTAATTAATGTTATTTTTTCCCATGAAAAAGGGATTCAGCTCTTTGCTGGTATAAACAACATTTCGTTATGACCCTGACCATGCCTGTGAACTGAAAAATCAGAAGTGAACAAACACTACAGATTAGCAGTTTACTTGCGTAAAAATAAGTTTGCAAAGAGATCTTGGGGAAAAAAAATCTATTGAAGACATCATAGTGATTTTGATTAAAGTGAACATTCTTTGAGCTTTATAGTCACTGAATCTCACATATGGAAATTACAGTTRGTCTTAATCTGCTTTCAGAAGACTGATGCAAATATTAAAAAGTAATGAACTAACAAGATTGTTTGTTAATGCCACATAAAAGTGCTAATTACACTTCATTTCCTGCCTACAGCTAAACCCAAGAGACATTTCCTAAGAAACTGTTAAGTAAGTTGCTTCACTTGAAATGTGAATAGATCTGCAGTGCTTGATGGATTTACATTCAAGGAGTTGTGTGCCATGTAATGCCTTTGAAAGCGTGGCAAACAAAGGTATACTAGGAAGAAACATGTTTTGTTCACRAAAAGTGTGAATATTAACGTATTCATGATACCTTCTCATGAAGAGGAAAGGGCTTCGTTCTTAATTGCACTTTGTCTGTAATWTTGGTGTGTAGGATAATACGATACTGTAATTATATGTTAATTTTTATATTAGGGCTTTTGATTTTTTAACACCATAATGATGGCATTTTTTTCCCCATAAAGTATACTTGAAACACACTCTGCTATGTCAAACTGAATATTTCTGAAGTGTTTTACCTTCCATCTCAGCTGGCATCTATATCCTGTATCTTACAGGTACATAGGAAGGAGTCTGCAGAAATGCTATGATGATAATTGAAGCCTTTGGGGGAGGAAATTAATTCATTTTTCAGATTTTCTACTAAGTATCTAAAAGCTCTTTCCTTTCTAGGAAAAAATATGAAATTTAAAAATGCTGTTGGACTTGGTTCATATTCTAAATACTGAATGACACTTACGTTAATTCTCTGAAAGTGTAAAATACATCCAGCTGAAGAATTAATATTAGTTAGATCTCACATGAGTAATAATTTAAAAGCAAGCTATTTTTATCTTTTTTGCAAAGATGTAAGTGAAATGCTAATATCTACAGAGTCTTTTATAATTGGGTTAAATGACTGTTGTGGTGAGGAGGAAGTCTGCTATAGGAGATATCATAGAGTGGCTCATCTTCCCTGTGATCATCTTGATTCAAATACCGCCTTGACCAAACATATGGGGAGGACCTCTRTGGTACTCCTGAAGGAAAGTAATAGAAAATAGAGGAACGCACTTAAAATACGTGGGAGTTTGACGTATGCCTTTCTGAGTTCTGACTCTCTAAGTTAAAAGAAGCTCCAGGAGTGAGGTTGATTAAAACCTTCATTGCAGATCTCAGCTACATCTTTTCAATGAGTTGGATGCTTGGGACATCCCTCTGGAGCCAGGGGTCACAGGAGAGCTCTGGAGAGTAAAGGCCAGTTACAGATCCCTAGGTGGTGGTCAGGAAGGCTATAATATTTCTAAAAAACAAATGTTTTGTATCATCTCTGCAACTCGTTTGCAGGATAAATCCTGTATTACTAGGTCAGTTTGTCAGATAAGAGTGTTGTTTAGATGACTTGTTACTAAGCTCCTCAGGAGCCGATGCAGGGAACTGGAGCAGTAGCATACAAAATTGTGCGGAGCTTTTTGGACCAGTCCTTGCTGGAGGCTCCCCAGGACGAGGGCGGTAGCAGGCGCAGCGGGTGCACGGAGCCCAACGATAGCTTGCAGGGCGAGCAGCAGGGCAGCGCAGAGGACCTGGCACACTAGTGCTGTTATGAAACTACTCAAATACTTGCGCAGTACTCTGCGTAGTAATATACGTGTGTTTACTGCATTATATGGAAGTGTTGTAACTTATTAATAAGAAAACAAATCTAGTACAGCAACCTTTCCAAGTGCCAAAGGCATTTCTGTTGAGGTTGTAGAGGCAACAATATACAATTTAGGCACCAATCGTAGTAATGAAAAAAAGAGGGAATGAGGCTAGTTTTCAGGAAATTATTTTTATCCTGTAGGTTGCATATACATCCATCCATACATGTGTATGTATATATATACACATATGTACATGTATATACATACACACATTCATCCATATATAAGTGTATATAAAATATTTAATTGATGTTCTTTAAAGAATACCTACTATATAAATATATTTGACTCAAAAAAAAAAAAAGACTAGAGTTAGCTGTTATACTGCATCTATTACTAATAGAATTTTTCTTATTTTAGGAATAATCTACACTGGGGCTATGACATTATACACTGTCATGAGCGCATTTATAATGGTATGAGTTCCTGATCAGCTATTGAGTTGACTATGAGGACTCAAAATATATGGTCTTTTGTACATAGTGGAGGTGATAATGCATRCTGTGTGAAGAGCAATAAAACATATTTATTGGCTGCTTGATGAAGACTGCATTGAATAAAAACAGATATCTGCCTCCTTGCTTCGTATCTGCAAATTTTTAAGCTGCATGAAGAGAATGTAAAAAAGGGAAAACAATAAGCTCTCAGATAACTAAAAAGAATAAATGTGCATAGCATAGAGWTTTCTTTTTCTTTTTTTTCCTGGACTCATCAGTGTCTGTTACAGTAAAGTATTTGAAGTAGAGAATAAATCCTCCATGGGGCTATTGCACTAACACAGCTAATTTCAGTGAAAATGTCCGAGAGTTCTTTTCTTTATCCCTGACTATGTAGTAGGACCCAAAATCAATAAAAATCAGGCAAAGAAATTCTGAATTTACAGAGTCCATTTATTTATGTCTTGCATTTAGAATACTGTATTGTGATGAGAAATATAGTAGTTCTGGGAATTTTAGAATAACCTAATTTTCATAAAATATTTATTTAGGGAATTATTGAACTGTAGATTATTCTGTACATTACAGTCAGTAGCACACAGTATATAATGTGATCCATTTTAAGTTAYAGCACCGGCATAGAAAGGGTGTGGTTTTATTGCTCTAAGTTTAACTTTTAAAGAAATCTAAAATAATTCTGCTTTTAAATTATGGCTGTGCTGTAAAAAATGGAATGGCAGTATGAATGGATGTCTTATTTGTCTTCTGTAGTTCCATAATTGCTTTCATTTGCTATTAGTATCATCATCCTTGTTATATTAAGAATGTCATGATACTCAAGAGTCTAGTCTGAGTGTGCAGGAAGCACTGTACAGGAAATCGAGTGAGGATATTTGCTGGTCATGAAATAACTGCGTATAAGCCACTTCAGCCTTTTGACTTGAAAATCGTCTTTGTGGTGAAGGAGAAGAATGTGCAGTACACTTCAGTATACTTTTCTTACAATGTTTTATAGGCCGCAGTCCTCACTGACACTTCTGCGATGGTTACAGAATTGCCTCTAACTGTTGCTATAACCCGAACATAAATTGACAGACGAGTTATGTGACAAATAATAAGATGAACTTGCTGACCTTTGGCTTGTGCTAAAGATCACAGAATTTTAACCYGAAAGTTTAATGAAAGTAGCTGATTTGCATTAGTTTGCATTCCAGGTACAGTCCTTGCCAGAGGACTGAGATATAATTTTAGTACCAAGCATATTTTGGAAAGGATTATAAACTTTGACTAGATTTATAAATCCRGATTTTAACCTTTTCAGTATCCTGCTTTTTGACTGGTTGCCCATGCCACCTCTTCTGCCCAGGTTACTGATGCTGTTAATAGGAAGGAACAGGAATGGCTAATGAATCAAACTGTGGGACACCRGAAAGGTCAAAGTAGTACGCTTTACTATTATCTTCCACGGAATATATGAGGCATTAAAATTCTGATGCTGCAGTCTTGTGACAAAGAATATAATGAGAACTATAAATAATAAACAGCACAACATGAATCTCTTCATGTGATAATGATTGTAACAAGCATAAGAGGGAGAAAATCCTTAACCCATTCTTGCTGTACTAATAAGAACTCTCCTTAGGTGTTTTGTAGGTGTCCATAATTGTATRAATGAAAGAAGGGCTTTGAAGGTACAATAGAACCTTGCAAGAGACTTAAATTAAGACTTAAATGTGTTAGCTTTGGACACTCTATTCCAGAATGTAACATTTCTTAAATAGAGACAATTCTGGACAAAGGTGAATAGATAGTTACAAAAGGCATRAATAGAAAATAAGATGATAAGGGCTGCAGGCCTGGAATAAAATCGTTACCACCCCTTTATAAAACTGTCTGTGAACTCAGTTACGTAGCAAGATGTTGTTGACACGCTGTCTGTATCTGGTCTGGGTTTTGCAACTGCAGGTAGCACAGAATATGGTTTTGATGTTCATAATGATTCCCAGCTCGTTTACTGTGAGATCTGAAAGTACAGGAAATGTTCAATACACTGGAACTAAGCCACCTCGCAGCAAGGAGCTATGAACTGATCGGCTGAATATATCAGTCCAAGCCACTGTTATTTTTTGGAAAATAACTTCCAGCTTCACAATGTGYGTAGTACAACAGGAAATGCACGCAGACGAATCCAGATGCCCTTTGAAATCGCTTGCTGCCACTTGTGTGGTTGGTATAACTAAGAAGAAACAGTAATTAGTTTCTTAAAGAGTAATTTGTTCACTCTGGGAAGTCTTCCATTGGAGCTGTTGCACGCTMACCCTGGGTGTGTCCGGGAATTGAGGTGAATTGTCAGAACTTCAACTCACCGTCCATTCGTCACTGGTTGGGCTACTAGTCCTCTCAAGAAAGCCACTTGTGTTCATTAAGCTGTGACCAAGACTGARCTGAAAGATTAACATTTAAGCTTTCCAGCTGGCACAAAATGTTCAGCTTTGGGCAGTTTGGTGATATACATGAAACCAGTAAAACTGAAGCATAATGCTGKCCTGCCAAAGGGGATTCCTTCAGGTGCCAGTCAGTCCAGGGGCCTCTAGCAAAAGGCTTTTTATATGCTTAATTGTCAACCAGAGATCACAAATAGCTTTACRTACTTAAATATTGTCTCAGTGGTGGACTTAACGTGGTGCTGCACTAATACTTGAAGATCAAAAATCAGAAGCTTCTTTTCTGTAACATTCTGAGCAACCTATAGGCTGAAGATCAAGAGATGTAAATCAGGATTTAAGATTTTGTATGCATTCCTGCCACACTCCATTAAGCAGGGTGTTGCAAGCACGTTCCTAACAAATTCACTAAGGTAGCTTCATCTTATTTCAGTGGGAAGAAGACCCGGAGTTTAAGCTGAATCTTTCTGTGTGTTAGTGACCAAGTAGTTAAGGACCCCTTGTGTCTGAGGGGCATCTTTGCAGAGATCTGCTTGTGCTGGTCTGGGAAACAGCAAAGATGAAAATATGGCAATATGAAATTTGGAGCAGACTGCAGAACTGTTTCTTAGCTGAAGCCTTCAATAAGCGTCTGTAGCTTGTGCTGAAGTGCCATGGTGCCATGTGCACATGCACACGATTTGGGTACTCSTATGTTAGCTTTATGCTATCTGTACTGCCTTCGTATCTCCGATTGCAGTTTAGACATACTTGGGACCGTGCTTAACTTTCTGTAAAGGGATTATAATTCTACTTACTTTTCTCACGGACTTACTGTAGGATTCAATAAACTCAATGCCAGTCTAAATCTCTTCCCTCTATGCCTTTGGTGCTCTTGCAAATTGATTTTGCATATCAGATTTTCTTTGCAGCCCCCGTTTGGTGTTGGAAAGGCTTGTTGAGATCACTTTTGTTCTTTTCCTGGGTCTCTGAAATCATTCTTAATTGCTTCAGATTTTCACTGTCCTTTTTGTGAGCTCCCCCCTTTTATTTTTTTTTAATCTATTTTGATGTCATTTAAATCTCCATCCTGGTCGGAGTCTGGCAGCAAGTTGGACTCAGTTTTCCACCTCCGTTCTTAAGAAGCTGAATCTAGCAATGTTGCTCATTTTGGTGTTGGAAAGAAAAGAAGTTGTACAAGTAGTCTGTAATTTCTAATGACGAAATTTCTTCCTGATGAAGAGGAGGGGAAATACGGACATTTAGAGAGCAAAAAATATCTGGCTTTGGGAGGGCTGGATAGGTAGCGGAAATTGAGGACTTGTCAGCAAAGCAGCTGAGAATTTAGCTCATAACAGTTACCCAAGGCCTCTCAATTGAAAAGATAAATTCAAAGATTAGTCCTTTGCTGCTGAACTGTTTTGAGGTTTGTGTTGAAATTCCAGCTGGGAATCTTATGTGTGTGTGTTTACTCTCTCTTAACAAAAGAGAAGCAGTTAAAAATTTTCATTACTGCCAAAACAATACCATTTTTCTTGCAATGAGTTTTACGTAGAACAGAGAAAGTGCCATTAAAAATTTGTCATTTTTAGTTCATATACAATGCAGGTCCCGGAAGAGGGTTTTTTTTGTATTTAAAACAAAAGTCTAAGATACTTTGCTTACCAGAAGGCAAAGTCTGAAAAACAAAAGATCTGCTGAAAGATGTGGCTTCGTGCCAACTGTGTGCATGCTGCTTTGGGACCGTGTCTCATGCTTCATTTTTTAAGGGTTGCTAAGAGACCATAGGATGGGACTTTGTAATTAGTAAATAATAAATGTTTTAAAAAGCTATGATGTCTACACTGGAAGTGCATTGGGATTCTGACTGGGTAAAAGTCTGCTGTCAGTCAGCAGTGCCCCTGGACTCGCGTAAATCCCTTCCATAATTAGGCCAAGAAGGTCAAATTAGAAAAAGGTTGAACTCGGTTATACAAAGTTGACTGAGTCAAGGATAAGAAGTTTCTAGTTAAATCAATAGCAACTCCTTCAGCAGCCAAGTAGCTCCAGGCTTCCCTTTACTTTGCTCTTTGTATTCGTTAGCCGCTTCTGGCGGGCTCCTGGTCTGATCCGTGCGCCTTGGCTGGACCTGGAGGGAAAGGGCCCGGGAGAGGCAGCACGACCAGGTTCAGGGAGAGCACTTTACACCCGGCAGCASCGCCTCGCCTGCAGCGGGAGGTGGGCGTAAAGGTTTGTAGGCTACCTAGGGTAAGTATTGTATGCAGTTAACAGATGGAGAATCTTTGGTGGAGGGGGAAAGCGAAGTGATGTGCAGGAGATCGTCGAGGGGGAGGATCGCGATGGTCTCCTGCCACACTGTTCGGGCGGGTTGGGGCCGACAATAAGGATTTGGGTTTCGACCGTTTAAGTCCATAGAATTTTTTTGTTGTACCTTAAGGAATACAGGTCATGTTGCAAAATAGGATATTGCCAATTTGACTAGCATAAATGCCTGAATATAATTTCTTTAAAAAAAAAAAAAAAAAGGCAAGCAAAACAGTATTAAAAATGAAAACTAGTTAAAGGAAGTATTGACTGAGGTTCATCTGTTTGTTGTTCACTGCATTAAGCAGAAAGCAGTCTTGCCAAGACCTATTTTAGCTTCTAAATAGTTGTGACCACATCTCTGATGCTTAATACTCTTAACCTTCAGCAATAAATAACTTTTTTTCCTGAATTTCAACCCCTGTGTGATTGGCTGCTGTCATTTTCCTTATCAGAGACTATCCAAAAACAGTAAAACACACCTCCCAGSTATAAAAAGTGTTTCATTTCCTTCTGTTTGCGGACTCCAATGTACAGCAAGGTGTGCACAGTCCTGCCATTCAGAGGGGAGACCAGAAGCGTTTACCCATTTTTTTTTTTTGATGTGGCATAACTCTCCCCTTTTGCTGTCTGCAAGTTGGAATCAACATTTCATCTTTCAAGAATTGGTTTGGATTTGGAGTTCCACAGAAAGGAAAGCTGAAAACATTCAATAATTAGTTAAACGAGTCAAGAAAGGGGAGGGCTATTTTCTGTTCCTTTAGAGAATGATTATTTGATTGACTGAGTGATTTTGATGCATTAAAGAATATCAGTAATAATTTTTTTCCTTACAACATCAAATAAACACTTTGTAAGATGAAGCATAATAGACTCCTGTAATTCAAGATGTAAAAAAAATATGCTGATGAGGCCTAAAATTAAAGAGATGATATAAGTCCACCCGGAAGGAGTAGCGCTAATTCTTTGTTAAATTACACAGCGTTATTGTATTGCTGTCACTTCTTTGGCAAAACAGCTTCTTAATCACTACTGACAAAAGGCCTATTTCCTTATTTGTGAAAGATTGTAGGACACATCGTGTTGCCCTTCAGTGTGTGTTTATCTTGTCTTTTGGTATCAAACTTCTTTATATTGCTTGTTTTTTTTTTTTTTAAAAAAAAGAACTAAAGAAAATACATTTATTAGATGTTGCTTTTAGCTCTGCAACACACAAATGTTTCCTTGGTTCTGAAGTGCTGTTGCAGGTCCAATGTCGGTTGAAGGTAACTGCTTTGCATTGAAATTGTTTCCTATTAAATGGAAATAGATTGTTCTGATTTTTGTGCATTTTATTTATTTATGCAAAGAAACAAAGAATTCAGTACAAATCAGCGTTTTAAAGTTTAAACTGCTGTGAATGAGGCATAAACCAACAAACAAGAGRCAGTTTATAGACAATTTACTTGAGAGGTCCAAATTTTGAAATAGTGCCTGAAGATGGAATATATGCATGTGCAAACCCCAACATTTGCATGAGCATTTATAAACGGATGAGGTACATGCCTGACTGCCTGCTGAAAAGCGTGAAAACCCTCTCTCCAACTGCAGAACTTTTCCTGGGTGTAGCTGGAGCTAAGGGTCACAGATATTTGCAATTTGCAAGCTGACAGATCTGTTTGAAATAGGGGCCATTGCCCTCCTGGATTAGCAGCACGATGCAAGTTCATATTAATGAGTTAAAAATGTACTGGCAAATTTAATTTTTTTTCATCTTGCTACACTCAGCTGCAGTTTCTTTTTCTAAGCGTTTTTTAATCTGAGGGGCTTGAGATTCATCGGGTCTTATCTAAAGATGATTGAAGTCAGTGGTTAGACTCTGACTTCAAGGCCTTTGATGAGAGACATAATRTTCTGAAGAAATACTAATTATCCTTTATATTTCATACTGCCTCTTGCCAGTCGGTGCTCTGCACTTCACTGTGTTATTCAAAATTAACAAAAAAATAAATTGCAGTGTAATGGAAACATAAATATAATCTTGCTCATAATATAAACTGATTAAAGCAAGTAAGCAAAGTGTAAGATGGCTTCCAATCAGCTGAAAACCATACCTGGATATCCAAAGGAGCCAAGMGGTTTGCTTTCTACTCTCTCGAGATGGGACTGATGATGATATGGACAGAAAGTCAGGAGAACGTTTAAAGATGACAGTCTCCTCTCGGAAACGGAGAAGTTTAGAGTGCTTATTCAAAATCAACTGATTGCTCAGTGAAAGAGATCTCAGACYGGGTGAAAAAGGCAACAAGCCCATGATATGTGGGCAGGCTGAGAGGCAGAAAAGGTGGCTTCCTCCTTATTTTATTCTTACCTTTCCCAGATCGTTTTTGTTTCCCCTGTAACTGGTTGGGATGGGGACTCTCGCGCTGCATGTTTATGTTGTTTGTGCTGCATCAGCTAAGGATGCTAGCGCGGTCTGGATGCAGGCAAATCWGGAACTGGACATTTGAAAAGAGCCCAGTGCAGTTAGGAGCCCCCAGTTAAACGCATTTCCAGCTCCTGCTCTTCACCCATTCCACAGATCTTTCAGGGCACGTGTGTGTGTGTTTGCATAACCATGCCATGTGCTGGTATAATCATCCAGCCCGGGTTCATACTGGGCAGCATTTAAATCAGGTGTTTCTCTCTTCCTTCTCACCCCCTTCCAATGGTGTGATTTGAGCCTAGCAGAGATCCTTAAATCTGAGGCWCTAAAGCTGGACAGGAGCATGAAGATACCTAGTGCCCTCACCTCGTGTAACAGGTGGACTGAAACGCAGGCTAGAAGGTAAGGTAAGAGCGCCGGTCGTTCAGTGACAGGGCGGCTATGCAGTGTGATACCCAGTACTGTGCCTGTGCTCCATCACACCCTTTCAGCTACAGTTAAATGTTATGGCTATTACCATCACAGGTCATGCATGGAATTAAGAATTGCCGTGGACTTAAGCATGGAGTGGGCCTCAGTTAATGAGACTAGGGTTAAACCATCTACTAGGATTGACGTGGGTGCTTGAAACCTTTGAACCAAACGAGAAAAATCTCACACACATGGTCTGGCTTTTCTTCGATGTGTAACATCTGCTTACAAGTATTATGTACACATAGCAAGGAATCAAAGTATCTTTCACTGATTAGTAGAAGTCCTGCTCCCTTTCCCCTCATGAGAGATCTATTAACCAAGCTGGAGAAAACAGCAAGAGAAATTGTAAAGAATTCTAATTATGTAAGGGGAAAATAGTCATCAGAAAAGAAAAAGAAAAACCAGAGTAGGTAGCTTTGATGAAACTACTTTGAAATATTTACTGGTGCTATCAAATTGAATTTCATCTTATATTTAGCATAAGGATTACAACTTTTAAACAAACAATAACTTTGTGCAGCAAAAACTAATTATATTTGTTTAGCCTAGCTAAAATGCAGTTATGTGCTTTGGCTTACTTATAGAGAAGTTTAGAAGTGCCAACATAACGTATTCATTATTCATCATARTATACGTACAGTTTGTCTGGGCTCTGGGCTACGTTTTAACTTCCAAAGGTCTTCCAAAGTCAAAAATGTTTCAGAATGCTTGGAGAAACCTTTTGGTACAAAATAATTCCTTCTGGACATAAAAACTCAAAGGGTTGTTCATAAATGTAGTTCAGATATAATAATTTAATGGAACTTAAATTTGACATGCCAGTCTGAAAGGAACTACTCTGTGTAACACAAATTAGGAGATATTAAATGTATGATGAATGTATCCACTAAAATAAATGCTCAGTTCTTTTAAGAGTGGGTCCTAGATTTTTAATAAGTAATCTAATGATATGAAAAGTCTGTTAATAGTTAGATTTGACCAAGGTGGGCAATGATTTTGGATCTCGCTTTAAGCTAGTGCTTGAGAAAAAGAAAGCCAGGAAAGTATGATTGATGAGGGCCAAGGTCTTTGACGGAGCTCTGGAAGGCTGGCCTTTTTCAGCTCCGTGAGACCTCTGGGCACAGCCTTTGGTACCTTGGTTCTTCTGGGCTCTTGGTCTTTTACTTTTCTACTCCACATATAATTTTTTTCCCCGCTTTTGAAGAGCCTCAAGGGATTCCTTTGGTAGAAAAGCTTGGACAAGACCAAAGGGTAGCTGAGGCCAGGAACCAGGTTCGGCAGCTGGTGCGAACGCTGCCTCGGGGAGGTTTGGCTGCCTTGCTCTGTCTGCAGAGTCTCACGAGGACCGAAGGGGCCTCCTCTGTCCTGCCGTGCTCTCGCCCCGTGTCCCAGCAAGCCTCTGCCTGCTGTGCTGGAGTTCACCGCAGGTCAACCCTTCTGTTCTGACCATAGATATTTGGGATAATGTCTCAGGGACAGGGAGGGACCAAAATGAARTACCAAGATCCTGCATCTTTCTGTTTGTGGATATCTTGGCCACATGCACAGGTTTGTTGCCAGGAGAGTGTCCTGGCACAGGAATAGGAGGAGATTGCTGCCATAGATGTTTTTTTATGTCTTTGCATATCGTAGCTGCAAGACATGTCATGAAAACATGATGAAGAAGGAGCTGAAACTTTTGCCACTGAGCCAGCAGAAAAATCTAACCAAGTTGCAGGAGTAATGGAGCAAACACAGCTGTAGAAACAAGAATGAAAAAGTTATTCAAATGTGGATTTAGTAAATATAAATACTGTGGATTGGCCTTAATTTGTATTTGCTTTCCTTTTTATTTTATTAATCCAATTACATGGTTAAAAGTTTTATTACATTTTATTTTTAATCAGCTTTTCAATCTATTTTGTTTGCCTCAGCTCATCTCTCAGCTGAAGTCTTTTTACTGAACATATTATCTGAAATTGTTTGCAATCAGAGCCTTACAAAAATCTGAATTACATTTCCCAATCAGTATTGTCACAGCATTATAATTCTGATAAGCCAGAAATGGCAAAGGTAGCTCCTTCCCCTTACAAATGGTAATAGGAGTTAAAACTAATTTTGTATTGATGGCAGTCTAGTAAGGAACTGGTTTGGGAGAGGTTTGCTTAGGTGCAGATGCTGACCTTACACTACGTGTGAGTCAAGCTCACAGCCTCAGTTGCGGCTTCGATCTTCCTCGGGATGGATGTATCTAGGCAAGAAGAGCTACAAAATCACTTTAAGTGTTGTGGTCATGAGACAAGCTCTGTCACCTCCCCTTCCTTGGCACCTCTTCATTTCTGTCYGAATGTTTAGATAACCTCTAAACAGAGGGAAGTTCTGCTAAGGGGTTGCTTTTTTTTAATAGCTGTAATTTTGAGTACTTAGAAGAAAAAAAAAATCATGATAATGATTTTCTGAAACTTAGTGTAAGCAGGTCTTTCCCTTATATTTCCACTGTATTGGGGAAAATATGAAGTGTGGTTATCATGTGTGACAATTAGTATAAACCTACTAGAAATAATTAGGTTGAAGGAGAGTTCTGAGATCAGAGTAAAAAAACCAGTAACAGCTTTTGGACACTTTTAGGATATGAGGCCTTCTGGAATTTGTGGCTTTAAGTTCAGTAAAATTTAGGTCTAGAAAAAAGATTTGAAAATAATGTTTCTTCCCTTTCYGTTTACCTGCCTGYGGTTAGTAATAGCCGCAGCCGCTTGGTATCTCTGCAGCAGAGCGATGGCAGGAGAAGGAACGGACAGGCAGGGTGAAGCGAGGTTAAACGCCGCAGCCCGCGCAGCGTCCGTGCTCTTCACAGCGCTTGCACCGACCTGGCGACGTGCAGACTCCTTTCTGTGGGCTTTGCATTTTCAGAGGGAGTTTTCAAAAATCAGGCAGTGGCCTGGTTCTTCARCAGGGGAACCGAGGCGGTGTGGGAAGCAGTCGTGCAATGATTTTTTTTTTTTCTTTTTAAGTATGTCTTTTCCCAGGAGAAAATCAAACAGTCTGACCTTCTTGCTGAATAAGGGAAGAACTATTTCAGATTCACAGCTAGTAATTACTTTGCAATATATATTCATACTAATATTTTGTCTGTAAATTGTTCTATTATATATAGGCTTTAAAATCAAATTAGATCGTAGTGTGAACCTTGAATTCTACCTTCCACCAATTTCATTTCTTTGTGTGGACTTCCTGTACAAAAAGAAGATGCCTTTCATCTGACAAAAGTGGGATTTTTGAGATGCCAGGGGTGTGTGTTTGCATGGTTTATTAAAAGTTATTAATGGTTGAAGATTTATAGTTTCTCTTGAGAGTTTCATATACACCAAAATTGGAGATTCTGAGTCCGATTCCCGCATCAAAGCAAATTACTTGGCCTTATGGCAACACTGAGTTCCTGAAAACGTCACAAAGTCTCGGTGAGGACCGGGAGGAAGACTCTCGTTTAGGTCATTTTTCCACCGCCGCCTCTAAGTGGAGGACGGGGGTCTYGGGGCGCGGGGGAGCCGCAGCCCTGCTCCCCCCCCCCGGGGAGCACTGAGGGACTGAGCTGCTACTCAATAGTAGCTGGGTAGTTTTTCTTTGATATTCCTTATGAATATGCCCAAAGAGTAGAACAGGTCATAAGAGAGTTCAGCTTACAGATTATCCTTTTGGAAGGGATGGGAGAGTGGCAAACCACTGAAAATAAAACAAAACTTGCTTTTGTCTTTAAATTAAAGTACAGCCCTATAATAGAGAAAAGTAAAATTCATATAATTTGTTAACACAGTATCTTACTTAATCAGAAGAGCACAGTGGAAGGTGGAAATTTTCCGAAATGCTCAGACATTCTTTAATAAAGTTAATGCTATCATTAGTGGCAGCTCTCAGCAAAACTTTTATCTTTTTTTTTCCTTTCCTATAGATAAGCACTCTTCTGGGAAATGAATATTGCTGCAGTCATATTGTGCTTTCAGTTAATGAGACGTGGGTTCAATTTGTTAGAGTTTTATGATAACGAAGCTGAGAATTTACTGACGAGCCGTCCTGCTTTCCAAACCTCCTCCTGCCGCCGGGACGTTCTCCGTTTTCCTCGGGAGCGCCGCCGGGCGGTTCAGGCGGCAGGCGGGTGCCGTCGCGGACGGGCAGAAAGCCCGTTTTGCTTTTGTTTGTTTTTATTTGAAGACGGCTTCTAATATTTACCCGTGTGCTGTGGGATTTCTGCCGAATAATTCAACCTGTGGAGTCAAATCTGCGACTGGAAGAAGGGCTGCGCTTTGCCCCGCCGCTTTTGCTCCTGCCGGCCCTGGTCGTAGGTAGTCAGGGCTCTCGTTACGGTGCTTGGCAAGACACAAGAGGTTCCTCTGGCGCGTCGGCTGTCCTCATTTAGGTACCAGTTTTGTAAAAATAATATTGACCCTGTAACCTAAGGCACTGGAAAACAAAACCTTCAATTAGAACAAACAGCACATTCTGTTTTTGTGCCAGCAAAATTCTGCTCCAAGTCCATGTTGCAATTATACAAAAAGTAAGAACATTCTAGTGAGGTAATTTTTACACAGTCTTCATCAATCTAATATAGCAAAAGAATGTGCATAATTCACTGTAGTTTATTAACTTCCGTGTGAATTATTTTATAAAATCTTTCTAGTCCTATGGATAAAAATCAAAAATAGTCAAAAATCTTACAGTAGCTGTCAGGACACTGATCATAACCTACCAATGACAGGGGACTCCCTTACTCCTCCTTCGGGTGCAGATTTTACTTTAAGGTTGTGGGTCTTCTGTAGAGCGCCTCGAGATTTTATACTGGATCTTGCTTGTGAGGGTAGTGTCAGACTCCATCATCTACCAGGTAATCCCAATATTTTTCCTCTCCAGTGAAAATGTTGTCTCTACAGTAGTGTTTTCTACAACGGACTGTCAGATTTCATTATATTAGTTTGGGAGCAATAATAGGAATCATAATAAAGGAATAATGAAATACTGAGATTTAGAGTTTTCCAAGTTAGGTTTAAATGGTCATCAGTTAAACTCCGGTACTTTGTATTTATTGTGCGTATATATACAACAAGCAGAAAAGTACATGCCAAATTTTAAGCGTGCTTCTTGTGTATCGTTAATTTAGTTTGCAGAAGATGGCAATCTTCTGAGGTGAAAGTCTGTTGAATGCTAAGACCTTCATTAGCATAATAAAGCAAGCGCAGGGTTAAATACTGACACTTTCACCCCAAACCTACTTTGTTGAGTTTTTCTGTGAGCGTGTATAGTTTATACATGCAGAGAAGATACCATAAGAATATAAAGAAACTTTTTATGTATAGTTACAAGCTTTGCACCCTCTAGGACAAACATCTCCCAATTATCTCATTTTCTGCTTCGTCCGTTATGCAGGTCTGTCAAAAAATACTTCCTGCAAGGCGGTTGGCTAATGTGGACCAGGCTTTCCTCAGTTTCTGTTTTAGGTAATGTAGTGAGATTAACGCCACAATTATTTGCAGTGGGTTAAGTCTGTTTATTTAATTAAAATAAAATAAAGTTGTCCATGAAAAAAGCAACTTGTTTGCATACATTCAATGAAGTAGAACTGATGTCTGGGTTTTAATTTATGTAGGAATTGTTTTATTCCCCTTTCCAACAAGATAAAATGTTCATTTTGTTGTTAATGTATCTTATTCATTTTAAATGGCTAAAGAGATGGTGATTTTGTTTAGCAAACTTTGCATGAGGGAGGGAATTTGCTAATGTGACATGGTGGTAAAAGCTTAAAATTGCCCTAAATGTTTGTGATACCAGCCTGCGGTGCCTAATTATTTCTTTAATTACAATGTTTCTAATTATATTCCGCATTTGTATATGTACTAAAAAGGATCAAATAGCAAAAAGAAGCATTCTTTAATTAAAATTCCAATTTCATGTCTGTTATTAAAATAACATTAACAGAGAGAGCTGTATTCAGCTGCCCAAAACAGTGGTCGGAAAATCTGCATGTTGGTCGATGTCCTCTGAAATGTATGTTAAATATATACATAGCAAGTAGGGTTCATACAGCTAGTAAGAATCCCTGAGGGCATTTAAGAGCACTCGGTGTGCTTCTTCTCGAAGCATCACAGCTTTTTACTCAGTTATTTAAAAGTAGCAGCGCAGCTGAACCCGGGCGAGGGCTGCCGTACGGATGGAAATGGTTCCTAGCGGTCGCTTCCCTTCAGCTGACCGTATTGCTAATTGATTCGCTTTTAGCTGCAGCACCTCGGAGCTTTTAACCAAGCGCTGCTGCTTTCGGGCGAGGGAAGTCTCCGAGGCGAGACTGCGACTGTCTTCGTGTCAGGATGATGTAACTTTGCCTCAGGCACAGCCACAGGCTCAAAACGCTTTGAGCGGATGAAAAAACAAGACAGTCGGGCGGCTGTAAGTTCATTGCCGTTACCAGTTTGAGCGTGGCTCTTTACTAGAAACGGCTTTAAAAATACACAAAAACGCAATCATGATGATGCCATGGGATTTTAAATACAGACCTGCAAAGTAAGAGTGGGTTTTTTTTGAGAGAGAGTAGGATTTTTAAAGAGTTCCTGTTGCTTATTGAGGTAGTAGTTTTGTAATCTGAGTATCTGCAGGCATGGGTCTGTCAGAGTTTTGTGCTTTWAGGAAAAAACCAAGCAGATCTTTGTTTCAGTTTCAAGGTTGAATCAATTTGGTACTCCAAATATGGTCTAATGTGCTGCAGCATATATTCAGTAAATAGCTATTTTCAGTAGTTAATGTGTGAAAAGCATTTACCTTTCCTGGTACTTTCTTTAAAAATGACGTATGGGCTCCTTAATCCCAGCTCTTGGTAGTGCAATAACACAACCAAAGTAAAAGGGATCTCGCAGGAAAGAAACCCTGCAGATCTGAATTGATGTGTTTGCTTCTAGGTTATAATTATTTGCGGTACGGTACCGAGGAGTCCCGCAGGACACACAGGCCGTGTTGCGCCGGGCTCTGTCTAAACGAGTCGCGGCCCTCGGCGGCGGCGGCAGCGTAGAGCAGCGCGCGGGAGCTTGGCGGCGGCAGCAAGCCGCCCCAAGAGTCCCCCAGCGCCCGCCGTGGAGCCCTGCTTTCCTTTCCTTCCTCCTTTTCCTCTTTCTGCTGTTGTTCCAAAGGTTTGTTTTTAACCCAGACCATTTTGGTAAAGTTAGGGACAGAGAACTTAATATCAGAAGTGAGAATAAGCGGTCAAAACGGAAGGACCGGGGCTGAAAGGCGAGGAACCGGGTTAATCAGACACAGCCAGCAAAATCTTAGACCAAATTTTAAGATACAGTTTCCTTTGGTGATTTAACTGCATGGTTAAATTATGTAATTTTAAGCAGTTTACTCCAAGTGGTTTACTGCCAAGAAGGTAGCCCATCCATCAGTGTCTTATTTCTCAGATAGCCTGTTCGTCTTGTGGACCATCCTTTCTACCTACTTGCCATTAACATCTTAACATCTGGCTAGTTACTGTGGTGTTGATGGTGGTTACCAAACGTGTTTGCTTAAATTTGGTACGGTCTCTCGAGGCTGCAGCCCTGTACAGCTGCACAGCTCCTCGCGGCTCCAGGGGCTGCTGTGCCTGGTGCAGCTGCACGTTGGTGGGGGAGCTCAGGAGAAGACTTCCTTCAGGGAATGGGTGAGTTGCCCACGGACACAGGCTGAGAGAGAGAAGGCACAAATCTGCATCGACCTAGTTACTAGACAGTCTTTGCTGGTAATTACTAACGTACTTATTTTAAGAAAATGATGTTATTAGGATGGGAAAAAGTTGAGGATTGGGAAAGAAAGGGACCGTTAATTTTGGCTGTAGTAAAAGATTCCGTGTSTCTCTGTCCTCTCATGACCCAGCAGGGGGGTTGACATTGCACGTTAGCATTTGGCTTCCAGGTTAGGGAGAAAAATAATCTTTGTTTCTTCTACAAGATTTTTGAAAGATTGTCCAAGAGGAAGGTCATTCATATTTTGCATGGGAGTGTAGGGTTTGAATGCTCAGTAAAAGGAGCCAGTTTTGAAAGGGTAGCCCACAATGCTCTGAGCAGAAGCCCAATTATTCTTTAAAGTGGCAGAAATAAATCTTTCCGTGAGTGCCTGTTCTCACACAGCTATCCACAATGTAGGCAAAAGTCAGATCGTCAGCCAGATAAATGTACTGTATTGATTCAAATAATGCTCAAACTGATTGTGCTAGTTTACTGCAGACTTGTAAATTAAGTATAGGTTGGTGGAAAATTCACTCAGAGCCACCACCTCGTTTGARCGAGACTGTAACAAATTCTGACACATTTCTTAAATTTGCTTTGACCAAGCACTCTATTACAAACATCTGATTACTGGATCTACGAAGTAATGAGTTACATGTTACTGATCGCCTTCTCACGCAAGTCCTAGGTGGTAGGTTAGTCCGAGTTTTCCGTGGTGTCTTGAGAATGACTTSCACTGTTAGGTTGCTGCCTGAGCTTCATGGCTGCTCTGTCTTAYTTATGTAAGCTGCACTCGAAAGATGGAAAAGATACGCTAGGACCTACTGCTGTTTGCAGTCTGAAGAGAAATCGGRTGATCTTGCAAGGTGGTATGCCTTAAGGACTCACCAGCTCTGCAGCTGTTCTCATTTTGGTTTAGAGTAGGTTCTAAGGATTAMGACGTTTGGTATCAGCGGGGTTTTACAAGGACTGCACACTAGAGGGGGGTAGCATCCAGTGCAGYGTCCAGCACAAACTTTTGGGCCCTCTCGATCAGTATGAGAAGTGGACAGTAGGTTTTCAGAGCTACTTGAGTTCGAAATGGAAGGGAGTGACCAGTCCTGATTTGTCGGTGTGCTCTGGGTTTTCTGCAGGTGGATGCTGTTAACCCGAGCGTGGCTCTGAACGCTGTGCGCTTTACGCGCTCTCCTGAGTAACTGCGGGCTTAGTCTGCTCTTAAGTTTGGCAATTGGAAAGTCCAGGTTAGTAGATGCAGAGACCGCAGGACTTCGTCTGCTTTAAGAGGAGGTCCCCCGGGAATATTCCCAGGCGGGAGGGAAGTGAGGCTGGAGGACGGGAAGGGCCGTGGCAGGAGCGGAGGAAATCAGGGGCTTGCGGCTGTGCCGGCGATGCCAGAGTACTAGGCAGAGAAAACAAATAAGGTTTGAGCACTGCCCGCTTGATAAGCGTGGCTAATCAGCAGGGCACTCTCCGGTTTGAAGGCTTCGTGTGATTTCCCAGAGATAAAGGACTCGGGAGGTGGCAGCCAAGGAGGATACGCCTGAGAATTCACAAAGGCTCTGGAGAAGCTGCGAGCGGGAACCGGGACAGGGCCTTTCTCTTGTCTTCGTTCTTGCCATGCTACACACTGAGAGAGTAATACGCTTACGAAACTAATTACTGTTAGCCTAGAAGGCTGGCCCTGCATTACCTAATGAAAACAAAATCGTAAAGGATCAAAATATTAAGAGATTTCAGACYGCCAGTGAGTTATGACACTTGTCAATATTGAGTAATGGTGAAACCAAGCGACTGCAACAGATTATTTTGTGTCCAGCTGAATGGGTGATGATGACTATCCATCTCAAATGTGCTGCTGCTGTTTAAGTGTAGTTGTTAATGTTAGTTAACTGAAGCTGTGTGGAGTAAGGTGCTAAACTCTGTTTTGATTTTGCTGTGTGATACTTCACTTCTGTAGTTATTTTGCATTTTTATTATGTAAAATTAATAGTAAATTACATAKAAAATCATGAGTTCAGCTTTTTTCAGGTTGAAAACCCTAATTCAGAAAGAGCTTGTGAACTGTTTCAAAATACTGCTCTTACTGGGGAACTGTTTTCTCCTGATTAAATCTGCTTGCAAGGACCAGCTGAGAGCTAAGTCATCTAGTGCTGGGAAAGCAGGAGGAAGCTGTTTTTATTCAAGTAGGCAGGATGCGTTCTGGAGCTCTTTAGAAGCAACAGCCCTGGCTTTAGTTACTCCCCTTGTGAAAGTGGAGGATATTACGTTGGTCTGCGTGCAAATGGAAAAGGTGGATCCCCACTCATTTTTGGTGGCTCTGTGGCCTCTCCGAAAGGAGAGGAGTGTAATCTCGGTGCTCTCCCAACACTCTAAAACCTTTGCAGAAGTCATTAGATGGGGTCATCTTTTAGCCTGGCTTTTTTTTTTTTTTTTTTTTTTTTTTTTTTTTTTTTTTTTTTTTTTWGGGTAATATGTTACCTTTTACTCCAGTGAAAACTAGCTGGCCGTACATGAATATCCAGACCTTGTAGGTGAGGGTGACAGTGTGATTGCTGTGTACACAGTCCCCGTGAGAAGGAGGTGTTCTCAAAGCCTTTGAAGAAGAAGGAATTTGAAAAGATGTGCTTGCAGTAAAAGCCTTTTCTCTTGGAGAGTAATTTTGGGCATCAGGCTAGTACGGTTATTAGACTTTTTTCCTGCAATCACAGTTTTCTCGGTGTATTATACTACAGAGAGGAAACAAAGAATTAGGGGGAAAAAAAGGTATTCTTAGGTATTCTTATGCTATAGCAAACTGTGGAAACATAAAAGATACTTGATGTTTGTATCTTTTTCTTTTTGAGATTGCTTAGGGGAAGTGGGGTTTTGTGTACTTTAATGGATCAAAACAACAACAGCAAATTCCCTTCAGTACTATTGATTTACATGTGGTAGCCAAGGGAAACACTCAGAAGCAGTAAGTGGAACTGGTGCTTTTTGTTTGTTTGTTTTTAATGAATAACTTTAAGGTCGCTCTATAAACATGATTTTGTTTTCTGGCAGATGTAATTCATAATTATAGTTCAACTCTTAGCAGTTTGATGTCTTTCAGTTTTTTTCCTTTCAGACCTCTGCGTGCAAGTGTTACGCTAGGTACCTATTTACAGCAGAATCAGAGTACATGTTAAGAAAATGTTTAGACAGCCCAGATGGACACAGGATTAAGTGTCTATATGGAGGCCTAAACAGATATGCAAAACCATAAGGGGAGAAGGCTCCCTGTGCTGCRTGTTGAGCCTGGCGGGTCGACGCGTCTGAAGCCTCAGACGTTTTGGCTCTTCTCTGGAGCCAGTTCTGGTGCAGAAGGTGTCTGCTGGGGGAAGACTGAACAATGCAATCTTTAAAAATGTATAAAATCCTAATTTGTTTGGGGAAGCTAATTGTTAATAGGCACAAATTGCTACACTAAATAAAGATTCCAGTCCGTCGTGCTCAGAATTTGTCTTCTGGTAGTGGCTTGTAGCAGATACTCGGGAAACTATGAAGAGGAGACGCGTAGAATAGTGTTTTCACAACCCCCTGCCTCCCTGAGATCAGATTTCAGACTGCCCTACTTAGACATCAATTAAACCTTACAGAACAGAGTTAGATTTTCTTTTCAATATTCCTTTCTGTTCGCAGCTGTTGTAATTTGGAGCGTTCTTACGGTACACGGAAGCGCGCAGTCCGGCTGGGAGAGGCGATACACCTATCCGCACGTCCTCGCATCTGTAGTGCCTAGTGGCAGGGAGTTTCATAGTCCGGTTGTGCACAGGAAAAACATTTATTYTGCATTTGGTGATTTAAATTTGACTATCTTTCATTTTCATTAGCTTTCCTTTTGCTCTTGCTTTATGATGTGTGCAGAACTGTAATGTCAGATCTATCTTCCCTGTCACTTTGTTTCTGAATATGCCCTTTTCATGTCCTTTGTTATTTGTCTGTTTTCCAAGATAAACTGTCCAAGTCTTTCAGCCCCTCTTTGTTTGAGAGTTTTCTCTATGCTTGTGTTATTTTTATTGCCCTTCTTTACTAGGGCATATAACATTCCAGAAGAAGCTGAATGTATTGCACAGCATTCTCCACTCATTCCTAACGCATCTTAATGTAATAACAACGCAAACAGAGGCTCTCACTGAACTTCCTGGGATGCAATGACTAGGTCCAAAACCGTAAGAGTACAAATAGCTTGTTTCCTTTCTTTCTCTCTGCACTATTTCATCCATTGCCCATTCGCCGAGCATTGGAAGTGTTCCCCCTGGATTCTTTAGAGCCTTCCCTGCATCGGATCTGTTATTTGCAAATCTGGTCAGCTCAGTGCTTATACCCATTGGCATTAATAAATATATTAAACATTGGATTTAATACGGAACCTTGGGGCCTTTTAGTGGTAAATACATTATATATGTCACAAACGATTAGCTTGCGAAACTATGATGCTTTTGGATCATTAATCCTTTTTAATATTTGCCTCGTTACTGTGCTGTATTGACAACTGATAAAAAGGTCATTTCCAGTGCTGTGCACGTGTTTTATTAAATATAGGGAAAAAATTGAACTCTTTCACAAATAGAACAAAAACTACTTGTTAATCCTTTTTTTTTTGTTAAATCCTTTTTTACTTGGAGCAATGTCGTTAACTTCATCACAACAAAATAAACCTTTTTTTACATGCTGAAATGAGAGTGAAAAATTCACTTCAACATGGCAAACTTTAAAAATTAAACYGTGTTTTATGATTGCACATTAGCGGTGCCCATCTCTCTCCCCTATAAAATGCTACTGGTTRCTATTTTATTTATACAGATAACTAGCTCCAGCGCAAGCTCTGAGCTTAGTGTTTTTCTTTAGTCTGTTTGGAAGGCGAGGCCCAAATGTGAGCCCGGAGAATGCTGATCATCACTGCTGGAGTCTAATGAGCTCTAGCTAGGTTACGGATCTCTTAAATTAGGAAACAGCCCCACAGCCTCCCGATGCCACCTGTTCTGTACGACGAATCCTGCTGAATCCTGAATTCCCCTACAACTGGCCCCTACACCCTCCTCTTGTCCCTGCCAGATGGCAGCTGAGGGCTCCGGCTCACTGAGTGCACGAAGGCAAAGATGTTGTTTGCATGCAAACAGTCTTATGAAGGATTTGTAGCTTTTAAAATCAAACTCCAACCTTCAGAAAGAAGAAGAAGTTGCAGGTGAGACCTCGTCTGTAATGAAGGAAATCCTGTTTTTCCTTTTCTTAACAAAAGGACAGTCATCCTCCSCTGTGGTGTCCCTTCATGGTCCCTCAAGCAAAGACCTGGTGGGCTTCCCCGTTGCCTTGCCTAACGCCAATAAAATCGCATAGCTTTATCCCTTTAGACTATCAACCACATGCACAGGTGCCTGTTGTCCTAAACTCATTGCTGTCTCCAAATGTAAAAAATGAGCAGCCTCACTTTGACAGAGAGCAGGTAGGCAAAGGGTATCTATATAGAGCAAAAAGTGCTCATGGAGAAGATGATATAGGTGCCATCGAAAAAAATGCCATACCGAAGGGTTGCCATACTGTCTAGGTTTTCCTCTAATACATTCAAAGTAAGGAAGTCTTTACTGTAATTTCAGTGCAACTGACTGACCTTCCCGGATTATCTTTTCTATCAGGAGGAGAGGTGACCTGACAAGGTAAAGAAGAAATGCTTTTAATTCTCTTGATGGACTTGACAATCACTTTCGCGAAGAATGAACGTGCTTAACCCTGCCCAGTCCCTAGCGGGTGGAGTAAACCTAGCAGTTGTCACCTGGTGTTCTGCCTCGTTTCCTGGCTGCCGGTGAAGCCTGGGTGCTGCTGGAGCTTCCTGCCGACCGGGTCGGTGTCACTGCCTGACAGGCGGTCGGGACAGATGCGTCTCTGCAAAGGTTTCGTGTGCTTTAGTGCCCTGAATGCAAAATGCACGTGAATAGAAGCTCCTGCTAGCRGTTCCGTTGTCGCTTAGCGTATATTTTACAAATTGAGTTAGAGACGCTTGCCTGGAAAAACGTGGCTCCTTAACTGTGACTTTAATGACTGTTTCAAAGATATCAGCATCTGAACACTTGATATATCAATAGCATAGGTCGCCAATAACAACTAATGCTTGTTTTCCACTCAAAAAAACTAGAGGAGAAGGCTATATGTCTTTATTTTTCACTCAAATACAGTATTGAGGACTGCATTTAGAAAAAGCTAGGTAGATGATCAGCAGCCTCTAGCAGTCAGCAGGTATCACTTTCTGGCCTTTTTGAATCAGGGTTTTATATCCATCCGCCTTTTTTGTCATCAGTCACATACCTTTAAAAGTTTATATGGAGTCTGGAGTTTGTCTTTTACCTCTGGGATAGATAAGCCTGGCTCTGCAAAGTAGATGTTTTACACCTCGCGGCTGCTTATTGCATCTTCCTTCTCGAGGCCAGTGAGTATTCAACACCTGCTCGTTTCTTCCTCATTAATAAGATAACGACACGTTCTCTTGTGGCTCTCCCACCCCTCAACAAACACTTTTTTGAACTGGATCATCAACTGCAGTGAGCTCATTTCTAAATGAAAATTACTTTCCAGGTGTTGAAGTTCATTATTTCACTGCAGAGGAAATAAACATAGAGTTGGGTTATATTTAAATGCCAAACCCAGCAAGCTGTGGTGCAGTTTAACTATACCATCTCCACTTCTGGGAGTCGTAAGGATTTATGTGTACATAAGCCAGAACCATGGCAAGAAATTAATAAATATATTAGAAGTAAAAGGAACAAAAGGAATGTTGGTGCCTGTCTGATCTGAGATAAAGGAAGACAATAAAGGTTTTAGTGGTGCCCAAAGGATATAGCTTCTTCAGGATGTTCTGATGTTATCTGAAATCAGTTCTGCCAAAAAACAGTACTTGGAGGACTACTTCTAGAACAGGGAAAGTCATTCTGATCTTGGAGAATAAAGAAAAGTCAAAATGTTTAGACTCAACTGTTGTACTTAAGAGCAAATTAACTGATGTTTAGCCCTGCTTCTCCGCTTGTGAAATTTGGATGAATTGGSTTTTTTTGAAAGGGTGATACTCAGAGGAAAAGTTTTTTTAATAGATTCATCTTGGAGATTATGAACTGTCCAGATCATGCCTTTATGGTTTGCTGATGGAGYTGACCAAATACGCCAGCAGAGGTATAAAATATGAGTTAAAAACAGTTAAAATAGTGGTCCTGTTTCAGATACCCCAGTTTCTAACAGTCCTATGTGGTGGATTGAAAACATTGCACCTTTCAGAAACTCTTGATATTAAATAGGATCAGATCCAAAGAGTAGAAATGATTGGGGAAAAGGGGAAAAAAAAAAAAGATAAGGATTACCTACAACCTGGGGCTGATTATAAACAGTAAGTAGCATCAATGCCAATAACCCCTTAGGCAGGTGAAAATGGAATTGTAAGTGGTGTGATGAGAGTTCTGTATTTATGTCAGGGTGCGCTTGTGTCTCTGAGTATCTGATGCAATTTATATTTATATTATTATCTATCAGTATCTTCAGATACAATTCATCTTTCTCAAAAGTTAAGGAAGAAAATTTTAACCGGAGTTTTTAAGAAGATAGCGAAGAGTGAATCTTGAAGAAAGTAGATAGAAGGTTATCTCTTGGTAGCAGTTTTCAGGAAGCGACCTTTTCCAATACTGCATATGTGACATTGAAGTTTGGATGCCCTGGCTGAGCTGCATGAATTTACCTCTATGGGGAATCTTGGATGTGACAGTACTGGAAGCCTGTGTCATTGCTTAGTGCTCTGCATTCACATTTTAAGAGTAAATGAGTTATTGGGCCATATTAATGATGATGTGAAGTTATTCTAGTCCTTTTTTTTTTGTCCTTTTTGTCTCTCACACGTTTTGAATTCCCTTGGCGAACTGAATCTGCAGAAGGGAGGAACATGTCAATTCAATGTGTCTGATGGGTGCAGACAGCTCAGCAGTAATACTAGGACATCTTTACATTCTGCAATTGTGAAGTGTCAGGATCCAGATCACAGAAATGCTTCTTCTTGACTCAGTCTGATGTTCTCTTTCAAAGTATGACATGTGAAACTGCAGCTTGTTTCTTAAGTTCTTCAAGGCAAGAAGATATATGTAAAAATAGAGGGTAGGTACTTGAGATTTTTGCACTGCTGCACATTTAGGTCCACACAGATGAATCTGCAAAGATATCTGTGGAACTGTATTTATTGTTTTAAATAAACATAGCTGAAGGAAATCAATACAACTATCAGGATTTTTATCAGCTGAGTATCTGGTTTGTAAAGCAAATGGCATTAAAGTCAGGAATGTAGAGCAGCTCTGAATATATGTTGAACTATACAAATATATGCTTTAGTGCTAATATATTCACTAACAGTAGCCATCCTTTTTGATTTTAATATTGCGCATATATTTTGCAGATGTCTTTTTATTTAGAAAGACTGATGCTTTCTCAGTCTGTCCAAGGGACCATGTTTTACTGTCTTGCAGTAATTCTTGCTGCACCATTTCTTTGAAGCCTGGACAAGAATGCCAGGAAAAGTTATCAAGCGTAATCATTTTCCAGCTGAGTGGGCAAAGTGTGATTACAAGCAGAGCACCTGCAGTATACGCATCGCATTTTCTACATCAGAGAAAGCACTTTTTACCGTATWTTGCGAGGAAGAGTCTCGGCTAAAATTCATCAGCAGCTGCTTCTGGGGAGCGTAGTAACAAAGCTGCCACGGTGAGCTCAGCCCCCCAGGGCCGGGCATCGGCACGCGCTCGCTCGCGTTGCCAGCTCGTGCGGGTGCAGCGCGGCTGCTCCTCACGCCTTGGGGTGCGCTGCTCAAGCCTGCCCTTCTCTCCTGTTGTGAGATTTTAAGTCTGGAGAGCAAGGATAAGGTATGAGAATGGCTGACAGCTGTTATTTTAATGTCTTCACTGTAGCGCTTATCTACAGCCATTCTTGTCATTTACGTTTTTGTAACAGTTTGCAGAAAAGTCTCTGCTGTCTGAGAGCCTGTGCAGACACGCAAAGGATGCGTAGCCAGCTCCAGGAAGCCTGCTGGGAACAGCAAGGATTCCATATCTTCTGCTTTTCATGGGTGAAAAAATGCCTCATCCATACCGTTAGCTCTAAGCTATTATTACTATATTACAGCTGTCGGTGAGATAAGATAATTATGAAGGCATTAACAAAATGCATGCAAAATTAGTTGTAGCTCACAGAAGAAAAGACAGAGAATTCAGGAAACTATTCAGAGTATTAAGTTACAGCCAATCTTGTCATGATAGTGGCAAAAGAGGAAATAGAAATGAAATGAAATGAAAAAGAGTGAATGGTCAAGGCAGTTCAACACAGTGAGTATCTGTATAAAAGATACTCCAGGCTGATGCATTTCAAACTTCCATAAAGAAAACTTCCATAAAAATCCATTAAAAAAAWTTTGTTTCTGGGTGCATGTGCATACATATGAAATTCCATAATGAGATGAAACATGGAAGCAAATTCTTCTGAAATCACACATCCAGTCAAAATATCCACAAAATATAGATTATGCATCTCTTTCACCTTCATTAATCAGGTTGGACTAGATGATCTCCAGAGGTCCCTTCCAACCTTACTGATTCTATGATTCATGCTAATTAAATGTAGTAAAAAATATCAGTATGTAAGTCTGTGTGTGAGGTTTCATGGTGTGCATATGTATGCATAGGGGATTTATGTTTGTGGACCTCGTACCTCCCACGTGTTGCACAGCCCTGCAGCAAAGGTGCTGCTGAACACTGTCCAATTTTTGCAGTTGCACCAGATCTGCTCCAGCTTCAGAACTCACAAATAACCCAGGAATCTGTGCAAAGTCAGGCAGTATTCAACCCGAGTTTTGCACTGCTACTCTCAAACCTTTCAATGTGAGAATGCTAAAAGTTCTTRGATTTATATTGTTAATACACAGAATGTTTTGATTTCCATTACAAAGGTTAAAATTGCATTAAATAGATGCTGTTTTGAACCAGCTGAACTACTCTGTTGTGAAAACATCTTAGGTGAATGTGAGACAAATACTCCGTTGACTAGAGAGCCTGTTTGCTCATCTAATCCAGTGTGAATCTGGTGCCACCTGAGAATTTCAATTAATTATCTCACTAGAGAACCTTTTGTAACTCAGCACAGAGATGCATTCCCAGATCTTCACTAAGTAAAAATGGTCAGGTACCTGAGAATGCACAAATGTTTTGCTTAATTTTGAAATTCTTACTATTAGGTTCTTATATGATGATTGCTACACAAGATGACTGCTACAATTAATTAGATGGTTACGTTCTTCTGCCCTTATCGGTGATCTTTGGATAATGTAATGTTGATATAAACTTTAATTTGCATAATGCAGTGTGTTACTGCTCTGTGTAATGAGCGGGTACAACTTGCTTCAGATGCTTGATGAGATTTTGGGCCTCCCCTCTTTGCCCTGCCCTCATTCCACAATTTCAATCTGCCKTTAAATACTGCGCCGTACAGGGCCGCGCTGCCAGCGAGCAATTTGTGCAGCAGGCGGGGGCTGGCCGCTGCGGGCAGCGCTTTTCTCCGCACTCCGCGCTGAGGCTTTCCTGACCGTCAGTCTGGGCATCAGGCTCTGTCCACAGAGCAGCGAGTAGGGGTGCCTACCCCCTCAGACACCTACGCGTGTGGATATGTGAATAGGTAAACTGCTTTCCTGGGAGTGATTGGTGAAATGTCATCCCTTAGTGCCGAAATACTGTAGACTCAACAGCTCTCCTGTGTGAGCTTATGACTTTCTGTATTCCTTGCTGCTCCGTTAATGTTCTCAGACACTGTTCTGAGATTTGTGACTTTTACTAAGCAAACTTTTTACTGTATTACTCAACATTTCTAACAGCCTGACTTCTCGTCAAACTTCAAGTTGATGTTCAGGTTATTTGAATAGTTATTTGGTAGTATACAATTTGGGTGGGTTCCCTTTTAGCAGAAAGTCTATCTCCATATAAACTTGATATCTCTAAAACAATATATGTTTATAATGCAAAAGAAAGGAGCGGAATATACCAACTTAGCTTGTGAGTTACGCTTGCTTTCTTTTTTTATGACAAATGTGTTAAGTGTCTTTAAATGGCTTTACTTTTTAAATGTGCTTGAGAAATCTCACTTTGGTAATTATTTTAGCACGCACCATTTGCATATGTAAGAAGGTGACAAGTCAGTGTATRTACAGAAAGCAACATGAGCAGAAACCATGTCACTGAAACCTGCATGAGAGGTTGTAAAGTGTCTGATCATTTTGAGAGTAAGTGTCAAAAGCGCGTCTTAATTCCCATGCTAGTAGTAGCTAATAGAACTAGAAATGGTGTTGCAGTTCTCCTACTGTAGAGCAGATGACAGACCATTTCTAGTTTGCTCTTCTCCGCATAGTCTTTTTTTGGTTTCCATCCTTGGTTACAGCTGTTGAAGTTCAGGTAAGACCTTTACATTCCTTTTCACTCATTTCTGAATTTGGTGTATCCTCGGTATCCTAAAAACTAACAAGTAAAGATCCTTGCTGTGCCATGAAGTCAACAGAGCACGGAAGTGAGTGGAAGGGGAAAGGATGTTGGAGAAATAGCATTGAAATATTATCCTTCTGACTGGTGATTTTGGTCAAAGTAACTAATAAAGTGTCTGAAATCTTTCRTATAAAGAAAGTAAGGAAATGAAGTCAAGGAGATGATGATGATTTTCATTCTGCTCAGCACAGGAGGGTCTAAGATCTATTGCACATTCTCTTACTCTTTGGTCACAAAACGACTAAATCTATCTTCATATTTCTTACTGCATGAAAGTGCTCTATTCATAAAATTGCTTTAAACCTCCCTCCTTTTTCTTGTTCGGYGTATGGAGCAAAACACGTGGGAATAACTGTTAGAAAAGGGAAGGAAAATGCAACCCTGGAGATATTGCTTCACTGTGATGAAGAACGGAGACAGCGTGATTTAAGCAAACCTTCATGGATGGCATACCACCTCGCTGCATGTTGCAAAGAAAAATGTCTCCGTTACAGATAGGGAGCATGCAGCGCACTTTCTAACCTGCATTTCCAAACTAACAGTCACGTACCAGGCCGATTCACGTGTGGCTACGTGTGTGCTTGTATAGGTACGCACAGCGATGTCTCTAAGTTATAGTATAAAGCAGTTCCCTTATCTTTACTTACGGATTGTGTATGCATAATGCACAGTGTGTCTAACACTGCGTGCCTCATGCCCCAGGACAGAGAGAAAAAGAAGAGCCTAGTTCTATAATGTATATGAAAACAAATCAAATTATTTATAAGGAAGATTGAGGACAAATTATTTTCTCCGCATTTTTACCATAAATCATTCTACTGAAGTTACTTTGCACACATACCTTGAATTCAGCTTTTTAAAACTCCACAATTTATTTTGTCTTTCTAGTCAGCTGCTCTATAGCACTTTGTGAATTTTGTTCAGAAGAGCCATTTTCAAGTATTGTTTTGAGAGAGATCATAATGTGATAGAAGGGGAAATAAAGGCAGCTGGCTAGGCTCTTCTTCAAATAACCATGGCCGAGAAAGTCATTAAAGCAAATTAAAAACCAAACATGGTTTTCTCACTTCTTTATTAAATGCTGCAGTTACTCATCTTTGAAAATGGACAAACACCATCTCAGTCAAGCTGTCATTATGAAGAGAAATGGACAAGTTATAATTTGAATGCTAATCAAATTCTTATTTATCAGTCTCAGCTGTGCTGGTTTGGTAGGCATGTGCCAACAAATTTAGCAAACATTTCTCCTTCCAAAGAGCAAAGTTTATATTTGCCCRTCTTCCCCATAAGTGATTTTTAATACATGCTATTAACAAAAGATAAAATAAAATATGGTAAAATAAATAGTTTGGATTTGCCAAGGAAATGTTTTGTGAGATAATATTGACAAAATGCCATTGTTACATCTGAAAGTAAAAGATCTGTTGGTAAAACTAGCTTGTGATGGAGAGGATTGCAGTTGTTTGACATGTGCCTTATGTACCTGGTGAGAAAAGAAGGGTGATGTTTGCAAGGATGAGTAATATGAAAGTTCAGTGAATGGCTTCACGATGTGTAAAAATGCTTTGATATCATAATGTTCCATTGATTTATTTTTTTGTAAGTCACTAAAAATGCTAGTTGAAGCTCTGAAACTGACAGTTGGTTATTTGATAAGATGTCCAGTATTTGGCCTCGAGAGTCACATCTGTCTTGTCTTCCAGAGAAGTTCCTATAAAACCCTGTCTTTAACTTTGCCATACGTTATTTAAATTTGTTACCTTACGGGAGAGCAGGATGTGACTTTCTGCAGGTTCTTGTGCACACTTTGAAACCCTTCTTTGCAACGTGTAAACTTGGTAACAAAAAAGGGAAAAGAAAGCGGTGGGGGGCAGGTTTGTATTGCGACAGTGCTGCCAATCCCTTAGTCCYGCTGACCCTGGTAAGAGTGAAGTGCTCAGGACGCTACGATTCAAATCCGTAATGATGCCTTAGCGAAGCAGCACGTGTTGGGAGCTGGTGGACTTTGACGTCTGGCCGTGACGGACGTCACATGGAGTTCCCTCCTCTATTGCGGTCACGCTGCAGTTCAGCTAGTACCAAGGCCTGGGCTGCGGCTTTCTCCTGCGTTTATACAGCGTCCAACACATTTAGACCTTGGGAACAGGAGGTGCTATACTCACTGCATAAAACCTTGGAAACCTTGGGAGATAATCCATGTCTGGGTACCATGAAACCGTAGACCAGTCATGCTGTTCTACTGCTGCTTCCATTTTGTACGTGTGGACGTTTTGGCCCGAGAGGAGGCATGCACAAGATCGTACAGTGGACTAATGGGAATATCAAGAATATATCGATGAGACATTCACTGTATAGCAAAATCATGCTTGCGTGGTGGCAGTCTGGTCTCTCCACTGCACCTTGTCCTCAGTCACTCTGAAAATACTGTTCAGAGTTGGTTTAAGTGCTTTATTGACGCTCCTGAATACTTTAAAAGACCCCTCTGCCGCTAATATAGTCAGCTTCTGTTTTAAAACTCATTTGCTTTTGGCAAGCCTGTTAAACATCTTTCCTAATGACCATTTTACTATCTCAGATCCCACTGGAGGATAGGCTGCTTTTTATCCTTGGCTTTCGAGAAATAACCTTGCCCAAAACATTCTCAGATTGAAAGCACAAATTTAAGTAATGATTTCAAGATATGGCATGTGTATAAGCAGCATTAATAACTATACATCAATGTTTGTCTTACTGGGCTGGCTTCAGGGATTTTTATGGGTCACAAATACTGTATATTTAGGAGAAATGAAAGCATTGATTTTGTGCCGTGCTTGATATTTGCCTTGCTTTTTAAGCTTTAGTCTAACCCAAGTAGGATGAGTGAGGGAATTTAGTGCCTTTGGTTCTGGTAGGAATTACTATTTTAGAGTTTACAAGTACAGTTTCTTATGTAATATCCCTGTTGACTTACACAGTAGAGATCAGAATGTTTTATAGTCGCTGCTGGACTTGAGAGTGATTCCCAGAAGTCAAAGCCCAGTAGTACTTCAATAAGCCACTATAATAAGATATTTTATTATTATGGCTTTAAATGTCCTGCAGTGTACAGTAATTCAGATATAAAATAATTAAAGGCAATTAAAGACCATTTTAGTACAGATTACTTTGTGCTAATGATAGACTGTTTGCTTCAAGGAAGAATTCCTTCTAAAGTCGTTCGGGGAACACRGTGTCTGGTCAAGGCGGGGAAGGAACAGGCTCTCTGAGATCTGAATKGGAAGAAGCCAGGAAAGATTAGGACTTCTCCTTCATCACACTCTCCTTTYCCTTCAGCTTGTTGCCTTCTCCCCAGATTGCAGTATATCTTATAGTTAATTAAAAATACGATTGAAGTTGTTCATAGTTTTATTACTTTCTTTGGCAAAGTGTGTTCCTCAAATAACATTTCAGAAGAAAAGAAGCAATGGTTTGTCTTTCACGTCTGTTTTTATAACATTGTTTTATTAAATATATTAAAATCAATTATAATAATTTTATCACTCAACAAAACTTAATAAGAAACTAGTCTTTCTATTTACTTTTAAGTACAGTTCAGTAACCTTCAAGAGTAAATCATTCAGGAGAAAAGATGCTTAGCTGAGATTGCCTGAAAAACTTAGACCATATCACAGATATTCTTGATTTTGTATTATCATGTTTGAAAAACTACCTCATACTAGTGATGTGTTATCTGTGAAGCTGGACACAAAACACTGCAAAATTCTGACTTGTACTTGTATTCTCCCCAAATTTGGACTAGGGCACAATATCTGGCTAAGTATGAGAGTACACATAACTAAATAAGGGTCACATATGTAGCAACAATGGTGTTACATCAAAACATATCTCATATAATTACATACCTGCTGTTTCTTCCCTAAAAGCATAGAAAAGGTACAATTGGTGCCCAGTATGTGAAAGCTTCCCTTTAATCGCTTCAAATTAGTATTACTCTCACTGCTGTCCACAGCTCTTAAGTCCTTCTTGACTCTTACAGGGCTAGAGAAGCACATATACAAGAGGCATTAACAAATGTAAAATGGGTACAAAAATTTTTTTAGGCGCTTCTGCGTATCCAAGATATCCCTCCACAGGCTACTGTCCTACTCAGATCCACGGATCTGTCTTTCATAGGAGACTACCCCCAGAAGAACCCCCGTGTGAGCTTTTCCAAATAAGGGGTTTTATCTTTTATAGAGAAAGGTGAAAATCAGGAGTTTTACAAACATCAAGTAGGAGAGCTGCACAGACGTTATCACCACTGAAAAGAACTTGTTTTTTTGTGTCTGAATGCAAATAACATTACCAAACCTCTCTGTACAATGATGTCAGAGGGAATCAGACTTCTAAGATATCAACATAGAAAACCAAATCAGTAAAATTGTCAGTCCATGAAGAATGCAARTATTAGAATGCTTTTTATGTGAGGCTTAAAGACAAACTTGCTTATCATTTTATTTAAATATTACTCTTATGTGAAAATAAGTAGTTTTGCTTGTGATTTCCTTGCAGCAGCTTTATTTTAAGTGATTGCTTCGCATGAGATTAAATGTTCAAACACAAATTGTAATGGCTAATCCATGCAAATCAGGAGTAATTGTAAATAGTAACACTTGTGAAGAGGAACCGCGTGTGAAGAAATCTGTCTGGAATCCGTTTGAGATCTCAAATGTAAGAACTGTCATTACCAACACCTTGTGGTGTAGCTGACACCCATGGAATGAAATCTTTTTTGTATTATTTATGTTCATATTTCCTGAGCTGCAAGACCATGACGGAGCTTAGCAAATTCATAAACTTCCAGAAACCATTATTTAGAATTTAGAGATATGAAACATCCAGTGCAAGAAATGTTAACAATGTTTAAAAGATAAATAAGAAAACTACGTGCATTAAAAAGTTGGAGCAAGAGAGGACATTTTCAAGACTTCTTAGAGATGCTCCATTTTTCTGTTCTGGAGTACTACTGCAGAAAGTATATCTACTGCAAACTCCTGTACATCCTGTGTATCTGTTCAGGATTTACTATTGCCTCCTCGAAGAGAACACAGCCACTGTTTAAGGGTATAACTATGATAAAACATACCCTGGGGGGAAAAGAATTGGTCTTTCTTGTTTTATAGATGAAAGAAATTGAGGTTTTGTATTAYTGAGTTAGAGGGTAATACGTGTAGACCATTTAAGTTGCCATGATGTCAGCCGCAGAAGTTCTCTCCTTAGATCATGAAACCGGTATTCAATTCCTTTGGCAGTAGTTCTTCAGGTAATCACTGTTCTCAGAAAAACTTTCCCTTATTTTGTAAAGAGTCATGATTCTGGAAGCTGGCTTTTTTTCTTTTAAATGATGGAACAGGGATGGGAAGCAAATACTTGATTCAGTGTTGTCCCTAAYGAGGGAGTGTGCGCCTATCCCTATAATCACACCTAGGAGGAAGCTGCAGCAGCTGAAGAATCTCTTTATATCTGATAAATTTTATATCTTCAATTAGATTYCAGCTTTCCTAATCTTGCTTATGTGCAAAATAAATTATTTTTTCTTTATTGATTCAGTAGTAAAGGGTAAAGTCTTTTCTGTAGTAAGAGATTTTAATTATAAACCAAACATTCTACTGCTGTATTTATTTAGTTAATTCAATACCTATTTTATATTAACATCTTCTGTACAGCGGACTGCTTTATAGCCTTAAAAGCAAGGCTAAAGAAGCTTTGAAATACCTATTCTTAAATTAATAACTGCAGGGTCTCTAGTGGAGCTCTCCAAGTTCTTCTGGCTTACACTTGATTTGCTTTAATACGGGTTATGGGGAAAGAAAAACTATTGAAACTCCCTTTCAAAATGCCTGGCAACCGACAGGTGGAAAAGACTTAGAATTACTATTTTTCATTACTGAGGGCCCCTTAGGACTGCGCTGGGAAGAATGCTGCGTGCCCCAGATAAGMGTCTCCCGGCAGTTTCATGTGCCAGTCAGTCGCGCTCCGCAGCCCGGAATCATCGCGCTGCCGCTGTTGAGCGGTTCCAGAGCACGTGCTGGGCAGGACGGGAACGTGAGGGGTGTCACGCTTCCCGAGAACGATGATGAAGAGCATTAATATGCTGATGAAGGAGGAAACGAAAAACCCGAGAACAAAATCTCAAGGAGGCAAACCCACCTGCGTTGTAGAGCCTGACGGCCGCGCTGTACTAACTCTCCCATTTCATATATAATTAGAAGTTTGCGTTAGCATGAGGTCTGCGTCACACTGAATCACTTGGTCTGTTCCTCTCTTCTCTTGTGCTAATATGTTCTGCCATTTGATTTTTAAGAGAGAAGAGAGTTAAATCAGAACCCAGGTACTTATATTAAAAAAAAAAAGAGAGAAAAAATAAGTCATGAACATTTTATCTACTTGATAGCCTGGAAACTGTTTGGGTGCATTTGGGGTCTAATTACTTAACAACAACAGAGCGTTGCACCAAGTACTGCTCTCTTAGTATTAATATATTAATAACTTGAAGGAGGGGTGCTAATCAAGGACCGGAGAATGGGAAAACAGTAAGGAAACACACTTATGGTACACATTGTTTGTATGTCCTCCTTTCTAAAACAAGTGTCAGAGATCCATGGCGTAGCTGGTGGTGTGGTAGTGGGCAGATAAATAAGCTGGCTCACAGGGCACTGATCTGCTAGCCTGTTTTTTTAGGGTGCAACACCCAGAGATATTTATCGCACAAAGCTGTAGAGCAAATTAAGAGAGGATATAAGCAGCTGACAGTCCACTGACTTTTATATTTGCCATGGACATCCTTCGTGTSTCTTTAATTGTTTTTAAATTCCATAAGGCTGTGTTAGGAGAGCAGAAGTATATGGGAAGAATTTCAGATTCGTTCTTCAGAGCAACCAAAAAACAAGGAGAATTGGCTGCAAAAAATAAGCTCCTTTAAGCTGTTAAGGGGAGCATACCCTTTGAAGACCCAGGGAGTTCTAAGCAACCCGGAGAATAATTATTAGTTTAAGCTAGCCATAGCAATGTTTAAAAGTATACGTATGTTTTCATGATCTCTGATATCTTTCTGGCAATAATTTTCCATAATACAGACAAAAATACAGTACATTTGCTGGGACCATGAGACATAGCAGATTGTACAGTGTGTTTTCTGGAGATAGTATTGAAATCAAATTCATAGATTCAGATGGCTTTTAAGACCTGAGGTGCCTGCAATCTGAATAGAGATCTTTCTTTGGGAGGATGCTCTTGTTTCCCTTTGTGCTTTTAACAAAAGTCACTGATTAACAATGTGTTCAATTGTTATGAGATAAATTACGGGATTTTTCACATTTATTGTTATTATTGTCATCCCTATGGCTTTCTGATTACTCATGAATTTTCTTTATTATTTTGCTTTATTCAAAACTAAAATTTCATGTTATTTRTTTTGTTTCAATCCATGTGAGTTTCACCCTTGTTAAAAGTTTTGAATTTCAGGTTTGAATTTGTCCAAAATATTGGCTAGTGAAACTCAATGAGTATTGCCAGATTCCTCTGGCCACATATAGAAGCGTTCAGATTAATGTTATTTACATATAAAATCTAACTTGAGGCAGGTTCTTTCAAAATAGCACCTTGCTTTAGTTTATATTTCTTATGATTTGGTCATGATTCAGTTGAGAGTTGAGAGTTTTTGTCCAAAAATCTGGACTAAAAGACTGGAAAAGAGTACACTTTGTGTGTTTTGGTTTTGTTCTTCTTCTGAATTGTTCTTGGAGCACTTAAGAGACTTAGTCGTAGAAGTCCATTCTGCTTACTAAGATGCACAATACTATTATGAGACCTAAGTTAGTTTCAGTAATCAAGTACCTACTGGCTTTAATTTTAGGGACGATTACCAGAGTGACGGTTCCGTATCGCACTTCAAGAAGAAAGGCGCGATGACTTGCCGTCAGTACAGCTGGTTTGGCTTTCCCACTTCAATTTTCCTTCTTGGTCTCTAGTATTAGTTTATCAGACTATCTTTCCAATCTGCRTGGGGTGAAATTTGGAAGTGTTTAGGAGTGTGACTGATACAGAAATGAAGCAATATAGAATCTTCCCTTTTAGATGGTTTAGAAGACAACTTAGAAGAATTAGGCTTTTCTGTCTAACTTACTCAGCAKTTTTCACTTGCCCGCTCAGTTAAATTCTGTTCGCAACATTGTGCGCACTTCAGAAACAAATTTACCTCCTGCATCCTCTCTTCTGTACYAGCAAATTCCCATTTCAAATGGGTGAACAATATAAGCTGTTTATTACTAGATGATTGTGTGTCTTGTGTAGATGCAGATGAGGGACCCACCTGCCTTTCTTGACTTGTACTTTGCAACATCTCTTTGTCTTCTCAGGGAGGTAGAATGCCTAGTCTGAGATAGTCTGCTCTTTCACTGCTAAATACACGTGTGACATGGTGTGTTACTGCCTTACAGGTGACATTTTGGGGTGGTGATTCACAGAAGTGCCTCAGCATGCTGGTGGAATTCCCTCCTGTGTCCTCTGAGGTTACAGCAGGCTTCTTGGTGCTCTCTTGRGCGGAATGAGGTTGGTTTGCCCTTGGCAGACAGCGGGGACCTCCTGTGCCAAAACACCTTGGCTTCCGTGTGCCTGGTTAGCGCACGGGTAATGCAAGTAGCGGTAACGGTCTTGCCTTCCTTGACCCTTCGTGCGTTGCGGCCAGGCAAAAGCTTGTCCTTAGCCAGAGCAAATACAAATATTAAGTTTGCTGTAATTCATTTTTTGAGACCAAAGAGTATGAAGTTAGCTAGTAAAAACTGGAAACTGTGTTATGAAAGTAGCTTGTGTTCAGACATCTTTTTCTGGGATAGAGATTAAAGGCATTAAATTGCAGATTAGATCAGTACAAAAGTAGTCCTGCTGTTGCTGGACCTGACAAACGTTCTTATCAGATTTTGCTTCATTCTGTAGTGAGACATATTTACACAAACATTTTATAAATGCTTCTCTTAATAAAAAGATTCGTTTTATCATTTTTTATAAAGCCTATCTGCTAAACAGTATTATTTTAAATTGAAAGAGAAAGCTGTTTGCTTCCAGTTCCTTTGAAAATTCCCTCAGAACATTTTTTAAAATAAAACGCATCTCTGCTTCAAACAGGCCTACTTTCTGCACTTAAGAAAACTTGATACTTAATCATTCTGATACTACAGCTTTAAATTCCTTTAAAAAAAAAAAATCCTTTTCCATTATCACCTTAACTGTGATCTTACCAGAGCTTCCTATGTGACTGATAGGAATATTAGGAATGTGCCTCTCTCTTACACAACCAAGCTAGGCTATGATTTTTAAATTTGGCRCACGCTTGCTAAAGAGGCAGCTGCATTGCTCAGCATCGACTACAGCTGGGGAATGGGATTTCAGGTACCTGGAACCACGCGCAGCCTCAGCCGTGAGCTTGCTCGCAGGGCTGCCCCCGTGCTTCCCTGTTCGCCTGAACCGGAGCCATCCCTGCGTTCCGGGCAGCAGGCTCGTGATCCCCCCGTGTTGGGGAAAGGCTTATTTCGCTCTCCCTTTGCTCTGCAGAGCTGCACAGAAATGGCAGGCGTTAGGCTGCAGATGTAAAGCAGGAAAGTAGCAACTCCGGGGAGCTGCTGTGTTGCAATTAAACTTTTCAGACCTCAGTGTTTGTTCCTCTTTGGTTTGAAATCAATTTTTTTGTCCTTATCGAAAAATTGCAGAAGTCTGCCTTTGTTGCTCCCGTTTCTTCTTGCTGCCTGTATCTCACCGCAGTAGTCCGTCGTCTTGGCCGTCTCCTCTCACTTCTGACTTTGGTAGGGATGCAGCCCTCTGGGAACGTGGTCTGGCACAAGACCAGATGGATCTTTTTGCCAGGTTATTCTCCAGCTTTATTCCGCCAGTCAGAAATAAGCATGATTATAGTAAGTGCAGCTATTGATGTATTTCCTTCATTTTGTGATTGGATCATCTCACTTGGYGTGTTCTGAAATGTGTTGCCTGTTATTAACTCAGATAGTAAACTTCATAGCAGGGAGTCGGTTTCTRTTTCAAGGTGCCAATTACATGTCCAATAGATGAATAAAATTCAAGCYATGTTCTCATTTCAAGGGGTGGCTCATTAGTTAGCCAGAGACTTCGGAGACTTCAAAAGGACATACTAGAACTATTTTTTAAGTTACTTCGAGCTGGGGAAGAACCTTAGGAGTGCAAAATAAGGCGCTAACAGAATCCCTGAATTATGTTGCCATTTCCTCTTCATGAAAAGAGCAGCAGGTGGGGTTATTCTTCTGTTTATTCAGTACTGCGATCGCATGCCCTTTTTTCTTTTTCTTCCTGCACAGAGACAGGAGGGATTGTGACTAACATCGTGTCCGGACCATTAAAACTCAGGGACGTGGATTTCTTCACCTTTCTAATCTGGTAGTGACACCTATCAAAGCAGTAGTTTATTCCAGTGGGCAGACAGAATTGTCCATTGGCCACTTAGCGACCCAGCTGTGGTGTTACAAGAAAGACACCCCTTAGTTTTTCAACCGCCTCTATTCTTTTGAGCCTAGAGTTGTATAAACCATTGGATTTAGGGGTAAACAAGACTCGAGGGAGGGATCGCTGCGATGTCCATCAGCAGAGCACTGCACGTGACACAGAAGTCTCCYGTAAGACACGATGAGAAGTTGCACTGCTCTGTTGCCTGCTGTTACCAATTTCTTCTAGCTGCTTACATGCTGTCTTCCTCCAGCAGGTAAAYGAGATGCTTTTTCTTAGGCTGAACTCCTCATTCACTTCATATGACTCCAGTACTTTGATCAGTGATAGGTACAAYACTAGGGAGTACCTGGAAGTAGAAGCAAGATCCACACCCCCCACTGAGAGACTTTGGGTATTTTTTCAGCTACTTGACCAGGTGTGAGTTAGGCAGGTGTTTGTAGTTTCTGGCAAAGTGCATAATTTAATAGGCCTTTTTAGACCCATGTGAAACACCTGGCTTAAATATTGGTGCTATTTTGTGGGATTGCTTGGGTATGTGGGTCACAGGGGGAGAACATATTTTAACAAGGGTGAATTTGGTTTTGGACATTTGTTACTGTTTTGAAAAYATTTTCCCCTGTACGTTAATTATATGAGGATGATGCATTATCTTGCAGTGCATACAGTCTTTTTTTTTTACTCTGCTCAACACTACATTTTCTGAGTGGCATATAGCAGTGTGCTAAGCAAAGTGMCAATTAAGGGACAGCATTGATCTCTCATCCTTTCTCCAAGAGATATAATGAAAATAGTAGGGTTTATTTGGTTTTAAGTAACATTGTCTCCCTATGATTGTTATRGAAGTCAATATGAAAGAATGTGCTCTACTTTTAGAGCAAAAGGTAATGAGATTTGTCCTCCCAAGCTGAGATTTAATTCTTCAGGCCTGAAGCACTGTGAGAGGTCTGTGTCTTCTGCACAGAGGAACGATGTTCAACTCTGTAGAACATCCCATGGTGTCCCAAGAGTCAACTGGTGGATAGTCTTCCTCCTGGCACAGAAGGTAACATTTCCAGTGCCTTGACTCTGAGCTGCAGGAGCTGCAAAGCTGGCTGGATGTTCTGTGGGAAACCASCTTAGATGGGAAGTTTGGCCTGTTTCCCCCAGCCACTGTCATTAAGGAGGAGTACTGAACTGTTTGGGACCAGCGGCAGTGTCCAGACCCCGACACCTTCAGTTTGCACTTCTTCACCGGCTGGTGCGCGYGCAGCCTCTGTTCAGCGCTGTCGGCAGCGGAGCTCTCTGCRGYGYGTGCGTGTGCACRTGCACGGCGGCAAGCACGTGTACGTGCCCTTCGGTAAGGGTCAGTGGGACTTCTGTTTCCTTTTTACGTTGTGAAGCTTTTTCTCAGAATCTGAGCAATAAGAGTACGCAGTTTTTGGAAGGAGGGATGACAAAAAAGTTACTATTTCTTTGTTTTGGAGAAAAGGCTGTAAAAAAAATGGTGTTTATTGCCTAAAGGCTTAATCAGACTTCCTGACTCAGTCTAAGCTCCAGGTGAAAGAAAGACCCTTAAATGACATATGTCAGGTTCTTCTCATTTTGCTCGAGAGAGGAGTCAAACGAGGGTCAGCAATATTTTATAACAGTTCAGAAAATATAAGTAAAAACAGTATTAACTGTCCTGAAATTCTGAAGTATCCTGTTAGGAATTTGCTTTATAGCATCTTTGTAAAGGTAACTTTACATAGCTCGTGTAAACACCACATCATGCTGCAATATGCTTTTAGAGATAAACTGCTCTTAAATGATAACAGTTTAGTTAATCCTTGCCAGATGTAGGTCGTCTGTGTGGTAACGGTTCTCTTTTGTAGAAGTTCAAGGCAGAGCTCCAGSAAGAGAGGTGTAGTAAGGAATGTGAAAATATGTGTACAAGTATCAAATACATAGCCTGTGTGAAAAACTAAGGGATTTTGAATCCTATCRCATAGAAATTTCTGAATGTAATTCCATCCTTTCTCATTGCGACAAAAAATAGTATTCTGTGTGGATTACTATAATTAAACCATATTAGATACTGCTTAGACCTATTTTATGAATATTTTCATTCCAATAAATGTCTCCATTTAGTTTCCAGGCAATGTTTTGGGTCTAGARTCTAATAAATCCAGATTGCTGTGTTCAGTTGAAGATTCAGCAGCCTAGTAATTGTGTATTTTATGTCCTGTTCTTTATACATTCTCTGTTTGAAATGTTTAAGTATTAGAGGAGAGGAGGTTAAGGGCAAGTCCTGAAAGCTGTGGAGAATTGAGAAAAAAMAAATCCAGTAAGCTATGTTTTACATGCTACTAGGATTTAGATGCTCCACCGCAATGGGAAACATTGGTATGCTCTTTACTTCCACGTAACCCCGATGTTTTTGCTGTGTTTCCTCTGTGTCCGGGCTGGACCTCCACGGGGCTGCCCCGAGCGCTCGCCGCGTTTTGTGCGAACGGCTCGAGGTGCCGCTCGGAAGAACGCTGTTACTGTTGTAATTTCTGTAGGAGTTTTGTATGCGGAAATCAAAACTTCCACCTGCCATCTGGTGGAAACAAACTGAAAAGCTGTGACACGTGAACCTGAAAGCACGCTGTACCTGGGGGTTACACCTGTTGTTTGCARCTTGCTGTGTAGATACAAACTTGCAGTGCTCTCCCTAGGTGATCAATGTTTTATGCTATGTTGCAGACTTCCTTGCGCTGAATACTAAAACKCTCTCTTGGCCCTTGTGCTTCAGTTTCAGTAGGATGAGAAAGTTGTGTCTCCTGGGTATATGTTTGAGTCTGACTCAATATCTGCAAAATAATAACTCAAGGCAAGAGTACTAGGCTCAGGAGCTGGATTATAGCATAGGTATCAGAATATGTGAGTAGGAGAAACTTTTTTAATTAACAGAAACTGGCTGCTATTTGTTATGTGTGGAGGCAAATAATGTTTCTATTAATTTTCTGGGTTGCCAAAGGAGTTGATATTAATCTGATATTAATATATACATTTTTATAGCCTTACTCCGTGAGAGGTGAAGAGTTTTTCTCTGGCGTTTCACTGAAACTTGGTACGAACTGTTGAAATCCTCCTGAACACGTCTATCAATACAGTGGGATTTGCCCACTTGCAAGTGATTTAAGCAGGCAGAGACTCCTGCCTAGAAAATCTATTTCTTTTGTTAAGATAACTTTTGGGTTATATAGTTGCATTCTTCAAATCTATAGTGACATTTAGGGYTTGCCTGAATCTACAGTAGGTGGTGTGTGCTCTTGTAAATGTAGTAATAAAACCCTTTGTAGTGCTCGTCTGGCTTTTTTTTTTTCTTCTTTTTTTTTTCTCTTCTTCCCCCCCGCCCCCCAATGGAGGATGCCTTTTTCCCTTAGCTCTGTTGAATTCTGCAAGTGTGAAGCTCTCCACAGTTATGTCGAAAATGATGGCAAGGTAATATTGTGACTTTGGAATTACCTTAATTACTGCATGGTAGTGTTTGGCTGTATAGGTTAAGGGCACAGTCAGGAGCAAATATTCATGATATGTATATGTATATGTGTGTGTGTGTATGTATATATATATATATATATATATATATATATATATATAAAAATCTGTTTACTTTCCTGTGCTCTACAGAACAAATAATACAGTGAAGTTACGCATATGGTAATATGCAAAATCAAAAATTAGGACACGTAACTAGAAGTATAAGAATTTAGCACAATTCATCCATCTTTTCTGACTTGCATAGCCAAAAATCATTAGGTAGAGATTCATTTGCAAACCTCTTTTGCAGAAATATTTGGATTCATTTCAGAGCAAAATGTTTATCTCGYGTTTACTTCAGCTATAGAGAAATTCTGGATGTGGAAATGAGGCGTTCTCTTGAATTTGWCCCTTATGTTTTAGGGTTGCTCTTATTTGGGGGAAAAAGAACCRAGGGGTTTTGGAAGAGAGGAGAGAAGGATGGTTTGTGCTTAGAATTAGCCTTTATTTTTATAAGTGGCAAATTGTGCTTATTCACTAGGACTATACCCCAAATCCATTTGCTGCTTAAATRTGCTTAAAACATTGGATATGTTATTGAAAACCACATTGGTATGCTTGTGTAGCTTCTCAGGATTACTCACAACGGAGAGTCCCTCTAAATCTTAGAGAATGCTGTAATGTTTGTGACTAATTATTTTATATTTTGAAATTCAGTTTAGTGAATTAAAAAAAAAAGAATCCATTCTAGCACTAGCCTTTTAACTTAAGAATCTAGCCTTATCTGTATTATTATTCAAAACAGATAAAACCTAAAGGCTGCTATGAAATCTTTAAATCACAATTCTTTGTGAATAAAATGGATAGTAGTGGAAAAATATGTGAAAATAAAAAAAATATTATCACAAGTATATGTTTGGAAGTATAAATYACTTCATACAAAGCAAAATATGTTAAACGTGACACAACTGCTACTGAATAATTGGTTGTGGTCAAGTATAAATCTTTTGAAAGCTATAATAAAATATTTAGGGCTAAAACCTACATGATTTTTCAATATTATCTAAAACTTCTATAGTTTCTGTAGCAATGCAACAAATATCAATCACCTGCTACAATCAGCTGTGGTTGATAGGATATAGTTTGCACCTGGTCTTTTCTTTTGCCAAGAAGAAAAAAGTGTTTTTTTCACGAGTTTGTTTAAAAACTCATCTTTCAGAAATGCACCTTTCTTAGGGGAGTTAGCGAAGAAGCACTTCAAGCAGAATTATCTGATTYCTCCTTTCAGTGTTTTGCTAATAGTTACTGTCTTGATTGAACCGTACAATGTCTAAAGTTGTGCCTAACAATAACGAAAAAATTAAGTTTTATTGAATGTTAGCCGAATCAGAGAATATTTTATTGAATAATTTTTTTTGTTACGCTTGCATAGTTAAGAGAGATTTTTGTGAAACAGAAGATGCATTATACATTTTCTTTCTCACTTCTTTCTCATAATGCATGCTGCTTCAAGTACCCTCTGCTGACCTTTGGCAGAGCTAGCAGAAGAAAATCTTGTTCAGGATGTTTGTTGTGATCTAGAAGATACTAATGTGTTGTTCCCACTAGATCTTTAAAATTATCTTTGTTAATTTTTCAGAAAAAAATTAWTTATAATGGTACTGCAGTACATGTATTCAAAGCTAAATAAACAATGCCAAGTAACATACAATATTCAGGGGTAAGATTTGTGGGGTTTTCTCRTCCGTCCTCATCAGAAGTCTTTTGGATGGACTTTTCCCATTCTGTACCATAAAGAATGCCCTGGACTGTCTAGGGAAAAGCTGTTCAAAAAATCACTTTGGAAGGGACCACAAGGGCCTGTCATTAATGGTTTCCTTAATATAATTTGTTACAGTATACTTTGTATTGTGGGCGACAAATTAAATGATGAGAATCGGAGTAATCGAGTTTACTGGTTCTCCATTTTGGCGTGAATATAAAACATTTACCACTTACTTCTGTTCAGAGCGTGCACAGAGAAAACGGCGCGAGGCAGACCTATGTTTAGGATAGGGTAGGAAAACGTAAAAAGGTGTCGATTAAATCTTCTGGGAGCTGTGGTTCTACCTGTCACCTGCAGCGCGCTGAGGGAGTTTTAAAAGTTCTTAATTCTGCATGTTGCCAAATGAATCACTGCAACTCGCTGACCGCAGCGGCGCTCTCGTGGTCGGGGGCGTTGCTGCAACGTGTTACGCCCTTCTCTTCTGCTGGAGTTACGCTTGTGGGAACGCGGTAGGGAAAAGCTCTTAAATGTGATTTTTTCCCCCCAAAAGCAGGGTTAAAACCGGCAACTGCTGCCCGGCGCCCAGGTGCGGTGAAGCTCTGGCTGCGCGCCCTGGTGAGTTCCCGGCCGCGCGCGCTGCGCCGGTGCGGGCTCGCTTCGGGGAGCCTGCGCTAGCAGAGGCTCCGGCTGCCGGTCCTTCCTGCTCTCGTGCTGGACGAGCGAAAACGTGCGGCGAGGCGGCGAGGCTGTCTGCCCTGTCTGTGCTGGGCTGCACAGCCCTGGCARTTTGCAGGGAGAAAATCGCTTTTACTGCGAACTATGCAAATACGGTCCCAGTATCTCTGAGACGGCAAACGTGGATTACAGCGATTTCTGCACCCGCTTCAACATGCCACCCGCTTCATGGGATAAAAAAGCTATGGGGGCAGTATTAGGGTTTAACTGTAAATGAGATTAGAGGTTTTCACAGAGCAAGTCAGCAGGAGCGGTTAAGCACATTCTGTAAATTCATTAAAGTTATCTCCCATCAGGGCTTTCCCCCGAACGCCCTCGGCGCGCGCGCTCGGGACTTAGCAGGAGTATCTGGTACGCCGTAAATCCACGCTCGGGCTGGACCAGTCCTCGGAATACAGTTGTGCCTGGGAGCCCTGAGCCGAGCTCGTCGGCCTCCTCYGGGAAGCAGAAACGTGCTAGCCAAGCGCCGGGCTGGGTGCTTACGTGGAGGTTTTGCTCTTCAAGGCGGTGTCGTAGCCCGCAGCAACACGTGCGCCTGCAACTCTTCAATACCGCAGTCGCCGAGACGCAGGTGGTTCGTTGTGGAGGGGATGGTAGATCTGCTCCCTGCCAGTCTGAACTAAACTGTTTTCGAATGGAGAAACTCCACCTAACCTTTTATGAGACATCATTAAATATAATCGGGAGTCAGTGAGCTCTTCCAGCCTCAGAAACTACGCAGACACTAACTAGGCTTAGTTCTGGTTTCCCCTTAGTAGAGCTTAGGTAGCTATGTACCTTCGGAGGACACGGGCTGTAGATACAAGGATTGACCCTACTTGCATTGCGTAAGGTTTAACTCTTTTTGTGCAGTAATTATTTTGAATAACTTGATGTTACAGACATTATTGACAGGGGAACAAAAACAGAGAAGGGGAAAAACTGCCAGGCTAAACCGGCGGGTTTGCATACGCAGCCAGTTCCTGCCTTTTGAAAACAGTTTCTGTTTGTATCGGTCCCAAAACAGCAATAACTTACAGAAATGAAAGAGTGTAAAATCTGTCCTTTTGCTCCTTCAATCTAATATAGCCTGAGCCACTGATGTATTAAATTATTAATCTAAATATTTGACCTATTTGACCAATGTGTCTTACCTGGAAGGGATTCCCCTTCCTCAGAATGAATTTTGCCTTAGCTAGAGCCTGAAAAAATAATGTAACTTTGGGAACCAAASAAAAAAACTGTTTTTGCTGTGAGGGGAAACTCAAATGAAAAAATTAAGCAGGTATAACTATTCAAAATCTGAATTTAATTTCAGTTTTATTTGGTCGTCATGATCACTTCAGATTTAGAGTATACTCTACAGTATAATGTTGTGTTTTCTCCCTTGCAATGAGCTCACGGACTTAGGAAAGGTTTCCTGGAGATACGCTGCTGCTTAAAATGTTGATAACGCTTCTGTTTCCCACCCCAGGCTGATTGTATAGATTAGTTCTGTTGCTTTGTAGCTTACATCTTGCACTATATTTTTAAAATAAATATAGTAGCACTAAAAAGAAAACATTGAAATGCTGCACTACTTCTTTGCTGAACTCTTCTGTTGTCTGTCTGACATGTCTCTGTTGGTCTTTTGCATTTAAATACTAATTAAATTTCTTTTTCAATATCTAATGATGATATTTGGAGGTGATATTTCCACGGGAAAATTCAATTATTTCTGTAGTTCTGAAAGGTGTGTGGTGCATAATAACTCTGATAATTAACCCAGTGTTTGGCAGAGTGTATTAAAAGTGATGTTTAAAGATTTACACTTATTTTAGGTAAACCCTGTAGTTAATAATTCAGTTGCTTTTTATCACAGTATATGTTTGCAGTCTTCCACCTGATTAGTTGGAGGAGTGTGGTGTTTTTTAAGTGCTAGGTCTAGAGCTTAAATATAAGGCAGATTCTCTCCAGCTGGAGAATTTTTCTGGTTTGGCTTACATAATTAATGAAGGTGCTAAATAGCATAATAATGATATGAAACAAATATTYCACACTTGCTATGGGACTAAATACTAAGCCTGACCTACTTCCATGCTCGAAACTTGTGTGCTTGAAGTCAAGTTGGGTGCAAAAATATGTTTGGGAAGCTGGTGTTGTTAACAAAATAAGGGAATCTAATTCCAACTAGAGCATGTGATGGGCATATTGCCGTATTCTTCTGTTGAAATGGGGGAAAATGGGGAGGCCTTATCACCTGCCCAGGGAGCAACCTGCAGAGAGCAAAACACCGTATCGCCCCGATGCCTCTTCTGGAGCTGCAGCTCCGAGAGGACGAGACTCTGTATCCGTAATCAWTCGGTCAATCTTTCAAATTCTGACATGAAATTGTAGTCGCCAAAGTCACAGATGAAATTTATAGTATGTTTTCTCTGGCTGTAAGATAGTAGGATCTTGACYAAACCAGTAATCCAAATCGTCTTTATGGTTGTGATGTGAAATACTGAGTGTCCTTCCAACACTAACAGTGCCTAAGCAGTGTGGTTAGACCATTTTTGTTAATGGAAGTAAGCTTTGCCAAGTTAGTACCTTCTCAATTAATCCTAGAAAGGTGATTTCTCTACCACCCTTTAACCTCAAGCATGTTGTATTCCCCTCTGTTTTCAAAAACATAAGAAAAGTTGTAATTAAGAGGCATCAACACTGGATTTTTATTCATGGATACTGAAAGCCTGATGACTGTTGGTAGTATCTCAGCATGGAAGAACATTAATAGTGCTTACTGGAAAGAGCCATTTCAATGTGTTGCCAGTTAAAACACCTTTTAACCTGTGGTTTTCTGGGTGTACCCGTAACTTTCACCGCTAAGGCGGAATGTGCTGAAGTCTTGTGGTTAGTTGACTTGTCCTGTAACTCTAATGTTACAATTAATTGATCCTAATTCTTGTATATTAAAATTGTAATATTTGCAGAAGAGAAAAAGTTCTCCGGAGTTGCCTACAGCACACGGTTAATGGTTGAGCAAGCGTCCTTATTCTTGCATCTATTCGTACCTTAGTCATTTCCATATAAGCAAGTTCCAAAGAGCCAGCTTTCCAGGAGGAAAAGATAACTTTCTATTTTAATAACCCCTAAACCTCATAAAACTCTGTTAGAGAAACACTTAGACTATTCTTTATTCACGGGAATTAATGAGCTAGGAATCCGATTCTTAATGGAGCTCCTGGGATGAGAAAGCCTTTCTGTATTTACTTTGGCTTTAACTTAAGATAACTCATTTTAGTCTGGCTGAATGGGCTGATCTAAATACTCCTTATTTCATTAGAAAATGTCTGTTCTCACCCTGCTGAGTGTGTAATTGATGGTTATAGATAATATATTTTTCGTTCAGTGAGAGAATAGCAACCATAACTAAGTACATTATAAAAAGGAAAATAATGCCAGGAATATTGTTTGCTTCCTCTAGTGGTTTGCTATCATATTCTGTTTGGCAATATAGTCTTTCTTTATATTCACTTCATAAAAAAATATATTTTTTTATTGTAAACAGAAAAATATTTTGTTTCTTCTATTTTTTTTATTAGGGAATTTATGTAGAGAGACAAACGTGGCTGTGAAGAAGCGATTGTAAAACAGCTAAGAATTTAGAAAAGATTTCCTACTTGCAGCAAAAAGACACATTCAACAAAAATGATGAACAGATCTAATGTGTGTTTTCAGCCAAAAGTTTAGAAATTAAGTGATCAGAAGCTTGAACAGTACTTTTATTAAATATTTTAAGGAGTTGCTAAAGAAAAGGAGAAATGGCATCTGACACTTGCAGTCAATAATAGCATATGTCCTAATTAGTCATATATCTGAAAGCTGCTTTTTATGTTGCTCTGTAATAAATCAGCAGCACTGAAGAACACTTTTTTTTTTCACTTTGTTGTGGGGAAAAGAACAAAGAAACAGAAGCTTTTTTGTTTTTGTTTTTTTTTGTCTTGTTTTGTTTTCTTTGCATCCCATCTCAAGAACATCAGCTTTCACCTGCTGAATCAAGTATTTTGTATTTTACTCATATACCTCTGCTCCAGTAATGTCTTTGAAAGTTCAGGCTTAGAAACCGTAGGGAACTGAGAACCCCGAGAGCCTTATCAGATTGCTCTCCTTTATTTCACTCATTTTACAAACCGGGATGACAAAAAAAACCAGGAGCAAGCAACTTGTTGAGGATGGTAGTGAGGCTAGGAGCAGAGCTCAGGTGAGCAATTAGGATCAAGGACGGCCTCTTCGTTAATTGCTTGCGGCCAGAGCATCGCGCTGGGAGCGCGGACTTCTCCTCCCTTGTCTGAGCAGTGGGCAGAGGCGGGTGCTCGGGTGACAGGTTGTCCTAGCAGCCGGGGGGCGACGGGAACGCGGGATTTCATTATCCTTGCTGCAGGGTTGCTGGAGGAACTTCCATTTGCCGTCAGACAAAGGCATTTTTCCTAGCTGTGTAATAGAATGGGAAAGGATATTTGAAATATCCTGTTATATGCAATTTATTAGTGTAAGTTGAAAGTCCCTTTTTCTGATTTGTTTTATTTTTCTTTCACGTAAACATGTAGTTCATGCAGATTCAAACTTTCTTGCAATTCAAGTCCTACAATGGCAGAATAAGCCTCTTAAATTGCACAATAGCAAATTCAGTCTTGTTACAAGCTGAACAAACAGAGATTGGGCAAGTTTCTATTCATTCACGTGTCTCCTTTAAAAAACAAATACCGGTTTAATATAAATGGAAATGAGGGCTACGTTAGTATGAACGTAAATCTTGATCTATTGTAGCCTAATAATGAAAGCCATACTCTTTTTTAGAGTCTGGATAAATGGATAAAGTCATAGTTTTCTAGCATATGAGTCATCACTGTTTTGCCTAACRTTTTCATCCTTTTATATTTTATTTGCTTGTTAGGATTTGGGAGAAAAAAGTCATTATTTCTGGAAAAGCAGGTACTCCCTTCAGAAGAAAAGCACCTCACTGTCTTCCATGTTGTATAGCTATTTCCTGGAAAAGTTAAAAATAATGTGGCAAGGTATTTGAAAAGGAAGTTTCATAGCTGACTTCATAAAATTTAATATTTATATAACCTTTAAGCAGTCAAGAGACTATGCCTAATGACAGTCAACTAACAGCTTGACCTTTATTGAATGGAAGGATGGTAGCACGCTTACAGGAGTTTCGTTTCAGCAGCAACATAGTGTTGAATTTCTTTGGGCTATTAATATACCGTAAGCACGCTGGAGGCTCATCCTGAAAATGTACTGTTTCCATTAAATAAGCCCTGAGAAACTAGCGAATGGGTGGTTTAAAAACAATCAGCTTAAGGYTTCTGAATTCTGTTTTAATGATGACCTTATTGCTAATTAAAAGCAAAATGTTTCAACTTTTAAGAAATATTAGAAGTTGTACCTATGCAAATTGGCTGTTACGGTGTCCAAAATGTTACTGTTAATCAGCAGTGTGTGTATGCAAAAGCTAAGCATGCTATGTCATTTTCCGTGCCTTTTAAAGAGGAATTAATCATAGTGACGTGTCAATTTGAAATAATTATTAAGCTGAACCTGAAAGATTAAATACTTGAAAAAACAACGTTTCTGTTTAAATATTTTCTCAGATGTACAGTGGAAGGACAATAGTATTCAGGTTCCTCTTGATGCTTTTGTAGTATAAGTTTGGCTGTTGGAGTGAAAACACAAGTAAAAGGGCTAATTCCAGCCATGAGGCAGGTTTTTCAGTAGCTGCAGTTAGTTCAAGATGCTAGTATATTTGTGAGCATCAAAATCTCTGCAACCTACATGCTCAAAGCGCCAGGAGACCTGTGTGTGAGGAGATGGATGCAGAAACCATTGGTGTGGGGTTTTTTGCTAGGAAACTTGGTTGGTTCAGGTACCCCTGTAACACCTGGCAGTTCTGGGACGCTTCTGCTTTTCCTGAACCGGAATTTTACCATTGACTTCAGTGGTTTGTGGCTTACTTTTTTACTTTAAAGCATAACGTGTTTAGGTCCTGCTCTGAAGAGACTCCCTTTCAGCAAAGGGAACGCGATAACATCATGATCGTAATGCCGTAATGCTTGTTGATACTAGTCAGAATTCTTCTGAATTCTGACCTGCGTTGCCTGGAAATTGAATGCCTGGGGACTGTGTTCAAACCTTTTTTATTCCAGTGTTACAAAGAAGTTTAAGTAATTCTAGAAAATGGCTTTTTTTTCTCTCTAACTGATTTTGGAAAGAAATAAAATGTTTTTCTTTCTGAAAGACCCAAAAGAAAATTAATTGCAATTCAGATAATCTAAATTTGCTTTTTTTCAGTGTTAATCTTAAACCTCTGTGAAAGCTAATAGTGAGGAARTGGTAAATCAAATCTAATCTCTCCCTCCCCAGTTCTAGGGTTCTAAAAGGAACTATTCAAACTCCAAGTGGAAGTACTCAAGAGTAGGTTCCTTCCACCACTTCCACTTTACAGAGGATGTCATTCATCCAGAGTACTGGGGTAGTTATTCTATAACTTCTGCAGCTATCTTAYGTCTATCCATGCACTGTTGATCCTGATCTCCAATTAAGTCTTGGTCCAGAAAACTTTTCCATGTGCTTCTCTATAGCCTATAAATTAAAAGGTTTTCATCCCTATTAGTTTCTCTTTGTAGTGGTATCATTGCAGACTTATTTTTGCATACTCTATTTTATACACAGTCTGAGAGAAGGGCTTTTAATTAAGTTACAAAGAAGAGGGGAAAAGTCCTACATATGCAGAAAGCCTTTGCTGTGGGGAGATGGAGCAAACAGCRATAGAGATGGAGCAGCCACCGTAAAGGGAGAGATTAGACAGGCTGAGACCCTTCAGTCTGAAGGGAGGAAGCTGAGAGGAGCGTGGGATGGAGATCTGCAAAGTCAGAGGTGGTGGGTAAGCTGAATATAGAACAGCTGTTCACTGAATCTTAAAATAAAAGAATGTCGGATACCTGGTGAAACTTGTAGGAGGACAGTTTCAAGCAAATTAAAGAAACTGGTACCGGACACAATAGGTGTGGTTAGTGGATCCAGGCTTTGGGAATCTGCTGCTCTGGGAGGCTATGGAGATGGGTGGTGTCAGCAGGCTCAAAAAAGAGTCTACGTTTATGGACAGCAAATGCAGAAATGGATACTAGGAGGACTGGGCAGGGATAGGTCTGCTGGTCCTCTTTATTGTCCGTATCTGATACGGACTACTGGCCTCGATAGACGCTTGCTCCAACTCGGAGGATTTCTTATGTTCTTTTGGGTTTCCTGAGAGTGATAATCAAGACAAGGAAGGGGTTTCCTGCCTTGTCCTCAACTTCTTTATTTGTAATTCTCTTTACTAAGCCTGAAAAAAATCAATGAAACAAGTACTTCAACTGATTCATAATAAAATTGTTGGGGGCGCGGGGTGGGGGGGGTGAAAGGGATTTTTCACTTTTGCTAAGTAGTATACAAATCACTGTCAGAACCAAGTAGCATGAATTTAGTTGTCCCCACCCAACTTAAATATATATTCAGCCAGAAGTTCAACAGTAAATATTCTATAAAAAACTGTTTGCTAGTCTTTCACCCATTAGTTCAATCTAGAGGATTTTCATTTGTAGAATTTTTAATTCATGACAATACGTATAATTTTGTCGTATTGGACATTGRGGAGATCAACGGGTAGAACTGTAGCCTGACATTACAAAGCCATGGTTCTCTGCAAAATGTAGCAGGGGGTCTTCAGACTTCCTCTACTGCTTCTCCCAGCCCAGAGGAAGTTGGTCGCATCATTCTCATGCAGTCCGCCTCTCTCTATGGACCACCACGTTTCTATTGCCCACCATGTTCTTCAGTGCAGCAATGAAATCTGACTCCAGGAACCAAGTTAGCTTTATCTTCCTCTTCAATATGCTTATTAAAATGAATTAGAGGCTAGTTCATTTAAAGGCCTGAAGAAGGATTGCTAAGGAGCTGATTAAGTCAATTAAGCTGCTTAGGGAATCCTTTTTGCTGTGTTGTTGCTAGCCAGGAACCTTAATAGGACAATTAGGATTAATTAAAATCAGCCTGATTGATTAGGATATAGAAACCTGCATGTGAGASACAGTTGATTTGCTTGTGAGGTTGCATCTGTGCAGCCTGCAAAGGGTASGCTTTGCTGAGGGTGAAGGGGCAGCGGGTGCGGAGGCTTGCTCTTCTGAAGATGGTATCCTTYTGCAACTGCAAGAGCAAGTTGCTTTTATCTGCTAGAAGTTCACATGGGCTCAAGTGGCACCTGGGCAAATAGCTGAGCGAGGCGTCCCTTGGGGGTTACTAAATAGGCAGAATCAGATGTGGCTCAGAACGTGCTCTGACCCGAACGCGTTTGGGACGGGGATGTATTGCAGGAGGGTAGGGTGTGTGTGTGTGTGTGTGTGTGTGTGGTGCTGTTATTCTTACCAAGAAATCTGCTGGTCATTGATGGAGACCAGATACTGGCCTAGATGCATCTCTGGTAGGACCTACTATATAGCCTTTTTGTGCCCATATACTGAAGGGTATATGATTTTATAGCCTCCGACACTCTTAAGCTAGGAATTTTGAATTGCGTTTTGTAAGAGCCTCCCTTTTTCAGTTGACGTCGGCACTCGAGGCTGGTGRCCGAGCTGTCATCAGGAGTGAGAATTTTGCAGGGACACTATCAGACTGCGCTTGTGTTGCATGGGTTGGTTATTTATTTATTTTTAATGACTGATGGTGAGGAAAATTTGAATGCCTCTCTAATGGCTGTGTTTTAAACTGTGCCAATGTCACTGTGAATAGTTACAGCAAAATGCTCATCCAGCCTTTTTCAGTTGGATACGATTGTCCRTTTTCAGAGATGTTTTAAGGGAAAGAGTGTGGTTGGGAACAGTCACATGGGTTTGCATCTGCTGCTGCAGGTCGGGGGTTAAGTTCCTTGGTCTTTCAAGAACCGAGCAAGATCTTTTTTCTTTTAAAGCCTAGTTCTGCTGCTTCCTTATTTTCATTCATTGATTCATTCTGGTTACTTCTAGAAATTCCTCATTGCCACTATTTTGCTCTGTCTCTTTGAAATAGCTTTCTTCCAAAGGAAACTGATCTACASCAGAAAAAGTTATGCAAGGAATATGCATTAAAGCATCCTCTATTWTACTGTCAATGAGTATAAGTAGCTCCAATATTTTGTTCTGTGACTTCATCCAAAATTTTCTCAGATACTATCTATGTGAAAAACACGCAGAGGCTTTACTRGACATCAGCGGTTCTGTTCTGAGCAGCTGGATCCTAGACAAATGTCGTCAGTCAGAAATTCTTTGTAAAAGTGCTTTAAAAGAAGCTATTTATTAATTACGGAGAAAATGAACTAACTTTTAAAAACAATGCTTACAAATATCTCTTCACTTACTGCAGTGCTGAATTAGTGCATGTCTAGCTAAGTGCACTATTTCAGAGTTTATTTTTTTTACTGGAAGGATCCATTTCCAAGATCTCTGATTGTATTTTAATAAGGAATATCTTCAAATGTTATACTTCTCAGACGTCAATCCAGATTGTTTTTAGTATCAGTATCAGATTCTCACATTGCTATYTGAAAATGTTCTGGTTCTTTACTGACAAATCATGCTGTTTAAAAAATACCAGTGGAATCCCTGTTTTCACTTAAATAGCATTTAGCAAAATTTTAGTGTTTAACTAAATAGCATTTTATCCTGTGGCATATGCTCTCTGAAAAGATCAACACAGCTCTGGCTGTCTCTTAATCCAGGGAGCTTCTGCTCCTAAAGACTCCCCTTGGTAGGTAAGGAGCAAGGCAGATAAGCAGCAGATAATGGTGTCACTGGAGGAAAAAAAAACTCACACTGTCTTAATGCTGAAAAATGTTTGTGTGACAGTGACTAATGCCGYACGACGTGTGAAATCTTTAAGGCTCGGTAAGGCTATGCTAGCTCCGTAATCTAAGAAGCCACAAGATGCTGTTTAAAATTATACTGGATTAAATCTTMGTAGAACCCTCACAGCTGCAAGATATTAAGAAGATACTGGATGTCTTCCAACCTCTCCCCCTCCAATTTCTAAACTTCTTACTATTCTGTGAAGTTTCTGTACATATTGTCTTGAAATGCTTGAAAAGTCAGAAATCCTGGTAGTCTCTGGCAGTCAGTAACCTCTTTAAAGTCTTTCTAAACTTCAAGCATATCCAAAGAGTCGACTAAAAACCCGGAGCCTTAGAAACCACCCGGATGTAGCCTTCTGCTCCTAGCTGTTCATTACTATTGCTCCAAAAGATTATTCAAAGCTTTGGTACTTCTATAGTCCCCTCCCACTCTTTTTTTTTTTTTTTTTTTTTTTTTTTTTTTTTTTTTTTTTTTTTTTTTTTTTTTTTTTTTTTTTTTTTTTTGAGCTACCTATCTTTTCTCCTGTACTTTATGTAGTATTAAGCATACTGAGCTAGCCTTTTGAACAAACAATATTCTGCGTAGAACTTTAAATAATAACAAATTTAAATTTATGTGATATAATGGAAATTAACAATAATCTCTTCCCTGTTTTCACCAATAGGTGGTGGTACTAGCTGTTTCTTTATCTGTTGCTACTTCAAACTTCTGTGGAAGGGGCCATGTATATCTCTAGATGTTTCTAGCATAAAAGTATTAAGCAAAGGTGAGTCGAGATGCTTGCAGCCAGGCTGGCTCTGCCTCGACGGCGAGGGGAACACATGTGTCCGAGATATCTGAGACAACCCGTAAGGGTGTTGCCTCATTTTGGCACTCCTCCTCTTGCGTTTTAATCCAAACTACCTAAAAGATGCGGCGAGAAAGACGTGGTGATGTCTTCCTCGAGGAAGAGGAAGCGTCTGGCAAGYGCCGAGGCCGTGGGGGGACGGGCCGGTCCCTGCAAGGGGGCCGGTGGGCAGGGACGGGGGGGACCGCTCCTCCGTCCGGCTTCTCCACCCTGCCGGGAAACCTCCTGCCCTTGCTCGTGTGTAGCTGCAGCAATGCTCTTCTCCAAGGAAGTAATCTCACAATACCGCCGTGCTGCCTGGCCTTTCTGTTTGGTTACCGATTTCCTGTTTATGAATTGGGGATAGCAGGGTTTGTAGGAGCGTGAAGTGAATTCGTAACTTTTACAAATAAATCAATGRTCTGTGGATGGTTGAGACTGGGAAACAGGAGGCTCTTGGAAAAAAAGATGACAGTGGGTAGTTAAAAGCAGAAAACAGAGTAAAAGCATACACTGCATGTTGTGTACAAGAGTAAACAAGAAAATGAGATGTTGTTTCTCACTTTAAGCCTGTCTTTGGGGAGAAGAGGAGCTTAGCTCATGGTTTGGTTTGAAGAGGGTTTTATTTGGTGAGAACATACGCTGAGACAGTCTCATGGCAGGCCCTTAGGCTTAGCTGTGGGGCTTGCATCCTAATGAGGGGTTTTGGWTAGCCTCAGCTTCCTCTAAATGGACAACTAAAAGCTGACATACTTCAAATGAGCTGCAGAACAAATTAAAGCCTGCCCGTAGCAAGGACTATGTTTTTAATTTTTGGTAGCCTTCATTGGTGCCTGTAGTAACACGGACACAAGAATTCGCAGTGCTAAATAAAGCACTGAGAGTACAAGTGCCACTGCATTCGTCATCTGATCTCGGCCCCCACCCCCTTCAGTCTTTTCCCTGCATCTCTGGCCTATTTGCTTGCCTGTTTTTCTGTGGTCTACTCTCACTGCAAGGAATAAGATAACTCATGACTGGCAGCCAGCAGCTTGAAGTGAGAATTCTCATTTGTCACATACTGCTGCCAGCTGCCAAGTGAGATATGCAAAACCTAGTTTCAGAAAGTTCCAATATTGTAAGATTCTTTAGGCTGCTAATGTCTTTCATGCTATTATTTTGGAAGGGGAAAAAAACTTAGGTAAAATATATGACCTGCTTTTTTTGAATAAAGGAAAAGAGGCTGTTAGAGGGAAAAATGGAATATTATTAAAGATGACACTTAATGCTGYTCTTAGTTATGCTGATGCATAACAAATCTTTAATATGCATATAGACATTACAATTATGGATGAGGTTCAAACATGGAATTTTCAGTGACGAAGTATTTGACAATTTGAGCTCATGCTGGACTGGTAGGAGATGAGCCCATAGCAATACTGAGTAGAACAAACCACGAGAGGTAAATGTTTGAGGCAAAAGCCWTGGGGAAAAGTGGTTTCAAAACAGACTTCCTACATTCTAACAGCTCTAGTGTTAAGTCTTCGTGTTTCCCTAAAACACTGGGACTCGCAGTACGATACAGGTCTGTGCGTGAGGCCAAATGATGGAGGATACTCATCTTCTCCTCCCTCCTCCTGCCACCCTGCTCAAGTCACGTCTGCTTTCTGCCAAATATGTGGTGCCAAACCAGAGAGGTTCGTTTACTAAAAGCAAAAAAGGAAGACTGTTTTCTTTAGGTGGTCTGTGCATGTTCCACTCCTCTTACTAGCATATAAAGTATTTGTATATGAACTCCCTGCGTCGTTCAGAGAACACAAATGTCATTGTAGCTTTGACGTTCATCTGGCACATGAAAACAGGATTGTAAGAGTGGCTGTTTTAACCCAGAGTCCTGTCCCTGACAGCTGCCTGCCACAAATGCTCAAGAGGGACCGGGAAGATGGAGCAAGTGGCCAGGGATGCTTCCCCAGGACACCCACCGGAGCGGGGCTCCTGGCACTCCCGGAGCCAGGGCTGGCCTCTCCACGGTTCAGACTGCCACGAGCTTTTATTCCTGGACGGCCTTTGCCACCTGCAGCCTCGGTGCCCGCAGTGCCCCGCAGCCAGCCGTCACGTGGCATCGTTCGGGAGCGCCTCCCCTGCGTTTTGAACCTGCAGACTTGATCCGATGCCCCTCTTGCTGTACTTAGACGCAAGCAGCGAGTTCCTCTCCGTGTCGCTCCCGTTTCGATAGCTCTCCCTTGTGCCTGAGGGGTCCTGGCTGTTTAATCGTGCCTTGTGCAGGTGCTACTCTGTTCTTCGATCATCTGCTTTGTCTTTCACTACTCCATAGCAAACTTGTATCCTAGTTTTTCTGCTATCTCCGTATCTTCTCTAAGTGCTTCTTCTGCACCCAATCATCTACTGTGCTTTTGGACTGTGGTCAGCTTGAAGCACTGCGGGCTTGGCTATGCTGTTACATTAAACATGCCAGCTTGTGTTATGCTGCTGAATTATGATTTTTTTTTAACTGTTTCTTTAGCTTTCTGAAAGATGTTTTCTTAGTTTCTGTAATCTCCCTTCTGTTCAGCCATGCTGCCTGCCTCTTGCTCTTTGTCACATCTTTTTGGCTCAGCAGCACGTTCATCCCACATTTCTGATGCAATGTCCCTCAGGAGCTTGCCTGCAAGGAGAGTGCTCTGCCCTTGACCTTTTCCAGGCTCATCTGGCCCRTGCCATCATCTCCTGGGAGGCATCCCATAGACTGCACTGATTTCAGCTCTCTTTGGAGTGATCCCAGATGCATCAAAGCATTTTATTAATCAGAAATACCTGCCTCACAAACGAAGCGATAAATTGAGCTGACTGCAATGAAAGCAAGACATCAACTGTTACAGGTCTACTGCTGAACAGAAGCTGAATCCCCCTGAGGATTTCCTCTGTTTGTTTATTTTTCCTCATCACTAAACTAAGCATTTAAACAGTTGTCAAGGAAAGATTTCCAGTAGTTATTAAATCAGAATAACCTCTGAAAGCAATCTCTGACTAAACCTGTACTGGATAGCTTTCTGACAGCCCCCAAATCTCAACAAACTGTTGTTAACAGCATTAAAATAATCTGTTACCAACCCTGTCTTTTACCCATGTAATTCAAGATGGGGCATTAACTCCAATGCTTGGGGAAAGCAGCAGCAAGGGAGAATTTGCAAAACTGAGAAGTAGCATTGAGCAGTAACAGCTGAGAAGGTATCACTCTAGGAGCACCTGATGGCTTGTATGCACGCACGTCCTGCAGGAGCATGGTATCAGCTGAAACAAAACATAGAATTTCTGTGGCTGTGCGTGTGTATAAGGAATGAATGCATTGAACCAACTGACAAACGCATAGGTACTATGTCAATTCTATATATACTTTTTTAAAAAAATAAGTAATGGGATTTAACAGTTCAAGAATGAATTWTTTTACTATGTGTCAAGATGTCAAAAGAAACTGTCTTTACAAAAAGTGAAAAGGAAGGAGAGATGAACARCATTTATAAACATTCCTGAGAAAAAACAAATACATATTTACACACACACAGAGCTTGTGTGTAGAGCRAGGAGCTTTGGGGCAGGTGTGCCCACCCCTGTGCGCAGGTACACGTGGCAAGTTCCAAGGAACAGGACCAAGCTGTGGTTTTGCACTTCAAGAAAAACAGCAGTACTCGCCTTGAAACTCTGCAAAGTCCTTGTATACTGCCATGGAAGAAGGCTATTTACAAATAATGCTGTTTCTACTTCTTGCTCCTTCCTTTAGCATGTGTACAAGTAGTTTTGGTATTTAAGGTTCTTTTTCCTCTTTGTCAGTGTGGAGCTTCTCTGAACTTTAGCTTGTTAACGGAAGAACAGAGCTTTGGGCTAGGTTCTGGTATTTTTAGTTTTGCTGAAACAGAATGATACCACCTTTTGGCTTAAGTTCCTGAGCCACAAAACACTGGAGATCATACCTGAGAAGTCATTAAATATGCCTTATTTTTATCATCTTTCCAGATACAGGTTGCTGGCTGCAGCTGGATCTCAGATAATAGACTTTGGTCATTCTTAAAATCATCTAACAATTTCTTTCCAAGTGTGTTCAGTTAAAATAACATGCAATTACAGGTTGTTGTGGCATATGAAGCTTAGCTATGTTAGAAAGGATCAGATTCTCAACATTTAATGTAATGCATACGTTTCAACTGCAATAGCGAAATACAGGAAATTCTGCTGTAGTTTACATTGTTTTACGCATTTAAGGAAGGCTATGTAATATTTGCTAGAAATTATAGGAAGTTGAATTAAACATACTGATTAGTAAGAGTTGAACTGGCATCTGCTTCATAACTATGCTAACGTATTCTCTAAGCTTAACATTAATTTTCTGCTGATTTAAAATTCAAGAATATTCCATTTCATTTATGGTGATGTGGTTTTGATGAAATGCCATGAAAATTAGTGTAACCGCTGCCACCTTGTAAAAACCATCCRCAAGTGCCAGCTGTACTGCTTTTATGGATCGGTGTTGGCTTTCCTCCCTAGTTCAGGTACGCTTCTCCATCCAAACTGAAGACATACTTTTTAATATGAATACGCTGAGAAAGGAGATCGACTAGATGTGCAAGTGGGAGAGGCTGTGAACATACGAGACCTCATAGAGGATGCATCCTAGTAAGCTAAAGTCTGAACAAGCTCTGAAAATCGGAGTTTCAGGAAATTTCTAGTGAGAAACTTGGATTTGACATTGTGTAAAGGAAAGCRATGCGGAGAAGCATCCCAACCCCGTGTTAGTCTGTTCTTGAGCTCCTGAAAGTGAGGTGTGTCAATGCGGTGTTGCTTGTCGTAAGCAGTGTACACAGAAACAACCCACGTTGAGCTGGTTGCTTGAATAAACGAAGGAAAAATATTAGGTGAATATTGTTTTATTCAGAATCAAGAATAAGGCCTTGGGGAAAGGGAGGGGAGGCTCTGCTATTTTGTTCTTAATAAATGATTTTAGCATTCACAAAAGTCTTTTGAGTAATAGTGACTAGATGGAACATAATGAAAAACGCTTCCCCAAGTTTCTATCCTCATCTGGAATGACTTAGCTTTGGTACCAACAAGTATCTCATGGAAGAGAGCCACTAAATGATGATGATACGTCGTTGGAGGGTGCTGAGCCTTCCGCAAAGGCTSCTCTTCCCCGTCCTCTTTTCGTTCCTTGGTGCCAGCAGAGATCTGCAGTTGAGAAATACTGCGCTCTGAAAATCATTTAGAAACCAAGTTGCTTTTCAATTCATAAGCAATCACAGCAAATATTGGTTGGTCACTTTTCTTAGGAATCATAATTTTTAAGAGTGCCTTTTTTAGCCTTTCAGCTGTCTCAAGAGTGCTGATAATCACCTCAATTCAGATCAAATCTAACTTATTCTTTTGGGCAAAAAAGATTGCTCGTCATAAAACGAAAGGATTATAACTAGTGTGGGCTACTGCTCTGCTGTATTTAATGCTCTATTTTGATGCATCTATTTAGATGAGAATATTCTCAGCATAATGTTTTGCATAAGAATAAGTGCTCAAATTTATGTTTAGTAGGTGCTTATTCCAAGATCTTGGTAAAATTAGGCTGAATTTTCAACAGGGAAGTATAATATGGGAATAACAGTTCTTACCCAAACTTTCTTCTAAAGAAAAATCTTTTTTTCCTTGCATGTGGTATCTTTCTCCTTTTATATATTTATGGAATCTCAATAATCAGCATCCTTGGGTCTTAAGATATGTTCTTTAGAGATCTAAAGATATTGGAGCTATCTATTACAAATAATGCAAGTAACCTTTGTGAGTAACTTGAAGATCACATTGTGATGCACTCATTTCGAGAGAAAAATCTGATTGTACGTATCCATCTTCGCATATTGAAAGATTTTTCTTTTCCTTTTAGAAGGGAGAAAAAACCTGTTTTCTTCCCAATTTCTTGAAAGAGTCACCATGTAAGGATTGCTAATGTTGCCTTTCTTACATCCACTTCTCTACATTCACTTGATTCTTCACGCTTCTACAATAGACTTYTGTACCTGGCCCACATCTTTTAAATAGTCGCATCATTTTTTTTTCCTTCCTTCAAGAGAGATCTCTTTCATGTACCTCCCACTTCAGATTTTCTGGTGGAAGTGGCATCCGTCAGAGATCAAAGCGAGGATTAATTTTCTGTACGTACCCAGATAAGGATATTTCAGGAAGGAAAAAAGTGTTTTATTTATTTACAGTTTAAAAATAATACATGTGATAGCTTTATTATAATTCTGCCCTTAGGATGAATTATCCGTTTTCACCAGTTTCATTACCAAATGGCTAATTACAGCGGACAAATTGGGAGRCTTGGGCTCCCGGAAGTCTTTGGTGCCTACGTACTCTCCAGTGGGAGCCACTGTTTGTTATTTCTTTGAGAGTATCTTTTTGGCTGATCTTTATGGAGTCATCCTAGTGGTGAAAACAGGACAGAAGAAGGCTTTTCTTTGTTTTGTGTTTTTTCTTCGTGAGTTGTTCTTGAACGCATGACGGAGACCAAGCTGGGAAGGTCATAAGTGCACCAGAAGAAAATGGCTACGGATGTCAATGTGAATTTCAATGTTCCCTTAACTGAAGTGTTTTGAACAAGAGCTCAGAACAGCAACAGCCAGTACTTGTATGGGGACAGGTCTTAGTCCCCTAATTTGATAATTTAGCAGAGAACTGCAGTTATTTGCAAGTTCATTGGAAGTGTAAATCATGATAAGAGAGGTGCCTGCAGCGTTTTTGTATCCTTCAGAGGAAAGTGATTCAAAGGAAGTTATCCAAAGGAAACTGGAATAGTATCTAGCATAAAGCAATGTRTTGCAATGGAAATGGTTTCAAGAGCAACAGGATTTGGAGAGCGCTGTAGTGATAAATGCATCCTGCGGTTTTGTCCCAGGAACAGTTGCCTGTTCCCGGTTGTAATTGGGAAGTCATGAAAATCTTTTCCATTAAAGCCCTATCTCCTGGAGTACTGTGGTCACATTTGTATCTTTTTAGACTTAAATAAACAATGCTACAAGACTCTAATCCCCCCGGTTACACTAAAGCCGTTCTTGAAAACACGATATACGTGTATTCCAAGAAGGTCAAGATTTTAGAAGGAATCAAGGTTCTCTAAGTTCTCAGTTTGGGTAAGCCTGTCTTTCTGCATTCTTTGTGACCCGACGTCATGACTTGCCGGTATTTGGCAGATCTGCGGTCTAGAATACAGTATCGTGCTACTTCTGCTAGAATAAGAATAATACTCCCTTTGCAGCAGTGCCAGAGAAGAAGGCATCTTTACTGTCTTTCAGTAATAATCCGGTGCGGTTGGATGTTTTCTCTCTCCCAGAGTCTTGATACAAATGGGTGGCCTCATTTGGTGGGAGCACTCAAATAGACATCTTGCAGCTAGAGCTGCCTCATGTTTCACTACAGTTTACCCTAAAAGTTTGGCTTTGGGGGGGGTGTCAGTGTGGGGGGAGGTTGTATGGGGAGCGGTGGCTACTAGTTAACRATGTAGCCTGCAGTCTGTGCCCGGAGCTGGAAGTCTGCATGTACCATATAAATTCTACCAAGGTTTACTGAGACGAAATGTGCAGCTAATTAAATAGAGCAATGGTATGAGCTTACAACTGCAACCGCTGAAGAACCAGAGCGATCGCATCTTAAAGGCTGCTCTGTTCTGCCTTTGATGAGCACTCCACTGTGATGTGGAATTTATAGCTTTGAACAGTTGCTGAAACACGCTTGGAAACCTCTTGATGCTTGTGGTGTTAATAGATTCTGCCCCCGTGTTCACTAACTCTGCATTTTAAAATCTGACCCTCCGCAAGGCGCAAGTCATTCAGGAATTCTGTGCTGGTAAATGTCAGAGTCCTGGACGTTCTTTGCAGTTCTTGTAAGGTTTCCTTATGGGAAGTAGCTGGATCTGCTCTCAAAGTCATTCAGCAGCACAGGCAGAATGTCATTTTGTACATCTGGCGTTCTGTTTAATTGTCATCGGGCTTCGGGTTTCAACGAGATAATTGCTGAGCTGTCTTTGGTGGTGCTTTGAAAAATAAGTTGTCTTGAAATCTATTAATGTTGCTCAAATACGTGCTTTTTGTGAAAATGTGTTTCCTGTCATAAGGCATCAGTACCATAGAGCAAGTTAAGAGTTTATCAGCCTGGCATCATCAGACAGAGAAAATGGGGCTTTACAAACAAAAGTCTTGGGAATGTGACTTCCCCCTTGATAGCCATGGAAATGGAGAGAAGCCTATTAACTTAATATTTATGAAATTAAACTAATAGACAAGAGAGATGAATGGGATGCTACTTCCTGGTCTCTTTCCCAATTTCTCCCAGCAAAGCTAACCAAAGGATCAATCATATGGTCTTACTTTGTCACTGAACAATGAACTCCAAAAAGAGGAGAAGGCAAGAAGGTATTTTTTGACCACTTGTTTTGTCCTTGAGCATCATCCTCTGTAACGAAAGTAGATCTTCATGGGCAGGCCAGAACTTAYCTGCCTTTTGCTTCCTGGGATGCAGTTTTGTTTTGTTTTGTTTTATTTCCTCTTTGTAGGAACCAAGTAATTCTGGAAAGGTGAATAGAGCTATTTGTATCTTGCAAAAGTGGATTTCTGTCCGTGCGCTCCAAATACTTGGAGGAAGAGTGAGGTAGACCTGTTCATCTCCTCACTAGTTGGTACACTACTGCGGGCAGAAGCAGTCTCCTGGCTCTTTCTTAGCTGAGCACGTGCAGTGCCATGTGGTTTGGTGCTCCTGAGGCCCCAGGAGCAGGTTGCACCTGGAGACCCTGAGCTTTCTGGTGGGGCCCGGTCGAAGGTGGGACTGGCTAGCAGACAAATCTAGCTGCCCTCGCGTTGMTTCTCCAGCTTCAGGGCTGCTGGTAATTCCAGTTGAAAGGTAGCTCTGTTTTTAGTATTGGAGACTAAAACACTCAATTTGGGAAGAGGAGGAGAGCACCACATTTTTCAGAAAATCTCTRATCTGGCAGACCTGTCTTAAATCTGTTTGTGCAATGCAAGAATAATTCTCTTGCTAAATATTGTGTCATAAAGAAATCATTGCAGTGAGATACCATAATTATAAGTATCCATGCTGACAAGTGTTTGAAGTTTTATTATTTACTACTTTGCTGTTCTAGCATATTTTCATAATTGCAATATTTTTGTAATTATTCATTATGCACGCTGAAGTCAGACTTTACCTTACTCTAATGTGTATGAGCTTGTGTTTTAAAAGGAAGTTTTCCAAACACGTCAGATTTAAATTGGAAGACTCCAATATTTTGAGAACAGAACTTGCCTTCTAAATTATAAATCATATTTGCTGATGGAAGAAGTGACTAAGTATAAAATATGAATCTTGCGTGTTACTGTACTTAGCCATGCTATCATTATTTGAAATTCACTTTCAGATCTTTATATTCATTTRGTTCCCTCAAAATGGACATGGTTAACGTATTATTAAAGGTTTAAAAATTGGAATCCATGTAGTAAATGTTGTTGTGTTTTACAGTTCAACAGCTTTGAGCTTTGCGGTATTTGCCAGTCCACAAGTAAAATACTCATACTATTTTGCTTTGCATATGAGGGCGTTGATATGATTTATTACATATAACTAGAAAATTTTCAGTAGGAAAGTAAGCAATAGCACTTTTTAGAAGGAAATGCAATGTAGGATTAATAATCATTCCAGAAACAGATTTACATACCCAAATAATGCAGGCAATTAGCAACGTGGGTTAGACGTCAAGTGTTTAAATGTCTGAGCACTCCTCGCACGCTGTCCTGTAAAGCAGAAAGCATGCATTGCTCTTAAGGAAGGTCTCGACAGATGCCAAAGCTGCATCTCGTTCTTATTTCTGTTGTTGGCCTGGTGAGGTTGTGCCTGATACATCAATTGTGTGTGTGTGTGTATATATATATATATATATATATATATTTTTTTTTCATTCGTTCTCTGTCATTTACTTGGGCATGTATGGGGAGAGGGAGGTGATTGTATTACCAACAAACTTGAGTAGCCCTCAAATCTCTCTGCTATATCCTGACCAGAGGATTATTCATTATAATGATCTTCTAATGACACAGATATGTGTGATTACATAGCTTTGTGAAGTTCCCAACTTAGAAATGTGGAGCAATACATGGATTATGAATCTATATTAGAATCAGTTCATCTGAACTCCTAGCCCTTAAAATGTTGCATTCTGCAATGTGCTTGCAGTTAGCAATTCGATCTAACTCGATGTTAAGGCTGATTAAAATACATATTGAAAAGTTTCATAGATTATAGAAACTCGCAGATCAAGTGAATTTGTCTGTCTGAGGGGAGGATGATAATGTGTGTAACAACACCATATTTGTGTAAAATGTGATCACAGAAAGATGTGATCACTATGCTAAAGTCTTGCCCAAACCTGGGATTGGCATAGGAAGCGTCTGGTTTGTATTTAGTCACATCCAGCTACAAATCATTCYGATCCCTAACTGAGATTTTCCAACTCTGAAGTCACTGTAGAGCATACTGAGTATTTCAGAAAAGGAAATCAATCCCAAAGCGCTGTCCGCTCCGCTTAGCGGACAGTGGGAGTGCGAGCGTGGCAGCTTGCTTGCGCTCTGCAGTTCCTGGCTTATTTGTATGGCGTGAARAAAGCAAATGCAACAGATAATTGCAAAACTGGTAAAAACACTTCAGACAAACTCAGGAGACCTATTTTGCTGGGATGCTCGAACTTCAGAGCTACGTAGCCTTCAAATTTGAGTTCAGTTGAGGCTCTTGAAGACTTACGAGTAAGTCGCACCTCTGTAGTTTACTCGTGTTTGCTTTTACTGAGGGTCTGATGTAAGATATAATGACCAAGCAATGAACAACACTTCAATAAGAAAAAAAAAAGTTTGAGATACAACAGGATGTTAAAAGATGATAAACTTCATGAATAATTATAAAACTGTCATTTTTAAAAATAATGTCAGAATCAAATTGATCAAGCTCCCTGTTTGGTTATTGGGGTAGATTTTCAGTCATTAGATGTTTCAAGTCTTTGCAGACACTGCAATGAAGATGTTCTGATTTYTTTTATTATTTTTTTAAGCTCAATTAAAAAAAATCCCCTCTGTAGATTGAAATTCTGACTTTTACAACCTGAAGTCTGAGAGTAAAGCTAACTTCATTGATATTCACAGTTTTAAGTAACAAACAACATAAATAATGAAACTCTTATCTCTGTAGTATTGTTAGTAGTAAAGCAAGTACAAAATGCGTACTTGTCTGGCATGCAATTTAAGTTTTGGCCCTTAAGAATACATCTGCTGATATTTTATTAGTGTGTCGATAGAAAACTTCTCCTATTCTCTGTTTTTTCCCTCTTCTTCCTTAAAAAAAAAATTTTTTTTATTCATCCAATACAATACTGTAGAAAGTATTTTCAGCTTGTTTTATAGGAAGATTTTTCTTGGCTTTGGGACAGAACTTATGGTTCTGTAGTATGCATATCATTATCACGACTTTTAACTTTCTGTGGATATTCTTGTGTTTCCTAGGATATTTGCAGGGAACAAAGAAAAAAAGTGAATGTGAAAAATCATTAAAAAATCATGAGCCACTTCTCTAAGTAGTATAAGCTGACAAAATGTTTGGTATGATGAGGCTTTGCCTCTGAACAGTGTTTCTCATTAATTTTTATTTGCTCTCTATATATCTATCCCGATCTGTACATTTAACCTTCCTTTAACAGGCTGTGTAAAAAAAAATAAAATAAAAATTATTGGGAAACATGATTTTCTTCATGGCGGTGGTAAAGATGAACGAAACCTGGCTTTTCCATGAGCCTGGAGATTTCCCTCTCTCCCCTAGATCTGAACGCTGCAGGGAGGGATGTCGTCGTCGTTCTAGTCTGTTGTGGGGGGGATTTTTCCTTCCCATGCCGAAAGGGAAACTTTGCCGTTTTACCCAGAGACCCTATTAAGCGCTTTTCTGTCAAATCTCTACTCGGTGGATGGAGAATAGATATGTGCCCCCCACCTTTTTTTCCTCACTGATCGCTAATCTCGGGTCGCCRGGATATATCATTTGTGACCCGAGACGTCCAAGAAGGCCAGTCCGGCTAAAAGGCAAAAACTTACTTAAACGGAAGAGGTTTTTCATTTCAACAGTGATAGAATGGCRTGATTAAAAACTAGAATCTGCCCTGCACTGAAATGAAGATATAGAACGTATTTTTTCCCTCAAAGTTGCTGCATAAGTAGCACTTTACAACAGGTTTGGTCATCATAATGTTAATAAATCTAAGAAATGATACTGTATTTGAATTCAGTGTAAGTTAGAATTCTACATAGGGCTGATATCTCTAGCACTTTTTTTTTTTTTTTTTTTTTTTTTT
>NW_028186756.1:2313306-2359496 GCF_003343005.1 Rhea americana
TTTTCTTTACCTTACTTGAAATTAAAGCGCTCTCTTTAGCTTTTTCTGCTATTGTGACCTAATTTAAAATACTAGGGAGCTGGTGACGCTGCAAATTATGAAGATAGAATTTTAAAAGGATCTATGTACAGGAAACAATTAAAGTGTATTTATTTTATCGCTTCTCAGAGATGCATAGTGGTACTTGAAATGTATCTTTTTTTTCTTTTTCCTTATAGCACAAAGCTATTGAATTATTTTTATACAAAGAAGGGAAGGTATTGTGGCTATTAGCCAAGACTGGTTTACAGCGCGATAGATCAATGCGTTCTTAATTTTCAAGCAAGCAAAAAAGTAAATAGACACTGAAGAGCCTTACCTTTATATATTCTGTGATTTTTGCCCAAATTACCCACAGTGAAAGTAACCTCCACATTTTTTAATGCTTTAAGTGAAGTTTCCACAAATTATTAGAATACTCTTTCACGTAAATGAGATTATGCCTATATTTTGTGGTGCTCTTTGTAAGAGGTGGACATGAAGAGGGAACATATTTATACAAGGAAGCATAATTATCATGTCAAGTTGCAAGCTGGGGTTAGTGTCTAGCTGCATGATGACACGTGTGATGATGTTGGTGTTCAGGCAGAATAAAAGTAACCTGCAAGTGACACACAGTTACTCAGAGAAGATTAGAATTATGCCTTATAGGGCAAAAAGGAAATCCGGCAGCAACGATGAGTCCGGAGCGTGCGGCTCCCGGTGTGGAGGCGAGGTCGAGACGTCCACCTTGTGCAAGTCGAGGCGCGTGCCCGCAGAGGCTCCAGACCGGTGTGTACAGCTATTTCAATGCTGCCGTATAGCTACCAAGCTCGCAACAGCTCATTCAAAGCCCCCTTGTGTGACTCGACCCATGAAACGACTGATTTTTAACCCAAATAACTCATGCACAGGTGCTGGATCCACGTCCTACGTAACGCCGCCCAGAAGAGGCGGTGAGGGGCTGACAGGCTGCTCCACGGCCCCGTGCAACGCCGCCGCTGCTAGTGCTGCGCGTGGGGCGGAGGAGGCCAAAACCGCAGCGTGTCCCCCACCAGCCGGGCGTTGGCTCAGGCTCCGAGTCTGAAGCGGGGCGATGCCAGCCGAAGGCAAGTCCTTTTACCCTTCAGCCACAGGTTTTGCTCCAGTAAACCTTCRGGTGCATAATTCATCATTTTTGTGACTAATGGCTTGGAACAATCAGCAGTGTAAACTGCTCRCATCTGGATTTGAAATTTGGGTCGGAAATTGTTGTTTTGCCTAATAATTGGGTATACTTTATAAATAAGACTGCACCTCCTGGCTCAGCCAGCTCGTGGTATTACAAAATACCCGAGGAAATAGATCATTACAGAATCTAATTTCTTGCACTAGACACTGAATCAGGTCTAAATTTATTTTACATGACAGAAGCAGAGTGAATACCGCAATGTCCTTGGAATTCAGCATAGTTTTAATTGGATTCTGTCTTTTTCTAACGCTACTGTGGAGCACCGATTTAAATCCTTGGGATTAAATTTATATGACAGGCTGCCATTCTCGCTAAAGTGGTGCATCATTTTAATTTATTTATTTTGCTTTGATGTTTCTTGACAAGTAATAAAGCATCGGGTCCTTAGCTGCGAAGGTCTCGTTGCTATTTTTTTTTGCAGAGAGCCCTTACGTTTCAGATCCCTTTTGCTGACGCACGGCAAAGTGCGGCAACATTCATTTTGAACAGAGGGGCCAAMGCGTCTCAAGCTCGGCGAGAAGTCAAGATACAGTTTAGATAAGAAAAGCTTCATTTATGTAATAATTAAAAACCCGCTAGTAAATGAGACATGTATTATCCTTCTTAGGCTTCCAYTGGACTCATAATTATGCAGCATATCTAACATGCTCTAATAATCTGATCTTAACTTGATAGTCACTTTATATACAGACTAAAACAGTACAACCCAGCGGATTAGAAAATAAAGACTAGTGATTGCTTAACTGTAATAAAAAAAATACTGTCAAAGTACAGAAAAAAATGTGCAAAGTATGAAAATAAATTTAAGTGCTAGGAAACAGGTGTGAGTGAAGAGACTTTGAAATTGGTTCACATTTTTCACTGTGGCATGATTGTGTTCCTTGTCACCATCGCTTCTTYGGGCAATAAGAAGGCAGACAGAAGTAAATCATTCCTAGGTTAATGAGCATATAATTAAAAAAAAAACAAAAAAAAAATATATGGACACAACTGGAAAGATAGCGTTGCTATAAATTAAATTTTAAAAGCTCATTAGCTGGAGAGTAARAGGGCTTTAAAACACTGCGTTTGAGCCGCTGTGTCCCGGGCAGCGAGGGTGTTTCCTCTGCCCGCGGACCCCCGGCGGAGTGCGTTGACCGTTGTGATTGTTTAAATCGATTTTTTCCCCGTTTTTTCCCAAACGCGAGGCCGTGGGTGAAGGGCTGGGCGCCGCGGGAAGGGGCACGTCCGCCCCGCGGGCGCTCGGCGCCGGGGAGGAGGAGGAGGAGGCAGAGCCAGGAGGCCGAAGCTGCGCGCTGCTCCGGCCCAGGCCCCGTCTCCCTTTTAAAGCGCTGGGTGGGAGCCTGCYGCTGCACCGAATTCGGGTGAAGTGAAAGCGCCCTCTCGGTTGCACGCTTGCTGTGATCTCAGGCGCGTAATTTAAGTGACGGGGTTGGGTGGTGATACCCTCGTTCTAGATAGCTGCTTGGGAGATGCAAATSAACCCTTTCTGCGTCCTGTTTTTGGAAATAGCTTTATATTTTAATGTAAGGCTCCAATTTATAAATGGCCTGTGAGCATGTGTGTGGCTATTCCTTTTTTKTTGTTGTTTTAAAGAGTTTTGTTCTGCCCATTTCCTGATACATGAGATTCTTTTTTTTTCCCTTTAAGTTTTTTTTTTTTTTTAATAGTTCAGTCAAGCTATCATTTAYCGTCAGTTGGCTGCTATTTGTCGCGCAGCTTTGCAAGACTAGCATAACCAATACCACCCGATTGCATTGCGGCGTACTGTATAAATTGTATGACTTTTAGTATAGCTAAGGATTTTCCTGCAGCTATATTTTTCTTTTCCATTACAATGAGCCTTTAAGAACTTGAAGACTCTCCTACAGAATAAGTTCACTTCAAAAGGCCTTGTAGCTAGAGAGGATGATGTCTGGAATTGTTCCCACGTAGACTTTTCATTTAGTAGGAAATAGGAGGACAGCAGCAGGAAAYGTCATTGCGTAGGGGACTAGGTGCCTCCAGCGACGGACCCCTTTCTTGTATGAACGTAGTCTTTGGTTTTCCGATTTTTCCTTATGCAGCTYAGAAAAAGTTTCTTTGACTGTCATCGGTTTCAGTTATTTCTTTTAACAGCTGGCTGGGATCGGGCCGTTCTGTCATACTTTTGAGCCACAGTTAGTACAAAAATGAGTCCCTTAAAATGGTGATGAATGTCCCTGCCACTGCTCCAGCCTTCTGTCCCCTGGGGAAAGCAGCCTACGGCCTTGTGAGCCGTGTGGGGAGCAGTCGGCTGCTTTGGTTCATGTAGGGAATAACAATTCCTAGAAAAATCTGAAAATTGCTACAGCCCCAYGATATAGAGCACTCTTCGTTCAACAGACCTTTGATTTTTTTTTTTTTGATCTGTCAAAAATTTCTAAGAGCTGTTATAAAGAAACCATTTTTACATTTTTTTTTTCTTCTGTAGGTTGTTGATAATTAGGCGTTTAACTGTTTCTATTTTTACTCCTTACAAGCTACATTCACGATTGGTCTCAGCACTCCAAGTTATTAAATTGTACAATAAAGCTCCATGCTGTACCTTTAAATCTGATAAGCTGTGAATATTGAGACCACTAGTGAGTTTGTTCGAACTTGAATTGTCTCTAGATATAAGACTCTAGCCACCATAGAGTGTATAATATTTGTCTTTAGCAARCTTCATCCTTCAATAAAACTCAGACTAGCTGTGGGTTACTGTCTTCCACGGGCTGAGCACTCTTTTGGAAAGCAGGTGATGGAAGAGATTTCAAAATACACTTTGATTTTTATTTGACAGACTTGCAGAGAATAATCATAAGGGAAAATGGAATAAATGTACTGTGAGTTTTGTGTTTGACTTCTCACCTCATAGCTTGTTTTATTATTCTGGCTAAGCTCTGAATCCTTTGAAGGAAGGAGGCAGGGTAACAGCCTGCATTAGCAAGTAATTTGGGACAGATTGTAAAGTTCAGTAGATCCAAAGGGTTGTTGAGGCCACCCTCTATGCTATGCATGCCTCACTAGCGTTCGTTTGGACTAAAGTCTGGTGTCTGAGGCTGATCATCCCTACCAAGCGTGTCTGAAGCTGTCCAAAAGACAGCGTGCTGYTTTGGACCCTTATGTCTCTCTTAGGAGCTGGCGGACACTTGTTACATCCTTGCCTGGCGCTGCCAGTTCACTTGTGTTTAAAAACAGGTTTGCGTGTGGCAAACCACTCTGCCAACATGGCCCGGGGGCAAGTGGGGGGGGTGAAGAGTTTCCCTGCAGAACTGCCCTAGATCTCGCACCCGGAGTGAGTGGCTCCTCCCGGAGCTGGTCTTCTACCTCGACATTTGTGTTACCTCTGTAACGCAAGGTCTCAAAATCTCTGTGGTGGTTTCCCTGCTTCGAGGAGTGGTACCAAGCTTGCAGTCTGTGGTGTGGGAACTAAGGTGATACTTAAAGCCTCCCTGATTCTGGGACACTGTACTGTTAACTACAGTTTGTGCCTGCTCATGTGAATTTATTCTTAGGAAAACTCGTGGTAATGTTAGAAAGAGGTGAAGAAAGGAGTTACCTAAGTTGGGAAGTTCCTTCATGTGGTCAGGTAGCCGCAGGGTTACTCAGAAATTCTGTGTTGCTGTAGTCTGGGCTGGATCCCTTTGCCAGCACTTTCAAAGAGATGCTCAAAAGGCAGTTTGCTGACYGTCCTTATTAATGACTGTATGGAAGACTTCAGACAAATCAGAATTGGAAGTCTTGTGCCCATTTATAGTGCAAAGTAGCTGGAACTAGCGGGTGAAGCACTCGTTATAGGTTTTTCCTATAGTGGCTACTCATTCCAGGACACACATACTTAATATGCGCCACTTATTTTCTTGCAGGAGAGCAAATAGTGCTTAAATTTTGGAGAGCAAGCCAGCTCTGCTCTGAGTAAGCAATAAAGAAATGACAGGCCACCAAATGCCACGTGCCCTTTTTTGCATCCCCTCTCCCCCCAGTCTTCTGGTTATTTCACTTTATAATTACACTGTAATTAATCACATCTTTTTAGGTATTAGAGGTATAATATGCAGTAGCTTCAGGCTCTCTCAGTGCTCTTTTTTTCATTTGTGATTTGAAATATAACTGAATATTGTAAGCATCCTCTAATGAAATTCCAATGTTGTCCCCTGCTATTGTTGAATAGACTAGTTCATGCTGAAACAATTATTTTGGTAAGTTGTCTCACAAAGCCTGAGGATATGGTTTGATCATTCATGCAGCTGAAGGGATTGATCCTTGTCCTTGTGAACAATCCCTCAATCTGTACTTGTTTGTTGTATTTCTTGTCATCTTCCTAACTACTTAAGGCCTGATCAGCTTGGTAAAGATCTTTTATACCTGACAAAGATGAATGCCCTTTTTTTTTTTTTTATGGTCCTTTCTTGTTATCAAAATAATTAAAGTATGAGCTGAAGCAGTGCTCACTTAACCATGTCAGTCAGTACATTTCAAACTCTTCCCCCTGCCTCAGAAGCAGTAGTAGTTAGGATTTTCCCTGCAAAAGTTCATGACTACACAAAAGTAGGGAGGAAAAAATGTTATTTATATTGAATGGGTTTAGCAAAACCTAGTCCTAGGACAGAACATGCTTGAAAGCAGTAGCACATACAGCTGAAGCTATTAGCAAAGTTTTGTTTTGTTTTTTTTTTTCCACCTTAAATTACAGGTGTGGTGAATCCTGTGAAGGTTTCTTAAATGGCTAGACAACTTACTGGCTGACCTTAYGTAAGAGAAGTAGAACCACTTAAGATGAGACTGGCCTTGAAACTACYTCGTTACTCAGTCCATAGTTCGAAYGACAGTCTTGATAYGTTTGGCTGTGAATGGAATAGCTTGTCCCATCTTTACACTCCAAGTTGTTTAATGTGAGAATGATGAGAGGGTTAGATGTTTCCAGTTACCCCCAGAGCAGAGGGTACTGCTCTCAAATATTACTGGAGGGCAAATGGGAGAAGTCACAGTGGTAGTCCTAGTCCTGTGGGAAGGAACATGCAACAGTTTGTAAAGAGCTTTGATTTGAAGGAAGCCTTACACTGAAGCTCTGGGTTTTTTTTGTGGCTAATTTGTATTTTCTGWTTTGTGCTTTGGAAGAAAATTAGTTTCACAGCTCTGAAAAGAACTTCCTAGCTTGACCGAGGCTCACGACCACTTAAGTTCCATGACAGAGCAGATGCATCTGCTCTATGACAGGTGTGTGATGAGATACTAGGATGGGGTATACCCATCTTTACRGTAAAGATGAGAAGACATCTGAGAAGAATCAATAAAATTGGAGACCTGGGAACTTTGTTAGGTAACATTCAGAAACACTCTTAGCAGATAAGATGGACAGGATTGTATTGGGATCCTCCCCCTTCCTTTTGAGGGGATGGGGAAGAGTTGGGCCAGTCTTGTCTGATCTTCAACTAAAAATATTGGTTCTAAAACAGTCTATCCTAGTTATTAAGGTAGCTTACATTTAAGTAGTGAATTTAGAAGAATTTTTAGTGGTATTGACTATATAGTAGCCTTTAGATCAACACAGTCAGCCACAGAAAATGAAAATAATATTAAAGTTAAGAAACAACATTCCTTTCAAATATTTTTAAAGTCACTGAATCATACAATAGAATGCAATACTAGGCTTTCTGTAGCCTAACTGCTATAATTGCATGAAATTTCAATGTCCCCAACTGTTGTGCTTTCACAAAGAATATTGGGATGATAATTTTATGAAGTAAAATATTGTTTCAGACTTAAAATGACATTAAAGAAGAAAGTGGTCATTTTCAGAACATGTAGTTGAAGCAATTCCAAATTTATGTGGTATAGAGTGTATTACTTACATGAATAGTATGAATAGTAAGTAGCAGTAAACAGCCACTGCATTGACAGTGTAAGAGATTTATACCACAAATTGTTGGTTTTGAAGACAAACAGGAGCACTTACACCTAAGCAAAAAAGTATTTTGGTTGTAGTTAGGAAAGAATTGTTTTCAAAGTAGCATAAGCATGTTGAAAAATAAGTGGAAATGCCTTTATYTGCAAGTTCCTAGGGACACAAGCGTGAATAACTTCCCGTTAGGGGAAAGTTAGGTTGTAGTGGTGTTAGGGAACTCTGGAAGGTGCCTCAGGCTTGGTCCAAGTATTGCTTCCTCCGTAGGTGCTGCCGCCATCCTGACACGGAATAACATACTTAAGCAATGACTAGAAAAATTAGAATATCATATGTACATGCTTAGGTAATGCAAAAGGGCTAAATTCTTCTATTAATACTGCTGTTACTACCTGCTAGTCGGACTGAGTTGATGTAACTGGGAAAACAGGCGGTCCTTGTTCAGGTCAGCAGTAGAGCTAACGAGGCTGTGGTTGAGCTGGAAGCCAGAGTGGCAATGTCCGTATATTTGAGCAGTTTCTCTCTGAAGAAAATCAGTTTGTCATTTGCCCAGAGAAACAAAGGGGTCTGAGTAAACCACACAAGGTTTACTGGATGTTTTAGCTAATTTTATAGAGACCTAAGATTTACRCTGGTATTTTCTCATGAAATCTGGAAAACCCTTCATGTGTCTTGGCTTTGATGGAATAACTTAATATTGGCAACATATTACAGTATAGTAAATATTTTATGCTTCAGAGAGAAATAAATGTAACTTGTGCCATACATACTAACTCCRCATGACCTCTTTGTCAGACTTTATTCTAACATAAAAAATAAACTACTTAGCAGATGCTCCGCTGCTAATCTCAGGGGTTTATTGCTTCTACACGTTTTTATTAAGACATTAATTTTCCAAAAGTATTCTTCCTAGAGTATTCTGAAGTCTCTTCAGAAAATAGCAGTTATCAGTCTAATACTTGCACTTCTTGGAAATCTGATCTACARACCTATTTCACGTGATTTTGAGGTGATAGTTTGGTTTGCATGGTCTGTCTGTTTACTTTTAAGAAATTGCAAAATAATTTGCGTACAACTTAGACATACACAGTGGGACTGCAAATACTATCCTCTTTATTTAGTTTGTTTGTTAATGCTGCAAAGAGATTTTAGAAGATTACTCTTCTAAAATTTAAGTGGATTAGGCCAATCYATTAATTAAGAAATGGTCTTTATAATCCTGATTTTACGGCATTTGTTTCTTTAATTGTAAGGGGTGTGTGTCAGGGGGTGTTTGTTTTAATTACAAAAATCAACTTTGGCAAAATAAGAATATATTTAATTATCTGGATGTTAAACTGGTTCCTGTGAAATATKTCAGTATGCTATATTCAGTATGTATTTCAGTATAACTGGGGCTGAATCTTTACCTTTAGGAACAGGTTTCAAAGTTGCATGATAGATCAGAAGGTTATGTTCCACATCAATGTACATAACAAATCATGAATTTATTTTGTCCTAACTGTTCGTAGGTGATCCTGAATGCCTTTGTAAAGAGAAGCTTAAAGTCATACTGTCGAGATTGTGAAATCCAAATTTCATTCTTCCCTACTCGCCTTTCTTGGGAATTTATATTTGTTGTCAACCCAGATACATCTTTTTTCTACTTTCTTTAGCTATTTTTTCTAATACAAAAACAAAATGAGAGACTCTGTGGATAGATGTGTGAATGGCAATCTAGCGATGGAGTGAAAAGCTGGTCTTCTAGAGCTCAGGAGATGCAGCCTCTCAGGTGTTTAGATGTGTGTGGGGTTTTTTTGTTTGGTTGGTTGGGKTTTTTTTTGTATTTGCTGACTCTTCTGGCAGGAGTAAATTATGATATTTCTAAAATCTATCATGCCTTCAGTAATATGACATTTGGAGTTTGATATATTCAATGTATGAACTCCTTTTTTTGATTTGTCTAGACCGTGGTTGTGGGTTTTTTTGTTTACTTGTGGTTTTTTGAGGAAAGACCTAGCTCTGCTGTAATGTCCTGTGCAGGATAAGAACCTAGTCAATATGGAAATAATAGTGGATTTTTCTCATTGTCCTCTCTACCTTTCGTAGAGTTTGCCAAAGAWACAATAGATATTTTTTGAATTCTGTCCTCTGTTTTGATTCTTGAATGGAGGGCCAGAAGTGAGAACAGGTATTCTGTGTCCCTCAATTTTAAACTTAAGTTTAAAATTCCTCTTAAGACCTCAAAAGTTCCTTATAAGTTTTTAAACTTGCTGTAGTAGAAGACCATATAAACCATGCGCTTGAGTACTCTGAATGCATTTGTCTGGCTATCGAAGGTATCACTGGAACACCTAATGGGGGCTTTCATGGATGCAAAAATTGTATTTTTTCTGGTATCTCAAAAAACTTCAGGAAAAAAGTCCTCAGAAGCTTTTGATGTTTCTTTCCTGAGTTGCCCTTTTCCCAAAAGGTGTGGTGGTAAGGCTTTCAACTCTATGATCCACCCTTCTCTCAGAGGCACTGACACTGATTGCCCATAATATTCTTTTAGCTGCCACAGCTAAAATTAAGAGTAATTACTTTCTGTAATATAACCTTCTTCCTAACTTTTAAATGGTTTATGTTGCCTTTGYGTTTCTTTGTTTTTTGAACAGTGGATATAAGGAAATGGTCAATACTTTAGGACTCAGAATGATATTTTCAGGAAAAAGTATGTGTTCATTACTGCTTTGCTCAGTGTTTATTTTCTCTGTCCACTAGACTAGGAGTGACATCTTATAACTGCAAGAAAGAGAAGGCCGTACGCTATGAATATCATATAGGATCACTCTTGGAGGTCATGCCCATGTGAGCATGGGCTTGAGGTGCTTCTACCCTGCTTATACTCTGCATCAGCCAGAAATGGCACCGAACCTCGCAGCAGCACAGGCTGTCTGGCTGGATAGGCTTAACCTGGGCAAAATCTAGTGAACTGAATTCAAAAACAAAAGTTGTGGTTATATTTTGAAAATCAATATGATTGCATTCTGTAACAATTGCTCTAGTTAAGCTAAAACTTAGCTAGTATTAGCATTGTGAACAGAGCTTGAGACCTGGTTTTGCAGCTCAAAAATTTTGGAGCAAATCAGAGTGCACGTTTGTATAATTTACTAGTGTAATTCAACACACAAACAAATGGTAAAAGTTTTGAGCTTCCGTCTCTCACAACTTGGAATTSTCTTCATTTTTTCTCACAAAATTTCTCGATACTACTCATGTCTCTTCCCTTGGCTCTTCACACCTGATGTCAGAGCATGGACGCTTTACCCGTTGCAGTGCTGTCACCTCTCGAGGCAACGTAAAGCACCTTCTGATCCTGGCAATGGAGAGGAAGAGTGGCTTGCTCTTCTAGTTCCTTTTGTCATCCCTTTGCTAGGGTTCTGGTACAGTACCAGTTCTTCAGGCTTTTCCATTAGTGGTGCGAAGGAGGTTACTGCAAGCTGTTGAAGGAAAGAGTGACTTAAGGAATGTGAGATGCACATAATTAATGTTTTGGCAGAGAAGTGGGTTGGAGATTTACAGTCGCTTAGTTTAGCAATGTGCATTTTTTTGATTTTGCATGATAGATTATTGTGTGATCTATGTTTGACTCCTAAGTAACTTTATCCATCCTTGGAAACCTGGATGGAAGAATCCTACAGCATCAGTGCCAAGTAATAATGTACTCTGAAGAAGAAAAATTCCTTCTTTCCACCTCCCTAAATTGTAACAGACTTTCTAGCAAAAACAAATTATCATGTATATTAAGAACTTGCATATGCAGCTAGATGACTGACAGCATTCATCCATGCAGTGTCTGAGTCTAGCTGTTCCTCGCAGCACAAGAAGGGAGAAGTAGTAGTCATCTTAATCTCTCCACAGTTAAAAGAAAATGTCTGGATAAATTATGTGAAATTTATAGATTTGGTAGAATTTATACCAGAGAGAATCTAAAGCATTTTTTGTGCTTTTGAATTTCTGTATTTGTAATAAGTAAAAGGCTCCTGTAATAGTGAGTTAAAACAGTTGCTAGAAATTCGTATTCAAATTGAAGGGCATTGTGTTTTGCTAATTAGCAGTAGTGTGATATAAAGATGGTATTTTACCTCCATTAGTTACTCATGTATTTGTTGCATGGTGTTTAAGTTTCATAATAACCAAATGGATACTTCAAATAAATAGAATGAGTAACTCAGTGATGACCCATGTAGCATTAAGATGGTTTGCAACCAATTTTTGCCTTTCAAGATTGTGAGCAGTTCTGTTACTGATCCGTTAAATTGAGATATAAGCAAAGTTTAAGCTTCTGGGCCAGTGTTTCCTGTAGGGGATTTTGTTTTGTGTGTTCTTCAGTGACTCCTTCACTTTGTGAAAAGACCTACGAAAACAAGGTAGGTACCATCTCTGTGTGTGTGGGAGGAACACATTCAATTGTGTCAATTAAACTTAGACCTGGCGTTAATAGGGTGATAGCAGAGGCATGTTTGTGAGAGAAATCAGTCTCGGATGAAYGGTCCTGAAAATGATGTTTAAAACAATGTGTTCCTGCATGCAATCACTTATAAGTAGACCTGACTGCAAAATTAATTTCAATCTCAAATTTTGAACCTTGTAAGGAAAATAATCCACTAACTTTCTCTGTGTGGGTTTTTTTTTTTCTTTCTTACATGTCCTTATAAAGTAATTCAAGATAACTAAGTAAAGATTTCTATAAGCAGAGATTCCTTTTCTAACTGGCACGTCTTCCCCTAACTATGTGTCTTTATCTACCACGTTTTCATTGAGTGGAAACTGGTGGGGAAATTTTTAAAGTGGGTTTGCCAACCTACACTATCATTGGAGGAATCATTTTGGCATACTCTCATCTTGGCTTCCTCCCAGGATGGCACGTGTGCAGCAAGCTCGTGAATGATTTATTAGGGCAACGCTCATGCACCTCTGCAGACTGCCACTGTGCTTTATTAATGTTTCCGCAGCCTATTATGAGATGCGTGATCAATGCTTTCTCCCAATGGTTTGTATGGACCCAAATTATGGTATGTTGCCATAGTTCCCCTCCTGGTCTTCCATTCTCTCCGACAGCGAGGAGAAGCAGGGTCTTTTTCTCCCCTTTTCTTTCTGCTGCATGATTTGGCACAGGAGAAGGATTTTGGTTGTTGAAGTCCCTTGCAATGATCCAAAATACRGCCCCCTCCCCTCCTGTGACATGCTGTTTCTCACCCAGAGCTGCCCTTCTGGCATGCCCATACATGGAGCCTGAAAGGTTTCCTGAAATGCTGCTTYCCATGCGCCAGCAAAGAGCCTGTTGGGATCTGCTCTGGAGTAATGGCGGGGAGAGTCTGAAAGGGGAAAATGGTAATTTGAGGTTTTGAAAAATGCGACCGCTTGCTTGGATGCTTGACTCGCCCTGACTTCAAGGGCAGCCGGGGGTAGTGAGGTTTACTGCTCCTTCCAAACCGCGGAGTGGTAGGATTGGGGCTTAAGTCTGCAAAGTGGGTCTGAGATAAACTTGATGGCTCTTTCACATTAAATTGTTGGGCTTTTAGTCTTTGTGCGTTTTGCTGAGATGATAGCTCAGCTGTGGATCTCTCTGGAAGACGGAGCTAGAAGTGAAGCTGAAACTTCTGAGCCAGCTGCCCCTACGCAGAAGTGTCGCGGCACGGTTTGTACTCAGCAGGTCGCCTGCTGGGACGGCTCAGCAGTCCTGCRGTTGGCGCATCCCGCTGCTCATAGGCATGCTTTTTTTTTTTTTCTTTTTTAAATCTTTTTTTTTAAATGACATCTAGTTAATTTGACAAATTAGGTGTCTTCAAAAAGAGTTACCATTTTAAAGTAGGTCTTTTACTACTTAAAGATTAACTTTTGCTCGTTATTGCTAGAGAGATGTGTGGCGTGTGTAGTTGCTTTATACCCGCTCTGACTACTGAATTTGCTGTTTTTCTTTACTGAGTTACAACCAATAAAATATTAATAAATGAGTTCCTTTGATTCACACTACGGTGCATATAGGTGGTGTTATAACATCATCCCACTTCAATTTTCTCTAGTCAGTCTCAGTGCTGTTTAGCTCATTAGTACCTTAATTCCAGCAGATGAGGTTAGAATCTGTTGAAAAGCAACAATTCCTGAACCGTAAGCACCATGCTATCTTTGAATGCAGTTTGAGCTGCAGTTGATGCTGTGGCTTGGAAAGCAGGGGGTAGGAGTCAGCACTGTAAATGCGGTGGTGAAAGGCCGGTTCCTTTCACAGGAAAGGAAGAAATGTTTTCCGTATAAAAGTAATTATGAGGGCTTTTATATAGGACCCTATTAGATGCAACCCTGGTGTGTCCATGCTATGCGCACAACAGAGAATCTGCATAAAATCTGTGATGTTTCCTTCAGAGCCAGAAAAAAAATGCATTATATTTGTGCCATATCAACAACAGAACATTTCCAGTGGTTTTCTGTATAATTGGGCTGATGTCATTTACAATTCACACTTACATTCTGTTGGCAATATTGTTCAAAAATGCTTTTCCCTGTCCACTCCAGCACTAAATTCTAAAACAAATCTTTCTAACAACATTAGGTCATAGGGACATAAAGGTATTTCTCCTTCAAAAAAAGAAAGTAAGTAAAGCCCTATTTGATTCATACACCATGTATTACTATTTCCCTGCTGCAGTGTCTCAGAGAAAATGTTGTAATCTTATAAATAAAATTGAAAAGAATAATTTACACGCTACTCAGTCCCTGTGTCACTGACGCTTATCTCTTGTTGATAAGGTGGAACTGGGGGTGTGGGCTGACAGTTCTAAAATTCTGCGTTTTAAACATATCAGTGTATCTTTTTACACTACACAGTAGCCATTAGTTTATACAGTCACGGTGCAATAGCTAGGAGTAGGTATGACTGGTGACACCTGTATTGACTCACTTGAAGTAATTACATAGTCATATTCTCATCTCTATTCTTTTYTGATGGCAGCTTGCAAACACCTATTGCCAGGCAGCTGCAGCTCTCGGCAGTCATAGGAAGCCGGCTGGGGCGTGGGGGAAGGAGTGCTAATGGCAATATGGCCTGGACCTCTTTATCGTAAACATTTGTTTCCATCTAGCTTCTRTATTAGTGCCTCAGTTATTTGGTGCAGTGCTACAAGTTGTTGCAGCAGTAGAAAATATATTTTTAYGTGGAAATATGATTGTTAATAGAAACCTGAATGTTCTCTGGCTCAAGTTGAGGCTCTTTAATTTTTGTAAAGAATACGTCTCTGCCGTTATTGCAAGCTAGTCCAAGTGAATGGGAGCTTCGCGGCGGAAAACAACGGAGAGGGGATTTGGCTCCGAATCCAGTTGTTTTTCCTGATGAACTCTCTGTAAATGAATGGATGAACAAACTGGTGTTTAATGCGTTTCTTTTATCTGGGATGGAGGTAATTAGTTTTTGGAAATATGGTCCTTTGGAGACCTGTGCAACTTCTGTATATGATTCATAGCAGAAGAGATAAATGCATTAAAATTTGTTGGGAAACTATCCATTTTTATTGAATTTTACTTACTTGCCTGAGTGATTGTATGAACACTTGGTATAATATGGGGAGTAGTCTAGTGACTTCGATTAAATTATACCTCGTACTTTATTTTCTCTGTGAAACTGCCTTTTGTATGTGAAATAATTCATTTCTGTTTGCATTCTATCTTTAAGCCCAGGTTTGCCAGTTTGGCCTTTGCACTGCAAGGATCAGGTTCAGCACTGGTTTCCTGGTCAGGTCAAAATGCATGGGCCTAACCTTGCAATATTGACCARCCTTGCTATGAGGACTAACCACGTTACTGAGTTTTCAGTGAGATTGCTTTAGGTTTTTTGAGTCATTAGCCTGGGRAAAAAAAATACGCTCCGAAGTGAGGAAAAAAGAATGTGCTGAAAACTGAATAGTTAAGCTGCCGTGTGTTGTGATATTGCACTGTAATCATCAGGAATGAGTCAGCCACTGAGGTTTTCAGATACCTTTTACAAAGGTCAAGACCACAGATGAATCCACAGAATATGCTGAATCCTAAGTAAAACAACTTTATCTGTAATCAACCTGTTTATTATTCTTCACTTTTAACATACATGGATATATGCAACTGTGATAGCCTGCTATTAAAGCAGATTGCACAATAAAGATGAAACCAAAGTAGAGGGAATGTCGGAGAGTTTCTTGATGTGAACCCGAGCAGCCGTTATCAATAAAATAACATCTTAGGTGCCATTTCTATAAAGATTAGTTATCTGCAAATCATCTGGCAACTCCACTGTCTAAACATCTGCAGCAGGATTTCGATCCTGATAAAACGATATTTGGCACTGGAATTGCCCCTTGTGCTTTGAAGATTCTAAAATATTTTATAATAGGTGAGGGGCTAAACAAGCCTCGTGGAAACTTTGTGTGGGCCTCTAGCCAGGAAGCCTAGGGTCTTGGGGTAGTCTGAGAGGTGGAAGCACGTTCAGACTGCGCTCACCTCCAAGCCTGGCTTCGTCCCCTTGCTCCTCTGCCTCCTCCCTTAGGAGGCCAGCAACAAGAGTGATAGTCATCCCTAGCAAGTCCCCCAGAATCATAAGATTTTCTTCTGGAAAATAAATGGAACCTTAAATCTTCTAGAAGCCACAAAACTGATCATAAAGTTTCTGGAGATTCAAAAATATTGTAACGCTGTGGGCCTCTGGTTAGTGTGAGGGAGATTGTTCACAGAGGGAAAATCTGTACAAGGGATCTTAAAGAAAAAGGAGATGAAAGTTCTTCTCCAGATATTTGTGCTTTAGAGGTGCGGTTTCACTTGCAGAAGAAAAAAGGGGACCGGCTGCAAACACCATGAGTCCCCGTGGTGCGCTAAACGAGCAGCCGCGTGTGTATCCCGTCACTGGCTCCAGCCTTTGCTGAATGAGGCTGAGCACTGCCCCTTGGGATTATTGCTCCACAGCTTGCAACCCYGGAGGGCTCATGCAAAAGATGAGATAACCAGAGCCAGCAATTACTTATTCAGGCTAGGATTGCAATCCAATTTTACTTGTTTTTGCAAATACTTTATCTATTGGAGTACAGACAGCTTTTCTTTCACCTGTAATATCCTGTTTCCCTGAAAACACAGCTTCAGCACAGCTGAAGCTCCATCCCCCTACTCGCAAGATGAAATGGTCATTTCAGATGTGAGACTTGATATCTTTTCTTTGTTTCTTAATTACTCCTTTTTTACACAGAGTGAAAAAAGGACTTAGATCTCTGCACACTGCAATCTAAATAATACGAAACATGGGGAAACCACAAGAGTAGGTGTTACAACTGAAGATGGGAAAAAAGGAACTTCTAATGAAAAATTCTCACATTGACCCTTCTTTTCATTTTGGCTTCTGCTGAATTTCRGAGCTTCTCTCTGGGTGTTTGTTACCATCAGTGGGCAGAAACAAAGTGAAGCAGGCCAAAAATTGCCATAATCACCTTACTGGAACTGAGAGCTGAAACTTGGGCAGAAAGCAGTTGACTGATTAATTCAGAAGAGGCCCTCAGGACAGACTGTCTTCCTATACRCATCTTATGCCAAATAAGAAAACTTTAGTAATGTAGCTCTGTATAATGGAAAAGTATGCTTTAAGGGAATGAAAGGAAAATACTAGGTCTAACGAGCTCAATGCTGAATCTCTTTGGAAAAGTATTTTCTGCAATATTTTGGTTTAATAATRAACAATACTTATGGCCAGTTAGACACAGTGATCATTTTCAGAATGCTGTCTTGGARTTGCTCTTAGACTCGCAAGATCTAAAATCTTGCTGAAGGTAAAYTTTGAAGCTTCTTTTGTTGGAATCTATACTGATAGAAATTATTTTGTTCTTAAGTCCTTTGGTGTGTAAGACTGGAGCATGAAGTTTCTACATAGGAAACAACACCCAGGAGTCCCTCCAAACTTAYATTTTTTTTCCTATAGCTTAGGATAAATTTATGTCCTTGATTTCTTAGGAGTGAAGGGTTGGGGGTTGGGTTGCTACTAATATGAGTCTATTAGTCTTTGCAGAAATTTTCCAGTGGAATAAATGGTCTATGATATTGCAACACTGTCTTTTTCAAACGTACYTATGTGTTGAGTGCTATATTACTAATATATATTCAAATAAATATAACTGAAATTGTGACGATAATTGAGAGGTACAGAGGGTGGGCCAGGTCTCACAGTGTGCCATTATCAATGTTCGATAAACTAAGTACGTGCTTAATATCAAATATAAGAGTAGCCCTATGAAAGTCAATCTAACTGTAAGCATATGTTTGAGTGATTTGTTGAATTGAAGGCTACTTGCAGAATACAGTGGTTCTGAAAATTGAAAATGAAGGTTGTTTTATTTTGCTACAGAAAAAAATGCTTTTATTTTAGCAGATAGTAACCTCTATTGACCATCTAGCTGATATCTGTAAAGAATTGCTATTTCTGTTTATTTAAGTCTTTTATCAACTCTTGCATATTTCAAAAGTGTGACAGTTAATGAAACAAAAGATTTTTGCTTGCTAGGATTTGAAAGGAAAGAACAAAACTGCTAAAACTTCCATTGGCAAGTAGGGAGGGGAGAGCACTATCCTGCCTGAGCGTGGCAAGTTCCAGCTAACAGGAGACTTGCTTGGAAAGACTGGCCTAATGCAAATATTGTAAGTTCTAGCAGAAATGGTCCGTGCTTTGCAATAGCASCCTTTTTCCAGTTAGGCTTATATATACTCTTGCGTTTTGATAATCAGGTAGCAGCTTCCACATTGGCACTATCCCGCTGCGTCTTCTCGGAAAACAGTATTAACAATGCAGGGCACATTTGCTGCTTAGAGAACTTGGCAAGAGGGTTGTATGTCATTTTTATTAATAAATATAAATCATTAACTATACTAAAACCAAATCCTTTAGCGCTAACTGTGTGAAGTATAGGACACAGGAGAGCTTGAGAGGTTGGCTGGTACATCATAATTAAAGTGCAATCGCACTCTCTTGGGGACTATTTTGCTGCTCTTGCACTAAACTTGGCCTCTAATTCAGCTTTCATGAACAAGTTTAAAGTATGGAATATTGGTTAAATCCTTACTATAACTTCTTCTGGCTTCCAAACTCAGAGTAGTGAGAAGGGTGAAYGGCCTCAGCCACCACACTGCATTAAAATTCAATGTGCGGATGTGCTCGGTATTATTGGTGCTGGSCATGATTTTTAAAGGAAAAACTTCCAATGGTGCAAATCAGTGGACTTRCTATTAAGTTTCTTATACTTCCTTCTGTTGAAGTATTAAACACTGGTAAATAACGACCTTCTGATAGCTTTTCATTGACTTTGCTTATTGTGAAATTACTTTGGGAGGCATCCACCCCACTCTACCCTCCTCCTCTTCCCCCCAGCTGTGGTAGCTGGAGTTCAGAAATGGAAACGGAGTTATTCCTGTGTGCGCTCTGTAGTCTAAGGAAGCTATATGACCAGGGTAGTAGATGTAACCTTAAAACTTCAAAGMTGCTCTGACATCTTTTCTGAGTTGAAATTTCATTTTCTGCTTTCAGCTTTGGCTATGCAGTGGTTCTCGTTTTGTTTTACTTTGCCCTTTAAAAAAAAGTACCAAGGCAGTTCAGAAGGTTGTGCTTGCWATAAATAAATAAATAAATAAAGACCAGCTTGACATAATTTTTTAATATTGTAGCTAAGAGGACTAACAATTTAATATATAAACCAGTTCGACTATAGGACAATAGGTCTGCCTTGTTCTAGAGAAATCAGTAATGAGTTTAATCTGATGGCACTGCAGAGAGGTCTGACTATTGATGCTTCTGTAGCAGAAGCGGAGTCTMGTACTGGCTGTGTAAAAGGGATTTAATAAAGGAAAGGGAAGAGATCAGAAAAATGTACCCAGGTTCTGGGCTTCTACTGGTGCCCAGTAATTTTTACAGAGTGGTGTTTATCCAGGCAYGTTTTGCTGACTCCTTATGTTATTACGGTGCTCCAGAACGCTGCGCTCAGCACATCAGCTTTTTTTCCCTCTCTCTCTCTCACCAGTTTGTTCAGACAAGCACGACTTGAGAAGAAGGGCGCAGGCTCCTTCGCGTGCCGTGTGGTGGGACGAAGGCGGGTGATGCGCGTACCGAGTCTGAGAGCTGAGGAGCCGTGCGCGGTCTCTCGGTCACGGGTTTCCGTGCGCTCTGCGAGCACCCTTTAAGCAGGGAAGGTGTTACTCAAGGAGGTGGGGAAAAACCACCCAAAGTTTCAGCGGTGCTACTGCGTGGTTGAGGCGCCTTTCCGTGAAACAGTGTTGATGAAAATAGTYACCCATGGGCGGCACTGCCAGGTTAGAGTTTACCCGGTTGTTTTGTTTCTTCGTGAAAGCTTCCCCTGCCCCGCGCAGCCCGTTTRTTACGTGGTTATTGTTTGCCTGCTCTTTTTGCCTCTTTTTATGTCACTAGCCATCACTGACAGTAATCCTTTTTAATTATTTGAGCTTGATTAACACGAGAGCTACACGGACAAAGCTAGCTCAGTGAGCGTACAGAGATCTTCCCCCCACGGATCTCCCCAGAGCAATGAAGACTTTTTTTCTGTTTTAGATTTTTATAGCTTTTATCAGTATAAAATTGTCATATATTTTCAAGGCAGTTCAGTAATTGATTGAAACATTGTCCGAGTTGCTAATCTTAATTGCAACTTGCTTTCTTCCAGTTCTGCTTCCCTATTCTGCTATCAGTTATAGAGGTTTTACTGCTTTAGGTTTGCTTCCTGATCTTCCAGCTCAATAAGGACATGGGCTTATGGGGCCTTTGTGTAATTCTCCTGATAAAATATTAACAGATTTTAAGGCTAAATAGCCTATAATGATCACTTGCTCTGTTCTGCTGTGTAACACGGGCATAGAATTTCATCCCGTAACTCTTGCATCACGTATAATGGTCTCTGGTTGATTCAGAGCTTATATTTTAAWAAGGATATTGGAAGCTGCTTTTGAGACCCCAAGTGATGGGGAATTCAGCACACCTGTAGGTAAATCATTCCAGGGTTTGATTATCCACGTGGTAAAGTTGTTTGCTTTATTTGTAATCTAAATCAGTCCATCTTCAGCTGCCAGCTACTGGGTATTAAGAGATGGAAATTTGGCAGTGATTTAAAAAAGCTATTCAGGGCAAAAAAAAAAAGTATACTGACTTCTGAGAGAAGCCTTTTGGGGGGAGATTAAAAGGTTGAAGAGAATCCATGGAGCACATATAAATGTGAAATGCATTGCAGCACCTAGAAAAATGAAGGGGGGGGGACGTAGGGAGGGAAAATCACCTTTCCCGCTCCACTAGTCCGAACCCCAGTATCAGGCTAAAATGCAGCTTGAGAGCGATACTAACGGGAAGAAGGGAGTGATCCCGGTGCTAAAAGCAGCCGGATTTGGGGGCCGGAGAGGCCGGCCGGCCCGGCGGGCTGCCCGCTCGCGGCCCCAGGGCTCGCCGGGCTGCGCGGCCGAGCGGAGCCGCGGCCCGCAGAGCCGTGCTGGGGGTGGCCGCGGCGGCGAGAAGGGGCCGAGAATAGCTTTGGACCGCGTTGTTTTGAATCTGTAGACTCGTTTAAAATACTCTAACAATATTTCCAAGGCAGATGCTGCTTAAATTGACCTCTGTTAATGTGACAGATCACTTAGAAACCCAATTTATCAGTCTTTTTTTTTTTTAATTGCAGGATAATGAAAGCTTTGCTGTACAAATACCGTGGAATACAATTAATAGCGACRGTAATGCTTTTCTCTTCCAAGCGTTTCGCGCCGGTCCCCCTCTGTTTTGGCCTGCTGCGCACACGTGGACGGTGCTCGTCACCCTTCAGCGCGCGCTTAGCGCTCGCTAACGCCCGCCCCGAGAGCGCAGCGGGGCCGTTTCTGGTGATACGTGTAGTAAGGTCATACCTAGCAGGGAGGTCTTGGCTTGCGTGTGGCATGAAGTATTCTCTCAGCAAAATATCAATTATATCTATGTCTGTAATAAAAAATAATGCTGGGCAGGTCAGAGGAACATAAATAGGGGAAATATTCAATAAACCCGAGTAAACTAATGCAAAGAACTATGAATCTGKTTTTTTTTTATCCACTATGTAATAYGCAGCATATTGCTCCTCTCTCCTGAAAGTTATGCATAGCATTAAGCTTTCATGTTTATGTAAAATATTGAAATGAGATGGAAACTTATACTTCCACTTCCTAAGAAAAATTTCCTAAGCATTAACCTGGCCAAAAATGACTAAATCCAACCAACAAAAACTTTTCAATCATTATGATTTGATACAATTGTTGCACAAAAAGCTATGCTCAAAATAAATGTCYTTCTCATTCATCTTAACAGTAATCTGTTTCTTAAACTAATGAAGATGTTAACAGTGTAGGTAGTTGTCCCTACCTACAGTCTTGGAAATACCAAACACAGAAACGTGCCACTAGGTTTTTGTAATTGCAGCTTTGCAAATTAAAAAGGCAGCAGCTGCAAGGAGAGGGAAAGAGAAAAAATATATTCCTTTCCCCCCCAGAATTCGAGAGTGCCGGACCATTAATCAGAGGCTCCCTGTTAAAACTCCCATGAGCTACCTCCTGTGYTTTTAACTGTTCTAGGTTATTTTCTTAGGCTTGGTTGGTTTTCTTGATTTGTTGGCTTTTGTTGCAGTATTTCCAATATCTTAAACTCGGGGCAGGCGGTAAAGCCTCTCAAGCCTTGATTTCCCTCCGATGAAAAGTCCTTGTACGAACACTGAAAGGTGGTGCTGGGCTGCTGGTGAAAGTGACTGCGAGCCGYTAAAATTCACGGGCTCGTCAACACGTCCTCTCGCCCACGATGCAGATTATAGACGTATTTGTGTTTGAATATTACCCAAACCTGAGGATTTCACCACTCCTCACCTGTCGTTTGCTGGCAGAGCTCCCGAGCGCTGTAGTGCAAGGAGCTCCCCAGCCGCGGCAGGAGGGATTACGAACCCGGGAGCGCTGAAGCTCACCGAGAGCCAGCGAAGCWACTGCAAACGCAACCCGGAGCTCCTGCCGCTCCGCCCCGGGCTCAGCTATTAGACACGCGTCGTTCTCCCTAAATTCGGCCAGCGAGGGCCCCCCTGTCGCAGGGCTCTCCGTGCCCCTGCCCTTACCTCCGCCCGACCTGTCATTACCGAGACAGAGCTGCTCGCGGTGGCGGCCAAAGAGCCTCTGCGTCCCGTCCTGGTCTGCAGCCTCTGGTGGGAGGCGACGCTGGGGAGCTTATCGAGCATCAGCTTTTTTCGTGTGAAATTCTAGTTGAAGAAAATGGAGGTTTTGCATGGCTTTTATATGAAACAATATGACTTAGCTACTCCTGTCATTTAAAAAAAAAAAAAAAAAAAAAAAACTTGCAGTGAAATAAGCTTCTGTGCATCCTGCACGTGTCTGCGTGCTGGCATGCATGGATACTACCCTTACTGGGATGCTTTGAGCTTGCTGTGTTTCATGTTTAGGAGAGTGTGAGAAAACATGATTTAATTTCGTTCATTCAAGTTAAAGTTTAGTAGGATGTGTGCGTTCTGGCATAATTGTGTGACTATGGAGCACGAACCTTTCTTTTGCTTCCTTTCCCTATTCATGATGTGATTTGCATAATAATTCTTTAGATTCTGGGCCGCGAATATTATCTCATTAACATAATTACCTAATTTCTTGTTTTGTGAATTACAATAGATAAGTAATAATAGTCTCTGCTTATTTTCACATTTTCTTCTGTGCTTTGTGATCACAATAAACAGATTAGAAATGTGCTTTTTCTTTTTTTTTCCCTTGTTGTTGTAAAGGAGAGATTATTCAAATAGGAGAGCGATGATGCGAGTCTCTTACGCAYGTGCTCAGCACCAGCAGACTGCAACCGCGCGCGGCAGCCTTCCGCCAGGTACCCACCTGCAGCGCTGGATTTTCCAGCCGCTCACACAAAATTGGGCGCTCCCTGACCTCTTCAGAAGGAACCAGCTTGGCTGTATTTGGGCACCACAAGGTGCATTAAGCACCAATTTTATCCTTTGATTTAGGGAAGCTAAAACCAGGTTATTACAGGATTTTAGTCCCACAGAGACAAGTCCCAGGCATCTATGCTGGTATGTGGAGAGACTGTAGTAATGTCAAAAAGCAGATTTTAATTGCAGTTGTAAGCTCATCCCCTGTAAATACTTGATGTCCGAGTTATTTCTATTGGCGTAGATAATCTCACAGAAAGCAGGGAAACGGCTTATGTGTGTAATACGTTTTGCGTGTTTACAGGATTGCCCTGCAAAGAGAAGAACTCATTTGCAGACAGATCTTGGGACCTGATTTACTATTTTCACCATACTACTGTTTACCATACAAAAATGAACACTGGAATGTGTAACCATGTTACTTAACTGGGAAGCCAAATAAGGTATTATGGTTTTCAGTTAGGTTTGAATATATTTTATCTTCATAAGATTTTATTTCAAAATGCAGTAGAGATTTTTATGTTAAAGCTATTGTTGCACAAGTCTGTTTGCAAGGAGCTCTTCAGGTGGTTTTGAGAGATCAAAAAGACTGGCGTTTCCCAGAAAACATTAGCTCTAATTGGGATGCACCTTGGAACCTAAGTGTGGTTTAGTAGTAAGTAAGAGTATTTTTAAAAAGTGAGAACATAGAATACGTGGGCAATATTGTTTCTTTTACCYGTTTATCCAAAGAAGAAAATATGATAGCAGTCAAAATCTGTTTAAAATAACTATTAAACCAAGGAGATACTAAGATCCCAACGTATCAAATATACTCTTTAGAGAATAGTTTCATATGCTTCCGGCTGGTGAGCAGGTGCAGTTTGGGGCTGGCTGCAGAAAGGGGGGCAGATGGGTGAGGATGGTAAATGGTGCCGTATTAGCCCCCTGTGACTTTCTGAGCTCTASTTTATCTTGCCCTGGCTGCTTTTATTTTATTTTATTAAAAAAARAAATCTGGATCAGAGATGTTTTCTTTTTAAATGATTAGTTTATGCCTTTCATACCTAGTTCTTCATTTTTGAAATAAATGAGCTGGAGAAAGGAAACATTTTCTGCGATTTTGTTTAATCRTGTTAGAATAAATTATAATTTAGCAGGGCTATTCAAAGTCCATGTGAAATTTCCAGTGTCAGTTAAAAGTAAATGTGAAGGAAAACTAAGGAAAGAAAAGGGTCTTGTGAGATGCTTTCTTAGTCAAATTGTTTGCTCTGCAGTAACGGAAACAAAAGACAGGATTTCATGGATGTTTGGCTTTTTCTGTCTGTACTGAATCAGAAGCTTATCTGAGCTGGTGAAAGGCCTCTTGGTCTTCATTATTTYGGGTGATGTGGTGGAAAGGGGAAATCTATAGATAGAGAAAGCATGTAATTAATAATAGCTGTTGGGGGGAAGGCACAAGTGATGTTTTAAACAGATTGTAATCCAATTTTTGGTGAGAGTTTAACCTTCCTGAGCTGTTGGAGAGCGCAATAAGCATCTTTAAAAGTGGTGTGTTAGTTTGGCAGGAACTTTAGAGTAACGTCTATCGTCGCAGCAGCTAGGAGCAGGGACCATGAGGGAAGGAATGGCTTTTCCGCACAAACGGCACATCTCAGGAAGATAAAATCAGTTTGAAAAATGCGGATTGCAGAGGCGCCAGCCTCTGCGGAAGGAAGAGCGCCCCGCGCCTCGGCTTCGTGGCGGTGGCCGCGACCCGTGCGGGTCCCAGCTGCAAGCATTGGCCATGCTTCCAGATTTGCCGCTGCATTTTGCCATGATTTTGAATAACAGGAGTAAGATCTCAAGAAGTAAATTTGGATTTCTGTAAATTCASTGCAGCACTTAGTAGCGGCAGCATTCTTCTGAGCTAAATGTATTCTATTATGCAAAACAAAAATATAACAAGAATGCCCAAAGCAAGGCTTTAATGCATTAAATTAAGCGTTGTTTGGAAATCAGTGATGAGAAATGAAGTCATCTCTCAAGCTGCAGAAAATACGGGGCATTGTCGGTATCTACAGCTTTCCGCTCATCCTGCTGGCACTGGAGCTTCTGCCCCTGAGCAGGTGSAAGACAGCGGCCGGTTTTCTGTGCTCACTGAATCTTTAGCTTCTGCAAATATATCCAGAAGGGTTTCAYGTAAAGGTTTAATCTTTCCAGAGGCAGATTAAGACTATCACCTTATTTTGTTTATGTCCTTCCATTTAAATCGTAAACGTTGGATACGTGGTTAGCTAGGGAGATCGCTGGAAGCGGGGACCTGTAATGCTCAGGTTCCAAGACTGCTGTCTATGCTTAAATTTAGGTGTAGGAGCCGTGTGCTTTCATCCTAGCGCTTTCAGCAAGACAGCGTTTCAAGGCGGTAAAACTCCATCGTAGCAAGATACGTCCTTTTGGCTGAATTCTTCAGGAGACAAATCTAAATACACTTGGATTTTCAAACACATTTATATGGTATAAGGGAAAWAATTAGACCTTTTGACCTAAACCCAGATATTTGGTATGTGCTTCAGGGCTTTGTTGTTACCATGCCAGTTTTTCCAAGTGCAAAGGGACTCATTTCAGGAACAGTAAAGTGGGACAGGAGAGATCTGTAAATCTGTAAAAATCTGTAATCTCAGTCCTTCGGTGCTCAAATGGAAGCTGCCTGAAGTTGCACTGGAACAAATCCTGGCCATTTCCTGAGATTTTCAACTCCTGTGACGTTGCCTCAGCTCAGAGGGTAACTATGCGTTGTGTCCGCTCGCGTTTTTAGTTAACGTGGTGAAGACGGAGAGATTCCTGCTAAAGGTGAAGTGACACCTCTTTCCCACCGGTCTGTTTGCACCGTATCTTTTTAAAGTAGGCCTCAGTAAAGGGGTTGGAATAGGACCCTTCTTTTCTATCCTTAGTAAAAGCCTTTTATTGCAATCCTCCCTTTAAATACCTGTTTTGTGGTCTGGATTAGTAAAAACACYCTCTTGAAACAGAAACTTAGAATCTGGGAAAAGCTTTTTATATTAAGTGTAGRTGACAAGAGGAAACATGACATCTCTCCCGACTCTTAACCCACCAAAATAAATAAAAGACAGAATGCGACAGTAGTTTCATAAGTGGATTGCCTTAGATTTGCCGAGGTCATTGTAGTCAAATAGACGCAGACACCGTGTGCTTAGAAATACCATATTAAAAACGGAAATTCTGTTACTCCCGTAGGTGTGGGAAAGGAGTGGCAGAATGCTGTTATCAGATTATATTTTTATGAATATAATATACTCTTTCCTGTTGGAAACTGCATTGCTATCAATACTTTGAGTGATATGTTACAGTAGCCTGACCTGTGGTGATGGTTTTTTTAGTGCTCTTGCTGGAAACAGCGGGAATACTCCCGTCCTCAGCAGGAGGAAAGGCATCGCGCACTAACAACAGCGGTTTTAGGACGAAACGACAGCAGATCCCATTTATAAATGGCTTCTTAAYGGCCAGTGTTAATTCAGTGCCTCCTGGTAGGGAAAATCCAAATTAGGAGTCTGAAGAAGTTTGGCTCAAAATGAATAATACATTGAAGCATCTCGTGTTTCATTCTGAGATGGATGTGTTTGTACGTGGCCCTGCCTCTTCAACTTGTCCCGCACGTATCGGCTGCGGTACCTGTGAAATTCGCCTTGATTTCAGTGAGTACGGGTGGAGAAGATTACCTCAACTGTATGATTTGCAAGATAAGGACGTAAATGTTTTTTAGACCCTAGGCTAGTCCGCTGAAGAAAAGTGCATTTTAGACTGTGTAATTGGAAAAATGATTTAACTTCTTCTATAGAGCTATGCAAAATCAAAGCTTTGATTAAGGGCCAGCAGGACAAAACTCTGACACAAACCTCAACTAACCCACATATATTTCTRCAAAACACATAATCAAGCAAGTGTTATTTACTTCGGTAATCTACTTACAAGAACAAGAAATGTTTCTGCAGAACAAACTCAAAGGATTCTGTGGCTAACTTGCAAGGCCTGACTATTCAGGAATTTGCATTCAGGTCTGTCTTAACCTCTTTTTTTCAGGAATAATTCACAGATAAGGCTTTTCCATAGGATTCTTAATTTATGTAAGACAAGATGTGCATAATTTTACAAACCCATTAACTAATATGCATTTAAGAATTTGAGATCAGCAGCAYGAAATCCTGCCAGTTCTTTGAGCTCCAACTGAATGGTTGTAAATAAATGTGAGTATCTACCTAGAATTTGTTAAGTAAATTCCTTGAAGTTGAATTGTTTCCACCTATTAGTGCTATAAATAGATGGCGTTATCCACTGCATCATTTCAGATGACAGTTATTTTCATAAAAAAAATGGAAAATTGAATCCGAAAAAAATCCCTTGATCCTTTTTACGAACAAGGTTTAGGGGAAGAGCGTAACTTAAGGTTGTCATTTTGACCTGTCTTACAAACAGATGATAATCAATTTTAAAGTTGAAGGGGACAGTCTTTTGAAAGTCTCTTTAAGGTCACTAGACTACAGGCTTGTGAAAATATCAAGTTTCTTCTAAGTTTTTAGAAATACTTTYCTTCTGTATTGACTTCTGTTGTTGCTATAAGTTACAGCTGATTCCAGCAAACTTTTATAACTGTTAAATCATTTGGGATGCTGGAAGTAAATACTAGTAAAAGCGCATTGCTGCTTAGAGCAGATATGCTTAGTAAGGGTCAAACAGTGTTTTGTTTAAGTTACRGAGATGTTGTTTTAAACAAAAACATAATGAACCTGAATATAAAGGTCGCTTAGGTCATCACATTTTTTAATGTTTGAAGAGAATCTAGTAGAATATTAATGCTTATAATAATTTAAAAAAAAAATGAGATGCAATTCCCACAAATCTGTGGCTTCAGCAATGTCTTTCAATGACCAATTGACTCTTATCACAGGGAAAAGTGGAAGGGTTATAATTTGCTGTCAGCCAGTGATTTTTCCAGGAGAATTTTTGCTTGTTATACTGAAAGTATAGTTTAGATATGGGGTGACTGAGAAGTGGTTGATAAACTGTTCAAAAAAAAAAAAAAAAAAAAAAAAAAAAAAAAAAAGGAAAGGCTGTGAATACCAGAACTGCCATTTCTCATGTGTTCAGAACGTGTTAGCTTCACTGTTTACCTTCTGGAAGCTGCAGTAATCCAGTACAGTTCTGTATGGCCTTGCCTTTGAAGTGGGTTGAGGCAGGGTTAAGTTATATTGGTGGTGGTGCTCCACGACCGTGCTGGGGGGTGCCTGAACTGTTGAGCCTGGGAGATGATTTCTAGCAACGAATCCACAGTCTGTTTACCTAGTTAGCTAGTTCAGTCATTTTGGAAGGTCTGTGACTGACGTTTCCCTAGTACTTTGGTGGAGGCTGGCCCTTTCCTTGTTGCTCAGGCACTGAACCATGGCAAAGAGGAGCATCCACCCGGGAAGGACCAGGAGCGCCGGGTGGGCTGGGGCGGGCAGCGCTGGAGCTCGGGCTTCTCGTGGGCAGCGAGTGAGGAGGAGCAGGAGGCTGGGCTGCACGCGGGGAGCCACTACGGGTGCCACGCCGCAGAGGGGCGCGTTGGGTGCGTCTGTGCCTGGGTCAGCTGTGTTACGTGTTTGTCCAGCTCCAGAGCTCGAGTGGTTTTTTGGAATATAAATAACCAGCACAAACAGCTACTTGGCATATAAGCAGCCAGCTGGAAAAGCAATTGAATCACCGTAGACCAGTGGTAACAAAGCAGCCAGGATTATTTTCAATTTTGCTTTAGGACTGTTCTAGTTGCATTGTAATAATAGTGAAATAATAATATTTCCCAGTATCATTTTAATATTGAGAGTGTATCTTTGCAATCTTACATTAAAGCAGGTCTGAAATGAAGTTCTCAGTTCTACTTCAGTTCTGTTTTCTCTTCRTAGAACAAAGTAATATTTTCTTTGTCTGTATAATTTCAGCTGCAAATTCTAAACATTGATTTACATTTTTTGTATTCACAGTGAGTATGTTTTTTAAGTAAATTCAGGGGTTTGGTCCTCCTTTTGTAAAGACAGATTCATCCAAAAGTGAAATAGCACTGCAGCCCAAATGCGCTTATGTTCTCTGTCCACTTGTATTTGAGGTCCCTATTTCTTCTGTTTTTCACATCTCAGAAATAAAACATATTTCTATTTCAAACACTGCCAAATAGATCCAGCCTTTCTTATATTAAATAGTTTAAGTRGGGGTTGACCCAAATCAAACACAGATTTTAACCCTCTTTGTTTCAGAGATGTTAGAGAACAATATTGGCACCTGAATCCTTGGCTTCAGCTGGTTTTCACTTCCACTCAGTGGTTTCTTTGCTTCGGAAGACCTGTGGAGCCAGTCCTATCACTTATGTTGAAATAAGCTATTTGTGCGTTTTGATTCTGCATTTGCAAGGAGCAGCGAGTGTAGAYAGCAACAAATAAATAATCCGTGCGTGCGGCTGTCGGGCGCTTCACGGGAGACAGGCTACGTGGGAGGCTCAAATGCCTTCGGTAACGTTAAATATTGTTAAATTAATGACTCGGCATTTACAAAATGTTGTCTATGTTCTCATTTGATGCCATCATTAAACCAAGCAGAGTTGCTGCTTGCTCTCCGCTGTAGCGAGGGTAACGGAAAGCAGCAAGCAGCGAGGCTCGTGGAAGAGGCGGGCTGGGAAAGGCTGGCCTTGAAGGTTTTGAAGAGAAATATTTTGGTGGTTGAGGAAGGCAAGATGAAACCTTTGCATTACCTGGAGCTGGAGGGCAAAGGAGGGCTGCTKCTTTCTGTCCAAGTGCTTCAGGTTTCTTAACGAGGGATTTTGAGGCTGGGAAGTGAGACAGAAAGAGAAAGAGTAATTATTCTATTTGTTTTGAACACTSTTTTTTAACAGAGCAATGAGGAAGAAGAACAAAAGCAAGCTTGTTATTACTGCATTTTTCTTAATGAGATGGACAAATATATTGSTTTAGAATTGGATAAACAGACTTCATGAGAGACAGTGGTGGAAAAAGAGATTTTTCTCATAAATCAGCAAAGCAGTGTGATGATGTAAGCATCTGTGATGCTAAAAATAGTATTTTCAGAAATAAAGGGTGTTCTTGCTTGGCTTAAAATAAGTGTTTTACTTTTTTCAGGAATAGGACAGCTTTCTTTAGCGTAACAGGACTGTTAACTTGGGATAATGACAGTGCAGGTGCTGGGAACAAAATCTCATTAAGGGTTTTATATCACAAGGTTGAGGTCTCTGGGTAAGGTATTGGAAAAGGACTTGCATTTGAGTTTCAGTGGTACAATAACAGGACTTGAGCTTATGTGGTTCTCCTCTTTTAGTTTTGCCATCAAAGTGAATTTGAATTGATTTGTCTATACTCTGAGAAATTGCCTGTAATGATGAATACCTACTGTGATTTTTGTACTTATTCAAGATGGACATACAAGAATTCGTATGTCCAGCAGTGCCTGTGAACTACATGCCTTTTAACGTGGACATTTTGAATATAAAAAGTGATTATAACCTATAAATAATGGATGAAAAAAAGTCTTCAGGCCACCTCTCACTCATACACCAACAGAGAGGTTTTTCTGATACTAGGAACATAAAAAGGAATAAAAAGTTAGTACAGCCATCTARTAAGCCTGCTTTATAAAATCAGAACTGAATGACAGTATCTTGAATTTTCACAAAAACAGGAGTCCCCAAGACTTCCTGTTATGGCAACATCTGCTTGTCCTATTTTGCAGACTTCTCAGGCATTGCAGCGCAGAGCTGGATATATTGGCGCTTCAGCTTCCAAAGGCCCTGGACTCTAGGAGCATTCTCAAATTAGGAAATCACTGCTGTTAYAGGCTTCTTTGAAAGGGGACTTGGTGCAATGCAGAGTTAGCCCCATACATAAGCAGGTTTTCTCTTGACCTTTTAGCATGAATGCTTGCAGTATTTCAGCTGCACGCCGGTGTTAGTGCACCACTGCAAATAAATAAATAAACGAAAGGGGAGAGGGGCTGAGTTGCCACTAATGGTTTGTTCACTAGGTCCTGAGGGAGGTGGTTAGATGCCAAAGCATGTTGACCTGTTTGTTCGTTGCTTGCCAGTAAAAGGAAATGKGGCTATAGAAGTGATTTTCAGTACGTAAACTTTCCCGTTTTTGCTGAGAGTGCAAGTCTCTGTTTCTTCTTAGTTATTATCTCACCCCTGGGAGCAGATGCACCAGCAGCGACTACAAGTGCGAGATTTTCCATATATATTTATTCATGAAGTGAATAGTGTGTTTTAATATTTTTGGCTTGTAATTATAACAGTTGGTTTTKTCTCTTCCATTTAACCTTGGAGGAATTTATAGATTATATTTACTTAGTGACTGACACCAGGAAAATACTCTTTGAAGATTTAGCTTTTTATGGGGCTTTGTGTTTCCTAGCTAATAAATCTACATATTCTGTGTCACGTAAAGCAGTTGTGTGTTCAAATAGTCTCTTTTTGTTGCAAACGACAATGGAGAATGCTAATTTTTTCTATTATATGTGGTCTTTCTTGGCTTCTGTTTAAGYGACTTTGTTATCTGCAGCACTCGAAGGGCAGGTTTTGTGACTGGAGTGAAGCTATAAAATTTGCTGGAATATCAACCCTTGTATATCAATGAAGTAGAAACAACTGCAGTAAACTAAAAGTTCATTTACTGTGATTATAATATAAGCAGACCTCTGTAATGTTTCTGCAACAAAACATACTGAAAAAATACTTTGCATCCCTGTATAGCAAAAAACTATAGCAAAAAAAAAATATGCTTCCTGAAACAGTAACTCATGTCAAAGTGAGTGATGATTACTAGCATACTAATATCATGTTGGCTTTCTAGTTCACCAGATTGGTTAATGGTGTACCTTCCTCTAAATGCACGTGTTCAGTTTTGTTAAAACACATATTTGGAAGCTTGCGTATTTCTCCAAATCTTTTAGCTCATGTTGAAAAAGTCTGTTGAATGTTAGAAAACATTTAATCACGACACAAATTCAAAGTCGTGGTGGTGGGGTTTTTTATTTTCCCATTCTATATTTACTTTCCATCTTAGTTATCTAATAGATTATAGGCATTTTTTCTCTTTAAAAAAGCCTACGCGTTTTCAGGAAATCCTGGCGTAACTCTTGAAAGAACTATTTTCCTAATATCTTTTTGAAGATGTTGGCATCTTGCTTCAAAGACTTGAGACTAAGCAGCTGTTTTTGCTTAGACCCATTTTGGGCTAAGGACCCGCGGGCTGTCGAGGTGGTGACAACGTTGATGCCTGCATTTCTGCGAAGAACCTGAAAYGCGGGTTGTGTCGGAGCTCGGCGGCCGTGCTGCGTATCTGGCCGCGTTCGCGTGGCCGACGGGAAGCAGGAGCCCGGTTCCAGAGCGTTGCTGCTGGTACCCTCGGCGGAGGCGCGTGGTCCTCTGGGTGCCCAGGCCTGCCTCCGCCACCTCTCCTGGGAGGTGTCTGCTCGCACGGTTACCAACCACGATGAACCGAGTCTCAAAATACTTGATTTGAAAATTAATCTGTTTTAGTTGTATCTGCCATGAGATCACAGTGGAGCTCTCTTTGTTACTAAATTAAACTAGTTTCACTAGTTTGTTTTCCTTCTTTTTAGCCCTTTGAYGTTTCCTAATACTAAATTATTAATTAGTATCTTTTTATTTGTCATATTTAATTCAATCTAATTTAGTTATCATTGGCGCATCTTTGTAGATATTAATCGCATTATCAATTGTAGCAATCGATATTTTCTGGAAATTAGAGCACCAGTTCTTGGTTTAATTTGGAACTGTGAAGGGAAGTGTTTTTGATCTAATTGACAGCAGAATCTTACCTAGCACGCTTAGTGGTTCAAACAGAAGTCATAGTTCAAATAGGGTTCTTTTCTCCATACTGGTGTTAAACACCAAGTACTGATGAATCGTATTTTCAGTTACTACAATATAGTTGTAACATAGTCCATTCTGTTTAAATTGAATTTATGCTACAATTAAACTTGGAATCAGGTGATAAGTATCTACATTTTCACCAGCTACTTGTGGATCAGTTGACTACATGTGCCTCTCTTATGCCAAAGAATCTCATTAAAATAAGGTAGGCGTTTTGTTTATTTTACCTTTTATGTCCAGTTTATTYAGTGGATTAGGCAGTCATCCCTGTAATTGAATTATGATTTTCACACCATCTCCAAATGAAGTCTGTGTTGCCAATTACTAAAGCAACCTAAAGGCTGCTAGATGTAATGACTCACTTGAAATGGTTTGGATGTGGATTCCGATTCAGATAAGCAACCAGCATTCCATATTTGAAGCTTATCTCGAATGTTGTGGGCCTGGAAAACTAAACTGTAATCAGACTTTTTTAAAGGTTTCTTGTGCCTCTGAAAATACATCTTTGATCTCATTGAAAATAGTAAATAAACAGTAAATTAAAAAGAGAAACAATATCGGAGTAAACTCTTAAATTAATTTTTTCATATCTGAGCAGAGTTTGATTACACAAAACATAGCCTGAACTTTAACACTTAAGTGAATGAGAGACTATTAGAATTAATTCAAGCTTAGTCACTCACCAYATTCTCAACAGTTTTAGAAGATCATGTTCTTTGTGCAAATGGCAGTATATTTCTTTATCATTTTAACACTTCAATACACTATAKAGAGGAAATTGTTCTGATAATTGTGGTTTTTTGAAAAGAGTGAGCTGGCGTTAGGGTTAGTAAACAGGTATATACATTAGGAATGCAGATGAAAATGTAAATTAGAGTCTCAGTTAACTATGCAGTTGAAAGTCAGGTATAATTACAGTATAAGCACAGTAGTTTTATACCATTTTCTTGAGAGCTTGGAATGATTATTTTAGAAGCAGTCACACTGGTTTCTTGATCGTACAGTATATTGTTTGTGTTTGTCAATTAATACCGAAGTAGCTGGCTATCTGATTCCATTCARTGATATAAATTTGGTTTTCAGGATAGGTTGATAGACATGATTAATAGGTGTTACACATACAGATAATAGATTAGGGAATGCAAATCTCACRTAGCTAATAAATTCATTCATTCCATGGAGACGGGGTTGAATCACATACCGTATTTCACCTAACTGGCCTAATAGGCAACGAGTAAGGTTTTTATGGCCTTTTTCATTAAGGAGTACTGGAATAATTTGCAAAATTGTTTATTGCATATCCTTAAAGTATTGGTCAAATTTCCAGAACAGAAATTGTAAGATGTGTACATCTCCCTAGCAGCTGTTACAAACAGTTATCATATCATCCAGAAAAGATGTTTGTGAAGATGGGTGCAGTGGCCTGTCTTTCATTACAGTGATCTCAGAAGCTAAAGTGAAGTTTCACTACAAGAATGAATGGCTTTGYAATTTAGAGATTTTATTCCTCTTTTCAGAATTTTTTATTATTATTTAGATTCCTGTGCTGGATTCCCAAGGGCTGAACTGAGCTTAGCTTTATGCTCTGTGTCATTAAAGAGTTTCTTTTTAAAATCGCAGGTTGCCCAGAGAAGCTGGCTTGGTGCAACCTGCTTTACAACAAACATACCTAATCGTTCCGATCAGCGAGACAGTGTATTGGCAGTGCCGAACAAACAGAGATTTTTTTACTGCTATTAGAAGGGCCTGCCTGCTCGCTGCGTGGAGGTGGCTGGGAGGAAGCTTGTCCTCAGTTTCTGTCCTCGGAGCAGCGAGGCCAGGCCTTCAGCCAGGCTSCGTAGCTCGTCCCGGCAAGTTGATTCAAAGCAAAGTCTGCCCTGAATCCCACGTCGTAGTGTCACAAATGAGTATAACTGGATCTCTAGCAGGATGACTAATCTTGCTCTCTTTTCAGTGGCTGTTGCCTCATAAGGATGAAAGAATAAAATCAGTATAAAGCCCATAGCAAAACTTTTTTTTTTAACTATCTGTTTGATTTATGTCTATTTTAAACTGTGTGTATTTTGGAAAGAAATCTGTTTTCTATCTTCAAAAAGATGAGATTCAACATCCCTCAGAAGCTAATTTTTAGCACTTAGAGGTTCCCTTGGGCTGCTGTCAGCTACAACTTATTGCATAGGTACTTTTCACTAAACTCATTATAAAGTGATTAGCCTCAAGGAAGATAGTACAGTGTTACAGCCTGCTCACATTATATGCAGTTTTGTAGCGGAATCCTGTGTTGTCAAATCTTATCAGATGGTGGGCGTACAAAGAGTCATGGGATTAGACAGATAGGTTGTTAATAGGGACGCTGTCATTTCTAAGCTATAGTTGTTTATAAGCATCAGTGTTTCAGATGCATGGTACCTTTTTCTGATTTGCAACCATTGGATAAGATTATGATACAAGTAGACAACGGTAAGCCATTGACTAATGGATGTTGTTAAAGCTGATTATTTTTCATTAATTATTAAGTTTTTTTTTTTCAATCGAATAACACGTTTCTTTTGTAAGTAGAAAATTTCTGCACTGCTACTTTGAAACAGTACGTTGGGTTGTGGAAGACATTTCTGGGCCAGGAAAGCTTGGACTTGAGCTCAAGTTTTGGTCCACAGCTGATACTGTGCTGGGTATTTYGGACATTTGGTACAGAGGACTGCTGACAGACCAGAATAACTTGTGCTGAAGCCCATGAACCCATAAAGTACTAGGTTTATGGTTCTCTAAAGTTCAGAGATACAACAAGGAGAGAGAGAAGCTAGCATCGCTGGTCACGGGACAGTGGATCTCATGCAAGTTATCCACGTACGTCCATAGATGCAGAAGTGCAGCAACGCGTTCGGTGTAGCCCAGGCTCTTGACGCGATCTCTTGGACGGAGTTGGCATAGGTGTTTGTGTTTGGCAAAGGGGCAGTTCTTGTGGAAACGCACAGTCTTTGGAAAATGAGTAGTCCTCTTCAGACAGTGTGTGAGAGCCTGCAAAGGGCTTTCCTGTCCTGTAGCGGTAACAKGTCTGTTCCTTACGGGGACAGGAGCGATTGTTTGTCCCTAGGCCTTTAGACATGTATTTTGGGAAGCTAGCTGTACCTGTGTGTCATCTTCGTGTTATGAGCATCGTGAACAGAGCCAAATCATGCTAATGCCCTGTCATTTCTGTCTGGAGGATTACTGTCCTGAAGGAGAGGCAAGTGGAAGAGGCATTGAGGCAGGGGGGAACCCTTCCAGGTGAAGGAGAAAGGTGGAGGAGAAAGCCTATCACAATCCAAAGGGTCTCCTACCAAGGCACCTTTGTCCGGACCAAGAGGGGAGTATTTTATATAGAAAAACCCTCGGATACAAGGCTTTCAGGCAGGAAAGCAAAGTGGAGCATGGCCAGTAGCAGTAGCAGCAGAGAAGGCAGCGTGCCGGGCGCCGGCGGTGAGGGGCAAAGGAAGGGTTCAGCAAAGTGCTTTGCGTTGGCTTGCAGCTACCACAGCAGCCAAGACCACGGGGTTTGCTTCTGTTTTTAGTCTGAGTCTAGATTGGGGGTTTTGAAAAACATAACCGGTGAGGTCTGGGGCTAGACTGCGTTTGGTACACCGTACTTGCCTCGCTTTGCCAAGTGTGGGACAAGTCAGGTGGAGGAATGCACCGAGGGCTTCCAGAGGACTCCTAGTGCTTTACCTCGTTCAGAAACCGAACTCTAGGATTAGCAATTTTTTTTTTCTTCTGGAAAAGGTAGATTTTTTTTTCCTTCTGTTTGTATCTGGTCATGTGGTCAAAGATAAATGCCTTTGTGACAGTAAATCAATGAGGTTGTAGTTGTTTACCTGAAGAAGAAAGGTGCACAGAGTAACCTGCCACGTCCTGGGGAGCTGCATCCCTCTGTGCTTTCATCGTTTGTTGCTGCATTTGCTTTTTACACAATTCACTTTTTCACTGTATTTATTTAAAAGCTGCTTTTTAAGGTTTTGCTKGTCATAAATATTTCCAGCAGTTTAGATCAGCGGTCTTATTTAAATCAGAGTTTTAGTGTTCCTTAGCACTGACAAATGTTTTCACACAGCAAGTACGATAAAAATTCCCGCAAAACCACGGCTCCTGAACGGCCCCTTAGCAGTCCCTAACAAGATACTCGTTTAGAGGAGAGGCCGAAACGTCAGCTCWGGCAGCTGAGCGGGTTCAGTTAGCCCAGGATTTCCTGTAAGACGGCTCTCTGAGAAGGCAGCTGTTTCAATAAAAATGTTAAAAGCAAAGCATCCCASTTGTGCCTCAGAATCCCTCATTAATTAGAGCGGCGTTATTGGAGCGAGGTGGTGCTCTTTAGTCCTACCGCCGACCCACCGCGGGGCCCGCTCGAAACGGGAAGCTGGGCAAACGGCGCGCGCCCGCGCCGGGGCGAGCGCAGGTGAGGACGGCGTCCCGCCGAGGGCGCGCGGCGGACGGCTGCGAAGCTCGGCCCCCGCTTTGGCGAGCGGCGCCGACGCGGGCTCGTCCCGGTGCCGAGGGCTGCTGTCCGCAGCTCCGAGTCGGGAGCAGAGCCAAGAATGCGAATCAAGAGGCGGGTGGGAAGAAACTTCTTCTTGTTCCTTGTTCAGATATATGGCCATGAACTTGCCTGATGCTGCTTTATTTATTTATTTATAACTGGCAAAAGGGGACAGTGAAGGGGTAGGGTTTTTTTTCGTTTTTTCCCCCAGCACCTGAGGCTAGGGGAACACTTTTGATGTGAGTGAGACCAGCTTTCTTGTCCCGACGGTTCGCAGTGTATAAATGCATACGCTTGCATTTCAAAGGTCATTTGCTGCTGTTCAGTAACACACAGCACAAAATAACTCTACTTTTTTTGTAGGAAGCGTCCTTAAAAATAGCTGAAATGTTGACATTATTGGTATAGACTGTGACAAATGCCTAGTGAGTTATTTTGTGACTACATGAAAAGAAGAGACATCCGAATATATACATTCATACAATGCCTAATACAGTACAACTAGAGTCAAGCTGATACGTCTGAAGACTGAAGGCTTTTACTTTGCTCATTTGGTCAATATTTATCTTGACAGCAGAAGAAATGGTTCCTCAGCTTTTTATAATAAAGGGATTTTAGTGCAGTAGAAGGAAGAAAGATAGTCTAACATTAAGGAGAAAAAGAAAAGAACTAGTCATTCAATATACATCACTAAAGGTTTTTCAATGAGTGCTGACTGTGAGGTCTGTAGTCTACCCAGGTATCAAGAAACAGTGCTAACATTCAGCATAGCATGTTTCCAAAATAATAATCTGCTTAATGTAGCACTTTTTGTTATAAGAGGCGTGTTGTTTAGTTTACAGGGTTTACAGAATTTTCTCTTATATCTTTTTTATCTTTTTTCTTCTTTTCATCTTTTTTTTTTCTTTTTCCTCCTGTAAACTTGTGGACTTTCTTATCCTTTTCATATATGTCAGGGTTCAGGAAAAAATTGTTTTACATTAAATGATTATTTCCTGGGGGCCTGCTCTAGTGGTTGCCACATAGTAATATTTGAGAACACAACTTACTGCAAGAGCTAAAATAGGAAAGTAGAGGTGACATATTTATCTATGTATCTACAATACTATCCTGGATAAATTTTAACTGTTTGGTGAAAATTGTGTRTCAGCACTGATGTATTTGCAGCTCAGAATGAAACCTTCATCTTTCACACAGGATAGTGCTTCCATTTCCAGGACTTGTTTTAACAGACCTTCCCAACTCTTCAGTGTTCATTCAAGATCTTAGGAGTACAAAAAATAACAGCTGCTTGATCTGTGAAGGAGAAATAAACCTTTGTCTTCCTTCTGTGTGCAGATATCTTAATAATAATTCAATTTTCTTTTTAGCTAGACAAAGGTTTTTGCCCGATGAAGGTCAAATGATGTAATTTTAATTGGCAATGTTTGCAGTGTGATCGTATCTAAGAATGTGACTGCCTTAATAAAATTTAACTAGGTTGGCAGTTCTCATCTCTGAAGTTGTATGTCCTTGTGAGTAACTCCATAATGTAGCGACAAGAGCGTGCTTATTCAAGGAAATTTGAAATTTGCGATCTTTAAGATAAGAACAGCATTCCTGAGCAGCATCTTGAGAGAGGAATGTTAGTATATTGCCTTTTAAAATTCTTCTGCCTTCCATATCTTGAAGGCCTCTTTATTTTTTTCCAGTTATACRATCCTGATTTCTTATTTTGTCTGTATCAAAAGTATTCAGTCCCATGATACGCAGTTCAAAAATTGAATTTCTTTTTGCCTCACTTTTTTTTTTTATTCCCCCCCTCCCTCCCCGAGGGGAATGTGTTGTAGCCTTTTAATGTTTTTGGTATGTTCTAATTGTATTGAGATCGAATACAAGTGTTAGGATGACAGACACTACTCTAAGAAAATGCAGGAGATTTATGAAGAAAATATTACCATAACATTCCAAGCAAATGCAAATATCTTCCTGCTGTGCCGTTCTACCATTCCAGCCCTGAAGAATGGTTCGAGCTCATTCTGTGTTTCAGGCTAGCTCATGAAGTGTGGACCATCTGTCTCCTTATCTTTACATCATTAGTCATTTATTTCTGTTCAGATAATGCCTAGCAGATGTCTCTCTCTTTCAGACCATTTCTTTGGGATCTTTAGTATAGAATAATAGTTATTTTTTTTAAGATATCTGTGCATTCTTGCCAAGATTCAATACCTCTTTAAGCCTGAACAGTTTTAACAACTTAACAAATGTTTTCACTGTATCCCTTCCTTGTTTCCGCTGCCATAAAGAAAGTCAATATTTGTAGATGTTAAAATGTGAATTTTATTTCTAAAGCTTTCACCCCACTCTCGTCAATGTGGTAGATGACGACAGCATCATTCAAACTTTGGCTAATGGAAATATCGCTAAAAATAATTTTCCTTCTGGGATCGTTCTTCTTTTTCCTCAGTGGTAAGTTTAAGGAAGGCAAAGGAGGGGGGAAGCCAAAATGTCTTACTGTAACCTGCTGTCTCTGTTGCCTTCTCCTCCCTTAAGCTCTCTCCTCTTCCAAAACTGTTGAAATCTTTAGCTGCACCAAAGAAATTGTTTGGGAATTGGCACAGTGGGCTTCTGCGCGAGCTGCGGTTTGCGCGCCACGTGCCCTCGGTGTCTGCGCGGAAGGAGCCCGGGTCCCGTAGCCAGCCCCTCGGCGTGTCGTCCTCTCCGTCTGCCACGCTGCGAAGTGGCTGCCTGGCCTTGGAGCCTCTTAGCAAACTCAGCGCAGGAGCGAGGAAGGGTGTGAGGCATTATGGAAGCAAGCGTTAAGTTTTTTTAATCAAAATTTTTATTTTGGCTGGCTCTCCAGTCAGACAGTAGACTTCTTGATGTTCCCTGGCCATCTTGTTCGCTGAGCTACTGGACAGGCATGGTACCTCCTGGGACGCTCCTCCTGCAGGAGGGACGAGAGTCGCTTCAGCACAGTGAAAACCACCTCCTTGGGTACAGCTGCTGCTTAGCTTACTATTGCACAGACTGGCGAAGAGGGGAGGCTTGTCTGGCACTGTCTTCTCCTCTCTCAAATGAAACCACTCTTCCAAGCAGGCTGCTTGGTCCCAGTCTTTGAAACTCTTAAAACCATATTCGCTGTTCTCTCCTGGTGAAATACCAAACCACCTATCTCAGTGAGCCCTTGCGACCCGTTTATYGCTTTCGCATCAGGGTTGGCCGCTGTTGTCACAGTGGGGAAATACTGGCAACTTTTTACGTGCTGCCACTTGGTTGCAATTCAAGGCCATATGAAACCTCGCATTTCACATGGTTTGATGTAAAATCATAAATGTGTTGTGGAAACATAAATATGTTTAATTATGCACTTGAGGAAACCTTCTGATGAAGCTCAATTACTATCAAAAATAAATCTGTGATTTTCTTGTGTTTGGTTCATTGGAGGAATAATTCACTTCATTCCTATAAATGTTACCGCCACATTTCATAATGCTAAATTGAATAGGTAATTTATTTACTGTGAAGCTGCATTTCATTCGTAAATGTCATTGCTTGTATTCACCAAAAATTGTCATTATGCCTCTTCCCTGAAATAAGAAGCTTTTGATTTAAAGCGCAATTCAAGGCCTYGAGTCGAAAGCTTCACGATGCCCTTGCACTGCGATACATGAATGTGTGACATCTGCCTCGCTTCCCAAACCTGGAAATAAGTTAAGACTGCGGCGAATGACATCTACAGCACTCTGAAACGTGTTGCCCGCTTTCCGGCGGTGGGGGCGGGGAGTCCCAAGAGCACCGGCTTCTCGTGCGGGAAGGCGGAAACGCGTGCAGACGCTGCCGGGTGCTCCCGAGGCCGGCGCGAGCGGGGGCACCGCCGGTGCCCCCGGCCCCGGTGTGCAGCCCGCGCCGCCCCGAGCATCTGGGCCGGGCGGCAGAAAATTTCTGAGCGCTGACCTAGATAAACATTATTCTAATTCGAGACCCTTAATTGGTGTTCAGAGGCATTTTTAGAGAGAGTTTTCTGTTTCCACAGGGAATATTTTCGTATTTCTGTTTATAATTTACTCCACAAATTTGTTTATTAACAATTCTTGGCGTTTCTTTCATCTTCCTGTGAATTTTTGCTTGAGAGCAAGGAAAGTATATCTTTGTTCTCGGGAAAGAAAAGTTACTTTGAGTTTTACTTTGAAGCACCCAATGATATAACTGAAGTGTCATAAATAATTTAACCAAACATTGATGCAAATGTTACTAGAAATAATCAAGGAACTTTAGAGGTTGTAAATAAAACCCATTTAAAGATTAAATTTGATGCATCTTACGATTCTAATTTTGTACGCACACAAAAGTGGGACAAAATAGTATTCAGGAACATATGGGAGAGGAACAAACAGTGCTGGCGTTCGTGGGCATGATTCGTTTGCGAATAAAGAGGAGCGCAGAACTTGGCTTGCCCTGGCTCGTGTACGTGCAGCAGGAACACTAAATATAAACGTCTTTGCTTTTACGGTGGTATTTTGCCAAAGCTGCGCAACTCGGTGCTGCACGTCCCGCGGTCTGACTGTAAACAACCGCACCGTTTTCCTCCCTTGTGTGCCCTGGGGTCCCACGCGCGCTGCAACCCCGCGTCCGGCACGTGGATCGAGCCCGCTCRGTGCGACCGAGTTTTAAGTAGGAAAAAGAGAGGGGATCTGTCCCCGATTCACTGAACAGTATTTTTTTTTTTTTTTCAGATGGGCCAAAATGTATTCGTCTCCAATCTTTTAGAAGAGCGTAAAAAAGGTGCAGTGAAACTGTGGCAGCGTTTTAATCGGTTCAGTTTACTAGCAGTCACTCCCTATCAGTACTGGTAAAACAAATACGTGGAGGAAAAGGTCTAATCTGTACGGATATGGTTTTTAATAAGCAGTAACGGATAAGTTCATGCAATGCTATTGGCTTTCTTGTAACGTTACAGTCACGGTAGTGCAAAGCTATCTGATTCAGAGGTAATTGTGTTACTATAGTTTATTTCTCAACGTAAGAGATTATAAAAAAAAAAATACTTGAAAGATTTAATTAAAATCTGTTCTCTCACATTTAATACTGCTTAATGCTTTTAATTAATCTGAATATCCTTAATTACTTCTGTAATTTTTACCATGTGTAAATAGCTAATTAAAGTATTAACCATCATCAAATGCAGCCTAGAATTAAATATATAAATGCTCTGTGGCTGATTAAGAGGATTACATGAAAAATAGTTGAGTTTYAGGTGTGAATAGCTTCTGAATGCAAATTTGCTCGGATCAGCTGAGGTAAAAGGGGGAGCAGGCGAAGGTGATGGTTGCAGTTTCCTCCTGAGCAAGCCGGTACGCGGCGGCGGTAGCCCCAGTGGTGTCCAGAGAAGTCTGGAGGTTGCTCTAAACTTCACCCGTCGGGTACGGTCCTTGTGGAGCTGCTTGTTAGCGATGATTGCTGCAATGCAATATATTCTGCCCGCTTTAGGGGGCTTCAAGGAGCAGATGGCAGGGCCATAGCTGCGACCGGCCTCCTTAGAGGAAACGTCGGCTCTGGTTTCCAGAGCCGTGCAGGAGGAGCAGAGAGCTTTCCTTGTTCCTGGGGGCTGCGCTAATGAGCAGCCTCGTGCTCACGCGGGCCAAAACTGGGTGGTGACAACTGCAGTGTAAGCGCTGAAGGAGAGTAATTCGACCTCTTCCTCGCGATCAGCTTGTGAAAATCATCAGCGCAAATTSTCCTCCTTCTTCTTTTATAAAAGAGGCTGGGGCGGACAAGGAGTGCTCCGGTGCTGGCAAGGCCCCAAACTGGTTGTGAAAAGCTGAATAACTCTCTTCTGCAATAGTCTCCCATCTTGGCAAAAGACATCTCTTGGAATATACAGAAGATCTCATCAGTTTTTCTCTTCGTTATTTCAATGGCCTCTTTAGCTGTAGTACATTGGGCCTCCTGTACATATGTTTCAAGGGCTTTTTTATACGCCTTTTGCCGTTAATCAAAGACGGGCAGGTWCAGACTGTTTTAGGTGCCTTCCTGAATGTTTTAGTATGGGTACCTAAACTGAGAACAGAAAAATGTCACTTCTTGCTCTGGTGCTACTTGGATATTATCTAGATGCTGKCAAATAGGAAACAAGTTACCTTCTAATGCAGTGTTCCTGGAAAACCTTCCCGATATATAGATGTTCTCCATATGGGGATCTAGCCCTGCTAGGGAGGCTGGGCTTTGCACCTCAAGTAGCTCCCATTTCTTCTTTCCGGTTTAGAATTAGTAGGTTCACTCTCGCACTTCAGCTCTGCGGATACCAAAGAGTTTTCTGTGTGTCTCGCCTGTGTTTTTGCGAGATGATTTTACTCTAGCTTGTACTGCTGCCTCGAGCCCCGATCTGTGCTGGAAASACAAGCGAAGGGCGTTGCGTGTCCTCTGCCGAACGCCCGGCAGGCTGTACCGGCTAGCCCTGCCAGCAGAGAAGCTGGATTTCAACTGAGAATTAAACTTTTTTTTTTTTCCCCCCTCTTCCCATAATGCAAATCAGGAGCAGTGGCATTACGAAGTATCACTGGGCTCATTAAGCGTTTTAATGCTGCTTAACCATTAGACATACTTTATGGTTTTGTAGTTTAATTGATTTGAGCTAAAGTTAAGTTACAAACAGGAAATGAATATTTTGGTTAGTCTTTTACATAATTTTCCATAAAAAATGTTTTTTTCTCTCTACTTTGAGTATTACATGTTCTGTCTTTGAATATGCTGAATATTCCACTGGATACTGTRTTTGAGTTTTTGAAACTATCCCTGGAGATTCTGGAAATCTCACAGAAAAAAAGTTCAATTTCCTTTGTCTTCATTGACATTTTGACTTAATTAGCTAAAATTATAATATCTCCCTAAAGTAGGGGTAATTATATTGATGTCATTTTTGCTGAGACTGGTGGCATATTGCAAATCTTAAAAGTTTTGCTTTGTAGCATTTGAAATTTGTAGTCCTCTCAGAGTCGTCAGATTCACCTGGCGTGCATTGCTAAAGATGCCCTTCCCGGCATTCTTCGGAGAGCTGGGCTACCTCTGCGCCGAATCGATGGCCGCGACCTCGTACGAGGTCTGCCTTCCTCCCGCCCCGGAGGCGCGGGGCGTGGGTGCGCTGGCGGGAGTCACTGGAACCCCACTTTGCAAAGCTGCTTGAATAGAGGAGCTCATTGGAACCCCACTTTGCAAAGCTGCTTGAATAGAGGAGCCGAGGTTACTCGGGAGGAGGTTGGGTTGCGTGGGAGGGTGCGTCTCCTCAGTAGAGCCCCGAATCGTTGGTTGCAGAAGATGGACAGCATGAAGCGCATGATGCCCAGGCCTGTGGGGAAGAGAGAGCAAGTCCGAGGGCTGGACTGGGCCCCTGTCCCTGCCTGGGGCTCCTGCATCGTGCCTGGCAAGAAAAGGGGTCTCGGATAGTCACCAGCTGCTTTTCATTTCGTTGATGTCTAACTTGCTAATTAGGCTCTGATTTACAGAAATGGTGAGCCCTGACACCTTGCACTGAAGTCAGCGGGAGTTGTGCTTTGAAAATGCAAAGCGCTGTCAAACAACATACTATTATCTAAACCATGAGGTCCTGTATTTGCAAATTCTGTGTCTAAAATAAGCAGACTTTCTATTTACCTGGTGCTTGTTGCACCTTATCTGTAAAATTGGGATAATGTAGCTATTCCTTCTGCCTGAGGCTGTTATAAAAATTAACTTGATGAGCAATTGTGTGCAACCACAGTAAGAACATGGGAAAAGAAACAAGGGTAGAGCAGTGCATGCAAGTCGGGCATTTTTTTTCTTCTTCAGAACTGTGAAAAGAAGAAATTTAAAAATTCAGTTAAAATAAGCAAATTTGAATTAAGCAAATTCAGTTCATCCATCGGAGCTGAGGTCTCCAAAGACTTTATATCTAACATTGCTTTTAGTATTCGTTGTTTTCTATAACATCACCCTTCTGGGCTGAAAGGTCTAAAGTTTGTTCCTGAAATCACTTAATGTAGCTGATTAAGATTCCTTCTTTTGTTTTGTGCACTGTAGGAGATGAGCAGGAAAATGCTGGTCCCTTTTTATTCTCTTCATAGGGATGAACTTTGAAACTTTGAAACTATGTAATTAGATTTAATGAGCAATTACGTGCCTTCTAACTTTGAAAAATAAACTCTCTTTTAAATCAAGCGAGAAAGGCGTATAAAACACATGCAAAGTAGAACACGAGCGCGAAGGCTGCGTTAGCACTAGTCGCAGCCTGGGCGGGCTGGGGCGCGCGCAGCCACCAGCTTGGGGGGCGCCCGGCAGGGTCCTGCAGCGGTATCTGCGGGGCAAATACGCGAATAGGAATTATGCATGGTTTAAAATCACGGTGGGACTCAGCAGCAGGGTTTTCTTAGTTGTGTTAACCCACAAACGCTGACAAAATTGGTGGTAGCAGAGCTGAGGAATGTGTCACGCAGACGAGATACTCCTGAAAATGAGGTGTTCAGCTTCTCTCATCATCTACCCCCAGCTACAGCTTGTAGGGGGACTCCTGCATGGCTGCTGCAGGTAACGCAGGCAGGGCAGGTCAAATAGGCTGACCGGTACTTGTAAAACCCAAACACTGTTTGGGAACTGTAGATTTTGCATATGTTGCTGGTGTTTTGACCATCTCTTTAAACTCTTGCAAACTC
>NW_028186756.1:2359512-2372020 GCF_003343005.1 Rhea americana
GCAGGCTCCAAGCACTTTTACTACATAATTCACAAAAAAAAAAAAAAATTGAGGGATTCTACATTTCTTTAAAGATAGAAGCTACTGAAAGATTTGAGAGGTTTTATATCACCGCAGCCTCTAAGCCTATAAAATAAACGTGTCATTTATCATGAATACATTTTTACTACTATTCTTTGGTTAGAGTAGTCATATTTGTTGGTGATTTCTCACAGGGCCACTTAGATCTGTGAAGCCTTAAGTTCAGCTTTTGTTTATTTGCTTGCCTATTTGTAAAATGTAGCATTTAATTGGAAAATGATGTCAAAATCACTTCCTGCTTTAAAATTAAGCAGTTAAGCCACTCAAAAATTGCAACGCAGGAAGCCTCCTATTGCCTATCAGTCAAGACCAAGCACAACTCTTGTTTACAAGAGAGGGGRAAAACGTGTTCTAATAGCTGTGTACAAAGAGGATTATAAGGAAAAAATGAGTTAATTCGATTTTTTTTTTTCCTTTAGACAGCACTGCCCAGAGTAAAAGAGATTCTCCAGTCCTGAAGCACGCTTTGGAGAAATTCTCGCGCTCATTTTTGGCCAGGGATGTAGAGTTAAGTAACAGATACTTTCTTAACGACAGGCTCGTATACATGCTTACTCAGTATGAGTATAAATACATCTTTAATGGGAGCAAAACAGAGCAGGCTTGCCAGGCAGGCGCCGCTGCCGGGGCGGGGAGGAGCACCGGCCTGGCGGCAGGCGCTCTCCGGGAAGAGCCCGGTGGCGTTCGGAAAAGGGCCCCAGCGATGGGAGAGGCGCAGCTCGTTTTGGTTACCAGGCCCTGGGAGGGAGGGAGGGAGGGAGGCRTCACGAGGCCGCGAACTGGAACGTGTGCGAGGAGGGACGGGAGGACACGAAGGGAAGACAAATGCCTGCTGCCGCAGCCTCGCTGCGCTTGCAGCAGCCTCCGAGGGATTTTGGTGCTAAGAAACAAGTGCAGACATCTCTTTCTGTGTATTTAGCTAAGCTAATTTGGAAAATAGCCTTTTTATATTTTCCGGTGCAGCTTTGGAATCGCTGTCCTAGATTCTGTATTTCAAAAGTTACTCTTTTTTTTTAATCCTCCAACAATTCCTTTGGAGGAGGTTGATGCAGAATTTGCTGGGCTGGGATTAAGAAGTAAGTTAATGAGATGCAAGAAGTTTTCCCTGCAAGCAGCTGTAAAGGATTAACAACAACATTACTAAAAAATAAATGGTTTGATTACAGTTGTGTTCTTGGCAGCTGAGGAACAYTGAGTTGAGAACTCCAGTGCTTTAAAAAGTTCTGTATTTTAAGTGATGTGTAGATAAGTAAAAGGCCCTAAAAGCTAGATGGATTTTTTTCCTGAACTGCATGGAAATTAAGTCCTTATACTTCCATGAGGGCTGTATSGAGAWATCTCCAAGCCCTTCTGGGCTAACRTTGAATTTTCTACACTTTCTATGTTTTAATGCTGCTCCATGACCAGCGCCCACACAAAGATGTGAAATCTAACTTGTATTCGTGTTTCATTGTGCACTTCAGATATGTGTTTATTCTTTATTACTACTATTCTTTCAAAAAATTATGCCATTAACCTACCTTAGGCTACTTAATCTCCTTTTTCTGTCCGCAGCTCCCTTTCTGAAGGCAGCACATGAAGATACAGTAAAGTGTGTGTATACTCAGCTATGCAATGTTGGATTTATGCATGTACCAGTAGAAAAATTCAAAGCGAAAACCAGAATAGTTGAACAGGAGGCGGTTAAAAAAAAAAAAAAAAAAAAAAGAAAAGAAAGAAAGAAAGAAAGAATAAAAAAAAAAAAAAAAACTCCCAAGCCTGTGAATCATAAATTTCAGCAATTTTGTAACAGTTAATTTATTCTTTTTAAAGTGATTATCTTAAAGATAATTACTCTGGATAGTCCTATTCTCCTAGCAACTGCCAGTCACAGGTGAGGCGGAGGAAGATGCTCCCCTGGCCGCAGTGTCCTCCGGGGCCGGTTCAGCCGCGACATCCATGTGCAGTGCTMTTTATAAATGGTTGTGTCTTACAGTTATGCCACAAATACAGTCTTTCTGCATTATAACTAATAATCTTGACCGATTATCCCTCCAAACGTCTTTTTTAGCCCAGTGTGCAGCTTAAAATGAAAAATCTGGAGTCTTTGTAATCAGCCCATTTAAAGTTTCCTATCTGAAAATCCAGCAAAGTGAACGAAGCTTTAAACACAGATAAGTTTTGAATTTTAATAGACTTTATTACAAGCCTTCAAATTAAAAGCTGTCAGGAGAGATAAAAGGTTGGGGATTTGGATTCAAAGGGACTTCGATTAGACATAAAGGTCAGCAATGGTGGAAAAAGTCGATGCGTCTAAATTAAGCATAAACCTCTGGAAGAGAATATGCTAATCTTTCATGTGAAGTACTTGTCAGGCTGATCTTGGCTCCTATCCACAACAGTTAAACTATTTTCTATGATGAAATTTTAACAAATGGTAATCCCTGTGTAATTTGCCTGTCAAGCGCGTGCCATTTGTTTTTACAAATGTTAGAATTTAAGTGCTAAGGAATCGTATTATGCCACATAACRTGCTCCCGATTAAAGACTTTATTTTGGAATCTTCAGTTCAGTTTTCAACTGCAACTTTTTTCCTCGGGAGCGTAAGATATAAAAGGGAGGGAAGGAGAAAGAAAGTGGAAAATCTACACGTCATTGCTGTTTGTAAAAACCGGGTAGAAATTACACTTTAATTGAGCAGCTACTTCAGATGCTTAAAGTTGTAGCAACTGTTAATATTTCTGAATGTGAAATTAAGAGTCTGCACTGTTAGCGAGCAAACTCATTAAAGACATAAAAGGATGACGGGATGAAAAAGGATTTACATTTGTAGAATATCCTGTAAAATTATGGGAAGTGACAGGCTCCATTTTTTGATGCGGGCATCAGGTTTGCATTCTTAACCCATCCTGACACCACAACTGGATTTTGCATATCTGAGAACTAATAGGAAGTTAATAGAGTGTAATACAGGCCTATTGCACTCGGTCTAACTTTGCAGCTTTGATGTGCAAGAACAGAAGGYGTAATTTCAGTCTTTGTTTAGTGTCCTGGACAGATAGCTTCACTAACATCTAAGTATGGTCAGGATTAAAAATGTGATGGATAGCGCCACAGCACCTTCTTGACAGCTTTTCTGTTCAAATACAAATTTCTGTCACAGCCCCAGAATGTTTGAAGGAGCATTCAGAGATGAAATATCGTAGCTGCAACAAGCCCAGTGTGAAGCTATTATGTTTTGAAAGGAGAAATAATTACAAACTGTACATCTCCTAGGCACATATCTGTATTAATAATGCATAGTAATAAATACACCGGAGTATACTAATGAAATGTTATTGAACATTAAAGTTTTGGGAACCATAAGGTTATGAATCTGCCAAGAAAAATGTCAATGCATTTGTCTATTTTTTTTTCCTACCTGTTCTAGGCAAATAAGTATTTGGGAGAGTTATGATTGATTGTGATTTATTCTAGCTTTCATAATGTTTCTTTGGGGTATTTTCTCAAAGTTGAGTTTTTTAAAAATATCCATCCATTTCTCTCCCCAAAGAAYGTTTTCTTTCACTTAAAAGACTGTCACTGCTCACTCCAAAAATTGTGATAAAGGAATATTTTTGTTGCAGTGCTCTGTGGATGGAATATTGTCCTTATTATAACAGCAAAGTAGGTCAGAACCTCACTGTTTGACAGATGTGACACACAGTCCCTACCTCCATGTTCATCATGAATAAAATGAAAAAGAGGAGGCTGATCAATGCAAAAGAATGTCAGTATTTAAAGAGCTAATACCTGYAGAGTTCTTCTCTGTGCTTAACTGTTAATGAAGGAGAGAGCTGTACATTGCAGCTGATTCCCACACAAGCACAGGGCATCGCTCTGACAGGGCAAGGTGGCATAAAGCATTGTCATATGAGCCATTAATTGAGCAAAAAAGAAAGAAAATTGGATTCCATGAAGTGAAAATAAATTGTCCGATTGCTGAATTTGTGTCATGAAATTCCATTTGGTGCTCGAGCGTCTTCCATGAGACGTGGTCGTCTGCCGGCTCCYGAAGAAGCTGCCGGTCTCTGGTGGTGCTACGGTGAGATGGATTACCCCCGAGAGATGAACAGGAGACATAGATGAGGTTTCCACAGAGGCTGAATGCTTTGTAGTTACACCGTTGTCAGATTCGAGCTTCAAATAACTCAACAGAAGGAAATGTCTTCAGCCTTTAGTATAGTATGTGCTTTTTTTAGATATCGTTGATGAAAATATTTTTCCATTTTCATCTGAGTACTTCTGCAAATCACTCTAAAGATTAAAAAAACCTCTAAATAGACCCTAGACCCTAGACCCTAAATTCCCCAGAAATGGGTAATTAACCTGCCTCTTCAGCAAAGTGTTGGTCTTATTGGGATTTATTTATGTGTTTCTAAATATTGATGTTAAGTGGGCCTTGACCGTGCTCAAATGGGTGGCTGCATGTTTCCCAGTCTCCTAAACTCAAAATAGAGAGACCACCTCATTTCACACAACATTGACTACATCCTTGCTGCAATAATGTACTGATTTTATTCATTCCTGACTTAATCTGTCAACCTTACAACACGTGTATCAACATTGGGGATCCTCCCTATAAAATTCAATGATTGATAAGGCTGCTCAGGAAGGCTGGAGGACTGAAGTACTTGAAGAGTTTATTCTAGTCTGAAACACTGATACTCTTATAAAAACAGGAGAGAACAGTAGAGCAACAGACTGGTATGACAAGAAATCCATTTTAATGATATTTTTAATAAAGTGAGTASTGGAATTAGAGAGTTTCTCAATAGCTCTTCTCAGAGCTGACTGGACTCTGAAATAGAGGGGGAGAAATGAGGAGTGATAACTAAAGCTATGAGATCCTTATGCTCTGAGAAGCAGCTAAGCAGAGCAAAGTCACCTTTGTCTCCTCTATTCTCCACTTCCATAGGATGGCTTTGTACCATCTCTTGTCTTTCCTCTCTTTTACCTCACTATATTTGTTTGAATTTGTATTGAAAATATATATTTATCCAAACACACCTTCCCAAAGATGTAGATTTATTGGAGGGGGGGGGGAATCATTCAGTCATTTTAAAGTAAGAAGTTCAACCTAAACAAACAAAGCAAAATGACCTGCCAGCTAGAGGTGATAGGAAATGCTCTTTGCTGAATTCCAAATATATTGCTTTGACTGAGGAGCGGGGAGCTGGCTCCTCAGCTGTGGAGCAGTCCCTGGAGCCAGCCCCACGTCCCTGCCGCAGTAGGAGCCAGCCAGGAGGACGCGAGCTTTSTCGGAGCTCCCAGGGCAGTCTGCCCAGAGAAGAGCTTTTGGAAGCTTCCTTATTCAAGGAACTCTTGAGTTGTTTGTTTAGGTTCAATTTGGGGTAAAAATATGGGAGGACACAATTTTCTGTGGTTCGGCAATCCTGATTTTCGGTTGACTCTTCTAGTCCCTGTCCATCTCTCTAGCTAAGTGAAGCTGATTATCGATTCCATTTTTTGAGGAAAACTGTGCTGTCTTAAAGCACCAAAACTTGTATTTTTTTCAGTGAATTAAAGAGGAGGAGTGCATTGTGGTCTGGAGTTGTGTGATGGATAGCGTCTTGACACTAGTCTTTAAATTAAAAGGGCTTTCAGGCTTGAATACTTTCCTTTATATCATATTTTATGGAGAATGTGATTCCTCAAATAGGCAGGAACCTGGACATTAAGTTTTTACAAGTAAAATGAAAGGCTTTAAGTTTCATTTAGAGGGCAGAACGGAGAGACCACGAGAGGGCTGTTACCTGAATTGTGTTGGTGCACGTGYGTGTGTCCTGTCCTTGTCCTCGTGTCCACCATGGGGTGGGTGAGACTGGGAGGGGAAAGAGTATACACTCGTCAAGTGCTTCAAGCACGTTCTTTCTGGCAGCGGCAAAGGCACATGTCCCATTAGTTACTCTTTCTCTCACTGTTTCCAAAATAATTACAGATATGATGTTCATGTTTGATATCAAGGTATGCTCCACTGCAGATTTCTTTCAACCTGTTTGAGTTGCCTCGTGTCGTGTCATCTCATGGTCCTCTGTGAAGTTGGAAACAAGCACCTTCACAAAGGACACAGAGCTAATCGCAAATGTATTGTGAATGTTTCTGAATAATGTACTCGTTTTATAAAGCATTTGCTTTGCAACCCTTGACGATATTGGAACACGTGACCTTTTGCGTCTTCTTTTCCACTATAGGAATTAGATAAGATTGTGCGCTTGGGCTTTTGTTGTCTTTTCAGGATGTTTGTGTGACTAAATGCCATCGGTAGAACGATAGTAAACTTCTGCAAGTGAAAAATAAAACAAACTTAGCTTCAAACCCCCCAGAAACTGTGTTCTCAGCATGGTAGATGAGTGCACGCACTGACCCTTGAGGCTGCTGGTTGTGAGTCTATAGCCTGCTGAGGTGAGAACCTGCTCACATTTTAAAGTAATACAATTACTGATCATTGCTGTGTTGCTAAGGGATCTCTTTTTTTCCTCCTTTTTCTTATTCTCTGTCAAATTTCAAAGACTAACGGGAAGAATGTTGCATTGCGTTTATGTATTGCCTGCTCATAGTGGAGAACTGTTGATGAATTACAAGAATGAGGGAAACTTTAGAGTGTGCAATATGCAGCTTTTTCCTTCACTTGAGATATTCTATATACGCACTTATTAGTAGATACTAATATTTTCCAGATTTCAGCCTTTCTCTTTAAAACTGCAGATCTGGGGCTGTGATGCCATGATGCAAGGGAGCTAATTCGATGGCAAATTACTGCCTAAAATACCCATTCTCCTCCTGCCTTGCACCTGGGTGCTCTCAACAATCTGTACGGGTAGTAATCCAATGGAAAAATAATGTGTTGTAAGATACTATAAAAGACCATACAAATAATGAGAGAAAGCAAGCAGAATTATCCAGCTCCATTTAGATTAGCACACAAGTGAAACCCAGGAGCATCAGGAGCAGGGGGAGAAAGCAGTGGGGATTTTACGTAATGAAGGCTGGTCCTTCCGAAGGTATACAGAAAGCTGGGACAAAATAACATGATGAAAAATAGCATTGAAGTTACGTGCTGTGTAAAAAGCAGTTTTAAATCCGCATCTCAAATTTTTAAGTTATCATATTAGCAATCTGCTTGAGTCTTAGTAGCCTTTTCTGTTGTAGCCCACTAATGACAAGCTTGCTTTCTAATGTTTAACGCCTGCTGCGCAAGTAGTACTTTTAACAAAATACATTTGCTGCAGGCTTTTTGACATGGCTTCACACTGAGATAAACACAATTAACATGAGCCATTTAAAATTCCTTTCTCTTGTGCATGTTTATTAATGGTCTTTTAAGATTTATTGTTGTTATTAATTTTAAAGAACACATGTAACGATTTTGATGGCACAGTGAGGCTGTGCAAGTTGAGCGTTTTGCTACCGAGAAGTTCCTGGCTCATCTCCTGATTGTACTGGCGTGTTCATGTACACAGGCTCGGGGATGATCCTACCGGTCCTTCTTTTGCCAGCACAGACTACACAGTGGAGTGTGTTGTAGCAGTGGCAGATGACCCAAAGCAATGCAGGCAGACTAGCTACCATAGTATAAAAATTTCATTAGGAAAGTTTTTCTAGTGAATCCTATTTGTGTAAAAAGTCTCATCTTTTCTGTGTGTCATGTCAAAATGGTTTTTAATAAAAATAGTATTGCAGAGAATGGCTGCTGGAGGGGCTGTACTGAATATTCATAGCATGTAGTACATTTGAGTGCACTGAGACCTTTTAGAAAATGTAGGGTTTTTTGTTAGCTTAAGCTGCTTCAGAGTGTTGTTGATAATCTGCTTTTCATCCTTCTAGACAGTCTGTGCGAGGCAATTTTGAAATTAAAAAGAAAAAAAAAAGAAATGTTGGTCTCATTGCGGGGTCATACCGCACCCTCTAACTCTCACTAAAATGAGTTGAAAGACTCCTGTTGACTTTGGGAACTGGCTCTTCTTCATAAGGCATGCTTTGAAAGGGGAAAGTGAAAAATAGGTGCCCCAAAGACAAAGGTCTGCTAGGACCCTCYGGGCAAAGCAACGGTACGGCGGGTTTTTTGCTCTCCTTTCCAGCCTGCCGCCTCCGCTGACTGATTGAAATATCTGTGCGTACTTTCCTCTCCTTTTGCAGAGGTTAGTGTTAAAACGCGCCCCTCACGCCAGAACCGGAGGAGGCCGCTCCTTGCGCCTTCCGCCGTGCACCTGGGCAGGCGGCAGCTGCAGCTGGCTTTTAATGGATGGAGCCGAAGGAGGCAATGGGCTGATTTGATAATAGGTAGATCCTCACCTGAATAAATTAGCACAAATTGAAGCAGACCAGTTTAGTGATGGCTAAATTAGATATTAGTTGCCTCAGGTGGGACCTTGGGTGCCCTTTGCCTTGACTGAACTCGATGGTGTTTTTGGACCATCCCCGTAGGAGCCACCGCTCAGGTAACCTGGGAGGGAGAAAGGATTTCCCCAGGGTCCGAGGGAACAGCCTGGMGTGGGGTGCGTTTCCAAGGCAGAAGCTGCTGAAAATTGCTGGACTGGAAAGAAGGCCCAGAGGAAAGGATAGCCCACCCTCCTCCCCTGCATGGACCTGATAAGAGGGAAATCAATTTTTTTTCAAACCCTTTATTTCGTCTGCCGCACAGCAGTCTCTCCAAACGGGGACCCCGTGCACTGTCTTAATCCGTGTCGTGACTGCAGAGTCCTCGCGGCCGTGAAAATACCCGCAGCTAAAGCTAACACCCTAGTTTGTGCCTTAGGGTATTTGGAGACGTCTGTGCTTCCATCTAGCTCTTGAAAGAGAAAAAGCTGAAACAGCTCAACTACTTGATGTTGTTACTCAGTTAGCTTCGGTGGCTTGATTTTGGTTGATCTGTGATAAAGTATAGCAGTTGGGGATTATTATCCTAATAACCTAAAATGCGTGCTATTCTTCTGCGCTCTGTAACACCTACTGTGTTGTTAGGACAGCGCTAATGGAGCTGTAGCCTTTGCCCGGAGCCTGAGCCGTAAGCAGTGTTCAGAGAACATTCAGGTTTAACCAAAGTAACCAGATTTAACCAAAAAAAAATGGTTTGGAGTGTCGTAAAACTCTCAGAAGTTGTGATTTATTTAAGCGATCTGGATTTACTGTAGTCAGGCTACAGAAATCCTACTTTTATTTGAACTCGCATGCCTGGGATATCTGTTACATTTAAATATTTATGGCCGTGAAGGCTCACCAAGTTTGCAATAAGCACAGGGGAAAATAAATACATTATGCAAAGGGTGATTAGTTTTATCACGTAGTCTTCTACAGGGCAGCTGTTTATTTTCAGTGTTCATTTTCTTGGATCAGTCAGGTAGACAGATGTTCTTKTAGGGCATTTTTGTTAATTTAAGTAACTTCTTTGAATTGCAAATCTACCACCAAATTCACTTCTAAAAATTCAGCCTCAAGCTTATAATTATATCATCAAAAAATCTTTAGATCTCTAATTCAAAAATATCTACATGTCGTAGATATTTCAAACAAATGCAAAGTATGCATACTGTAAATCACCCAATATATCAGTATCTGTATGAAACTGAATATAAAATGTTCGGGTCTCTTTGGTTTTTTAAATAAAAAGTGTAACGTGGATTATGTTCCTTCATGCAAGATCACAGTTCAGATGTCATCTTATTGTATATGTAGCTTCAGAAACACCTGTTAATATCAATGTTACTGCAAAGATAGAAATACGATGAGTGGGCAGCCTGTGATTTCTGTCTTTTTTAAAAAATTAATTTGGATTTTTATCCAAAAAAAAGGAGTACTGCAGGCTGAGACCTGTCACTCCATACAGCAATAAGTTTTTTTTTTTTTTTAAGTTTTGAATCTCTTGGGAGCAGTTACAGAGCAGGAGCCCTGCCTCCCAACGTGGTGACCCACCTAGCGCTTCGTGTTGTGGTGGCCCTGCTGAACTCACTGTAATTATTTGGCTAAGCATTTCTGTGTTTGGGCTATCAGATGTTTGTGTCCTTTTGTAATCGCGTGAAGCGTGGAATAGTGTCGGTCCCGAGCTCGGTTGCCTGGGAATGCTTGGGAGCGTTTAATTTCAGCGTCTCCAGGTGCTGCGTCGGGGAGGTGCACGCTCCTTGTGCTCGCGTGGTGCGGGGACGTGGCTCGGGGTCTGCRGGGTTTCGTTGCTTAGGCAGTTGTGTGTTTGTTTGCTAAGAGTGGAAAGTTTTGGCTGAGTAGAAGAAAAAATCCTCTTGGATACTAACTGTTAATAAGATATATTATGATATTAGATGTTTTAGTTTCCGAATATTTGACACGTCTGAGCAAAGCTAAGTGAAGATACTGTGGCGCAAGTACAAACGGCWTTACGCTAAATCAGTAGGATGTGGTACCCGTGGTTAATTGAGGAATCATGAGTACTGTATGCAGTTAATTAATATGCTAATTATCTGGTTTAAAGATAAAAGGGGTATTAAAAGTATGCAATAAAGATAGCTTGTATTTTTCTGTTTTGCTGTGCAAACACAGTTCCCTGCAATAACTTAATGAGGAACTATTCAAAGGAACAAAACTAACAACAAATGAATTAGAAGCTTAACTAAGTAATTACATGGTAATGGTGAGTCCTTTTGGGTAGAGACCAGGGCAGCTCTGTGCCTATGCTGTCATAACTCAACAGAACTAATTAACCAAGTCTGCTTATTGGTTGGAAACAYTTATTTTTAAGATGCAGCTTAAGTGAAATTTGAATTAAATGGTCATTATTGAAACCACTTTAATTATTGATAGCAATAAGATTGAAAATATTTATAAGGCAGAAGGAAGCAAGCACTTTGAGGGGAAGAGAGCTCAGATGGATAGAGGAAATAGTAACAGTTTTCTGCAGAAAGAGAGAAGTGGAGCATGCTTCTGGCCAGCCTTTAATATGGTAACAGAAAAGAGAGAGGAATTCAAAAAACCCCAAATTTACATTTGGTCAGGAATAAGCATGTTGGATTGGGAGACTGTTCTACAGGCTACAGAGGACGATTGTGGAGGGGCATGTAGGCTGGAAAACTAACAGAAAAACTGAATAATGTCGCATTGCCAAAGCAAAAATGCTCAAGTACAGCATGAATGAAGGCCTTAAACTGGGGCCACAGACTGGCTTGGGGGTAAAACAGGAGATTTGTATTTTGGAAAATGAAGGGAAGATTTTGGAAGAAATTAAGGAAGGTCTTTAGAGTGAAAAGGATGCTGGAGAAAAGGGAATCTGTAGCCAATCAAGGATTCACGGCTTATAAAAACGTTTTAACAGCTTTATTAGTGTTAAATTTGTTGCCTGTAAGTACCGGTGCTCAGCGGGAGCAAAGCGGCGTTCTTTCACCTCTGCCAGGAAGCCRGGCGCGTTTAGGCTTGTCAAAATCCTGGCGCCTGCACGCTCGAGAAGGGGATTTGAACCGCTCCGTGCGGTCTCGGCTGGCGTCCCTGCGCGATAAGGGCAGAGAGGCCGTCTCCCGGTCGCTCCCGCCTGTTACCGACGGGCTCGTTATTAATATCAAAGGACTGTTATAGTTAATTTCAAAAGATACAAACATGCAGAACGAGGCATCCAACGAATCTCTTGTTTTCTCTTGTATTTATTTCAGCAACTCTACATAAAAAAAAACAGAAGTTGGCTCAGAGAAAAGAGTAAATATCATTATGATACTGAGTAATAGCAAGTACCCTGTTGTCAAATGTGTTATCCAGTAAGGCTGCTTTTTTTAATGATAAAGTAAAGCAGACAGGACCTTTGATTGAAATTTAAACCTTATCGTATAATTACTGTTGAGAATCAGCAGAAGTTATCTCGACACTGATAACATCAGCTGCAGTTGCATTAACAGTGAGCGCTGAAATAATCTGGACCCTTTACAAGGAGGGGCAAAGTCCCTTTCTTGCTCTCTGCAATTTCAGTGACAACAGCTGCAAAGGATGGAAATCTTTTCAAAAAAGTTGAAATTATTTAGGATTGTGGGTCCMTTAGTGTTCAGCACCTAGAATTTTGTGCAGTTCTACCTTCCAAACATTCAGACATAGAGAATCAGAGTAAAATTCTAACTGTACTGAAGTCAACAGCAAAACTAATTTTAACTTCACGTGGATTAGGACKTCACTGTCACAGCTAAGCACGCTCCAACACAGTACACAATCCAATGTAGTTTCACAATCTGTCTTTTAGTTCATTCATTCCTATCTGAAAATGTCTTTGAATGCAGTATGTTTTGGCTTCTTTTGCTAAAGAAACGAGGCTTATGCCTTGCATCTGTTTTTCCCCTAGTAAAGTTTGAGACTATTTTGAAGCACATTGCACAAAGGGATAGAGGTCTTAAAGCAGTAAGTTTTTGCAGATTGACAGTCCTCTAATAGCCTGTAGCGAACAGTCAAGCTTCAGTAGCTGAGA
>NW_028186756.1:2372335-2403703 GCF_003343005.1 Rhea americana
GTCAGGAAATAAGGGAATTCACAAAAGTAGAACAGACTTTGAAACTTAGGAAATGATATCTTCAATGAGGTACACCCAATTAAGAAACAACATTATGTGAATTACATGAAATAGCATGAGTTACAAATCTCATTAGCTTTGAATAAACTTTTGTCTAGAATTGAGTTGGTGTAATGGAGACTTGGTTTTAGAGCAAAAACAACCTGGGGCAGAAGATTCCTTCTGTGCTAAAGAATCATATTCCATATAGGGTTTTATAACTTTCCTTTTTTTTTTTTTATGAATATCATTTTTTTCATTACTTAATCTTATCAATATGAAGTGAGTAAATTTTACTCTTATTGTGAAAAATGAAACTTGAGTTTAACGTTGTGGTGTCTGAATCACCCATAGGGTCTCTGGCTTGGGACTGCTGTATCTATGTTTGTATCTAAATCATCAGATTTTAAAATATATTCTATGTATGGTTTCAGCTATGCTTATGTGTGAGTGGCATGTTTTAATTGAAAGATACCTTGTCCCCAGTCAGAACTGTCTTTTCTGAAATATTTTATTTTACAAGCTTTTAACCATACCCAAAGGGTGTCACACTCTGACGTACTCTTCCTGTCAAGCATGTTCTTATGCAAACACACTGTGGAGGAGACAGTGGCATGTCTTCTCTTGGTCCATTCCACGCACAGATTCATCATGGTAAGCTGGACTTGCAAGAAATTTAATTCTGTAGTAAATCGTAATTTGATGAGGTGTGGCTGTCTTTCAAATGTTGCAAAATGTGACTGTGGTAAAATAAACACCAGTGGACATATGCAACAGCTAGAGCAGTAGAGCAAATGTTGGCAGTAAATAAAGCAGTACGGTTATTTTCCGAATAAATACTGAGTTTGTTAGTCAGAAGGAGTTATTTTTCAAGAATTTTCAAGTATTCATTCCTGTCTCTTAAAGTTATCTTTATGATAATTCTGAGAATGTGAATTTGAAGACCATTGTGAGATTTGTTTTCCTGTATGCTTCAACACTTTATTGAATTTTCAATGCCTAAGTCATCAGTTAGTRTATTTATAGCCAAACTATTCAACAATTTTGACTTTTTTCAATTACTGCTCTCAAGAATCCCAACCAGACTGTTGCTGTGCTTCGCATACAGCACAGCAGCATCTGAATTCCCCTCCTTGGGGTATATACATTTCCAGAGAGGCCTGACTGCTATTCTGTCCTCTTTTACTGCTCAGGGTAAGATGATAATTGTGTGATATTTTTGTTTCTGGCAGACTTGATTACAAAGCTATAATAATGGTTATTGCAGTTGTTGTTATTTTTATATTTGTTTTGTTTTATAGCTCCATAGACAAATAAATACATTTTAAAAATCAGGCAGAGATTTGGTACCTGGTCTTGCTTGGAACACCAAGCTCTAAAATTGCCTTGTGTGAAACATCAGTAGTGCCTTGGAAAGGCTATATGTCCAATGACTGACTTAAATGTTTATTTTTGCTTAAAGGAGCAAAGCTCCTTGAAGAGCTTGCAGTTTGTAAGATGTTTTTGATGCATACACAGAGAAGCCCAGCAGYTGTACCATGAGTTGTTTTGGGGAAGAAATATCTAGCTTCCAAGATCATTCCTGAATTTCAGGAGGAAAAAGCGATCTCATAAACTTGTAAAAATTGCTAAGACTGAATTGCAGGTGTCCTAGCATCACTTGTTTTCTATCTGTGCTACATTAGAAATCTGCAATTAAGTCATGGTCTGGAAGTTAGGACTTGGCAGTGAAGCCTAGCTATGGCGACGGCGCCTGCCTTGGTCCAGCTCCACCTCAGCTGAAGGTCGTCCCCAGCACTTGGCCAGCCGTTGCCCGGTCCCCGCGCRATCGGCCTGCGCGGCTGCTGGCGCGGTGCCATCATTTGAATTCCATGTGATCCAGCCGCGCGGAGGGGTTGGCATACCTGGCGAGTATGAATGGTCTTGGGGACCCAGGGGTGACCTGAAGCAGTGGGGAGCATGGTGCAGAGACTCACGTGGATGACGATCCTCGGGCTTGCTTGAACCCAAGGGTTATTGATGGCGGTTCATCAGCCGTGCTTGGTCTGCACATGCCTGCACGTGGGATCCCAGATCCTGGTTTCTGGGAGGAAGGAACAAGGCGGTTTTCTCTGGCAGTGCCCAGTGCTCCTGGATGCCAGGGCGTGATGCGGCAAGGCTGAAGGCATCCTCGTGGGCCTGGCCAGCACATGCCGCGCCGGGCGGAGGACGCAGCRTGGCCATGGCTCCTGGGCTGCGGTGCAAGCCAACGCCGTGCATCCCCATTGCTGTGCCTTTAGCTGATCAATCCTTTGAACAGGAACTACAGGCTCCATAACCTGACTAGGAATGAAGCTTTGCGATTGCTTGAAGTTGCATGGATTAGATCATGAGTGAGGCTGAGAAACAAGAATGTTTTTTTGTGGAAATTTTCAAGCTTTCTCCAAAACTAGCCAGGCTATAGACATCGAACTTAGCTTTTCTATTTCTGATCTTACTCTTATTTTGACCAGAAACTCYCTCTTCGTGCTGAGGAACAGTCATGATGAGGTGTTCAGAGAAACATTTCAGAAAATTTGCTCTCCAGAAAACAATGTTTAATCAAAAAATTACCACCAGTCTAGTTTAACATCCTAAGTATCAATTTAGCCTTTAAAACCCCCCATAGCAACCTTCAGCCCTCAATTAACAAACAATAAAGAAATGAATGCCCTACTCATCCAAACCATCATTATTAAAGGAGCTTTTGTACGTATATAGTGTTATAGCGGTTCCAAGTGCCATCTTCTCTGTGGGCTTTTGATACATTTTCTGTACTAAGTAAGAGCAATGCAGTTCAATGTAATTGAACACTTGTAATGATAACCCATTGCCTACTGCAAAATGTGTCTCGAATTCCAGTGGGCTGGTGCGTCTGAGGTCACGGTACATAAATTTGATTTTTATCCYGAATTAAGTTTACACTCGCTTGCTGTATGGCAACAGCTTCCTCTCCTGACTTAGAGCCTACAAAATTTCAGCTGTGTTGGTCAGGTGAGTTACTTGTGGAAATTATTGCTGAGCCACTGAAATTGTTGGATCAGGGCCAATTGCTATCTATAGAAATCTGTGCCTATGGTCTTTTAAAATGCAAAGTGAAAATTTCAGGGAAAGTTTAGAGCTGTTCTGTGACATGTCTGAAAGGGGAGTTGTAGTATATGTCTGAATAGAAATTACCAACGCAAGAATGTCTTAATTTCAGAAATAAGCAAGGTTCTCCTAAGCTGAATTGTTTGATTTTGTTGGTTTTATGGTTGCCACTTGCCCAGTACTACAACATATAACCTCTGATTCTCTAAAAAATTGTTTTTATGGTTCTGTTTTATGGAGGTATTTATGTTTAGAGCCTTACCAATCTCAAGAGAAATGAAATTTCTTTCACTACCTGTTGTCTTGAAGCTTGAATTGTTTAGCATTATATCTTGGTTGCATTTGAGTCATATTGCTATATAATGGTTGTACTCTGTCAAGAATTCATGGGGCAAAGAGCACATTGTAGCAGCATAGGAAAACAATGCTATCAATGTTATACAACAGCGAGAAGACTTTTTAGTCATTAGAGAAGAAAGCTTTGGGGGGCTTAAGGCTTAATCAAATAAATTCTGACATGCTGCTAGTAATCAGTGGGCTACTGTAGATGAGAACTACTCACATCAGCATTTCTTTGCAGCCCCATGCATATCTCACTGAAACCTTGTGGTAATCATTCATTCTTAATGTGATTTGACTAACGGATTGCATACCTGTTGAAATCAAATATGAAGAAATAAAGTAAAAGCTGCCTAAAACAGAATACATCTACTCTCTCTGTCTGCTAGTAAAATTAAATTATTAATGGTTTAATTTCTTATTTTTTCCACAGGATTTGAGGTTCCAATTAAAACTGTGTTTGGGCCATTGCTTTGCCTGCCAGTGCTTAATCTTTTCCGAAAGCCTCATCACTTATCTAAAACAAAAGAAGAACGAGGTAAGGAGAGAAAGTAATGAAATGCAGCATAGTGCATCTGTCAAAGGAACRGAAAATAGCTTTAAAAAAATGCAGGATCAATGACATTAGAAAACTATTTGTTGCGCATTAAATGTGCTYATGTGAGGCATCTTAATTCTGAGGGGTCTGTAACTACCATTATGTCCTTGTGCACACAGAGGGTTTGGTTGTTTGTGTTTGAGAGCTTTACTGTTGATGTAGCCATAGGATAAAGATGACTGATAGGAATAGGAGCACTGGAACTGCTAAATGCACCTCCTTTAAAGGAGTGTTTGACATCTTGATGCTGAATTTATGAATATAATTAACATAGCTGAAATTATTTAAAAACTAGTTTGGGGTCAGTCTAGATTTATATTCTTTAAATATGCATAATGCAATATTAGGTATTGTATTAAAAGACTCACCATTTCATCACCTAGAGCATGATGTCCTTTGATAATAGATCTTTCTGAAATACCTGGAATTGACTTTCACTGTGTTGCTTTGGATTGCTATAATATACAACGTGGAAAGCACAAGTAGAGGTGACACTGAGAGAAAAGTAATACTGTGATTTAGCCTTGATGGGTTAGGGATGCAAGGGGGCAACCTGTTGAGAAAACACAAGCTCTCTTGAGTCTGCAAAGCATAGCCAGCAATGGCCTCCTCCATAGTCATTGGTGGCATTCAGCAAGAGAGTATCTGGATCTCCCTGTCTCGTTTCCCTGCTCATTCTCGCTTTCTGCGTTCCCAGATTTCAGCCAAGGGTCAAGTCAATACTAGCTGGTGCAGACCAGGCTCAGGGGCTACTGAATATTCTTTGTATCAGCCTCCTAGGATGAAAACCAGCACACTTGAAAGCCTTTTGGTGCCTCTGCAAGCACATACCTATCTAGARTGTGTTCAGCGTGTCATCATCAGAGCACAGGTAGCCTTAGACCGGGCAGAAGATAGCTGGTAGTTGTTGCCTGCCAAAAGTAAAACTGGTTTTAGCTGTGTTCTTAAAGCACGTGTGTTACTGAGGGAGAGTTGCACTTCTGAGCCCCGTGTTGGTAGATTTATACATAACCAAATGTTTCAGGCATTTTAGAAAGTATCTTCTATAGTTGGCATTGGAAATTACTCTTATAAATGTAGCTTGTTGGGTATGCTGTTTAAATCCTTGAGGGCTTGCCAGGTAATCTCATGGTTTCTGAATCCAGTCTTAATGTTGTAAYGGTTATTGTCTGAGCAGGACACAATGCAGAAAGAGCTAAGCTGGTAAGGAGCAAAAAGATCCACTGTTGAGATCAGCATCATGATGATAAAAGATAAGAAAATTAACTCAAAATGATCTTTTATATTCACTCTAGAATGGACTGCAGTGTAGGTGAGAGTTGCTTGAGCTGGTTCTAACCATACTTCTTCAGATACTAGGAGCAGGGCATGTTGTGCTRGCAGGGAGAGTCCTAAAAGGAGAAGCGATCCTTCAGCAACATTGTATGTTGCCTTAGCTTGGCTAGTTTCAGGTATGTGAAGCATTGGAATCAAAGTAATATAGACATATGTAGACCCACAGGATTAGCCCTTTCCATGTCATTAGAATCTCAATGTACCTTAAAAATCCTTTTAATATGTAAATATTGCAGAGGAAGGTGTAATTAGTGTAATTACTGATTTAATTTTGAGATACACCTAACATATATTAGGGTACATAATACACTATCAGGTATTGTTCAATTTTTTGGTATGTCCGAGAGACAACTAAAGAAAATGTTTGCAATCAATCTGAATTCAGTTCAACTTCCATGTCTGGCTGAAACAAAACTCATAGATTTGGTCTCAGATAYTTAAAATTTTTCCAAGGACTTGAGGTTTGCTTTATGTTCGGATTCATTAGTGAATCATTTATTGGCACAGTTGTCTTTTGTGTTGTCCATCAGAGACTTTATTTCTGCTAAGAATTGGGGACATTCCTGGGAAACCATTTTGACTGATTTAATCTTACAGAATGTGACTGAATAGTCCATTTGTTGAGCAGCTACAATACAGATCTCATTGCATTGGTGTCGGAGTGTGTAACAGATGATGAAACAAAAACATTTCTATAATTAAATAAAAATGACTTCCCATCATTGCTTATGGAAAGAAAACGAGAGGCTTAAGTAAAATTAGTTACAAACAGGGTCCATCTTCAAAAAATTTAATTAAACTTTAATTAACCACTCTTGATGTGATCTCTCCAGATTTCTTTCAGTGCCGCATAACTGCCTTCTAAAGCTACTCTTTCAATAGATGGGTATCTCAGATTTAATGCCTTAGAGATTCTCTGATGTTTTCCCGTTTCAACAATTAACCTTTTTACCTTCAAAACCTTCCTGCTTCTTCAAAACTCTGTTAGTGAGGTATGCTAACAATGTAACACAGATAATCCTGGAAATTATAAGCATAATTGCCTTATCATGATGAATGTGGGTGGCATAAAATAAAAATTACACTAAACAAGTGGCTGAAATGAGTAATGTGCTAAGTGTACATTTGACCCCTACTGATAATGACAACATCCAAATTTTGCTGTGGTTCCTAATGAAAGCAAGACTTAAATGATTACAGTAATGCATGTGTATGAGGCTGGTGTGTCTGTATGTCTCTGTCCCCCAGAAGCATCAGATCTTTTTAATCCGATGACTGATGTCAACAGGAAGATATCTTTTAAAAAGAATTAGGTTCCTAAAATACACAGCTGTACAGAGAAAAAGGAATAGAATTTTATATACGTAAATAAAATAAAAGCTAAAATATCAATAAAGCAAAATATATATTTATAAGTGCCCTTTCTAAGGCATCCTACAACAAAAGGAGACCTTGCAAACATGCCCTTGTTCAGAGAGGTGTTCCAGCCAGAACCTGCACTTTGTAAACCCTGCAAGGGAGAGTCTGTGCAAGCAGGGAATTGTCCTGGGGTTCTGCTCAGGGGAAATCAAGTTGCCTCCCTTCCTGTGTGCACTGAACACCTTGCTTTTCCTCATGGTTTGTATTTCCTGCTTCTCCGTAAGATGCTTATATTTGATGTCAAAACAAAGGGCTAAATCTTGCAACAACGGGAACATCTGTTTTCTGATTATAGGTTTTGTGTTTAAAACCCGGAGTATTATTGTGTATGTGGTTGGCAGGCATTGTGCTTCACGGAATATTAYAGTCGCAGCTGCAACTGTAAGAAAAATATTCATTTTGATTATGGGACAACTTATTGTTCTTATTGAACAATAAWGAACCTTATGCCATAGATGAAATAACTTGATTTATCTCAGTTATTAGGTACACTAGGTATGTGATTAGGCATTACTGTTATAACTGTATCTTACACTGTTATTTTATTAATTCCTGTTCGCTTGTACAATTGGAGAAGGGTTCTGCAGTGAAGTCCTTCAGCAGATGCAATGTATGTCAACACATGGTTCCTAGTCACTGCCAAAGTCTTGATAGCATTACAGGCCTTCAAGGTGAAATGTGGTTTCCTGGATAATTTGTTTATTGCATCTTTAAGGTATTCAAATTTTCAAGATGCATTTGGATTTGCAAGCTATAAAAGATAAAGCACGCTTTGCACTTTCTATTTTAGATATASTACATTTTAAAATGCTTGAGGGTTCTCCTCTGTGTAGTGGATGGTTTACGCTAAGGGTCTCAAACATTCATTTCTACCGGTTCTCATATCAAGAGATTTTCTATTAATATTGCTAGAGTGAAATAGGAGACTGACTGCTGGGAATCGCTAGGCAATCAATGAAAAATACATTGCAACAATACTGTCTTTTTCGCTTTCATTTAAGGTTGTGAAAGCGATTTACAAACATTAATAAAACGTTACAGTAAGTGCTGAAGCTGGATCTTCATGAGCGCTATATGACTGTAGAAATGAATCCTCCCTTTGCTGGTCTCTGTTTCCGTGCRCCCTTTTGGACATCCATAAAGCTCTGTTTCCAAAGACACTTTTGTCTTGCAACTTCCCCCAGCTCTGGAGTCTACCTTTGAGGCCTGAGTTTGATTCTTGGTCATAGGCTTCAAGGCTGTCGTCCGTCTTGAGCTTTTTATTAACTTGATGTAAAATTTGAGAGAAAGAATCTCCTGAAAATAAAAACATTTTTTTTCAATAGCAATATTCTCCTTTGCCCAGGTATACAGAGTTTCTTAGTTAGAACTTCTATGTTCATTTGATCTGTTTTACTCTGTAGAAAAGCTAGATCAACAACCATGATTTATAGAGAAATAAACAGCTACKCAAGCTTCAAATGGGAAAGTCCTAACTGTATTTGACAAGCTTTTTTTCTTTCTTCTCTTATTCCAACTCAAATACACTAAGTGCAATGTTTCTTCCTAAAATTCCATGAAGTGTTTGTTCAAATTTTAGTGATTTCTGTATATTGATATGAAAGTTTTATTCTATGTTTACCCTTCATAGCTACAAAGACGTGATGCAGGATAGGAACCGCTGAATTACCCATTATCAGAAAGTGCCTGGCAAATTATTCTGCTTGTGTCTCATTAACTTGTCTGCTGGAACCTCATACCAACTTTCCCAGGCAATAGTCTAAAGTGCACCAGCAATATATTTCACAGTGATTCCATGGTATGCTCACTGAGTCAGTGCGTCTTACAGAGATAGCAAAGTAGACAGCTTTGCACTTTATCCCTTGTTCTTTGTACAGCAAAAACTCCTTTTGATATCAGCAGAAATCCATAGTGCACCAGTGACATCTTTTACACTGTCCGAGGCTATAAATCACGTGCAAACATACCCTACCACTTGAATTATGATTGCAAATACTGCCCTTGGTTTTACTTATGTAACAAAATGCTGTTTCTTAAGACAGAATTAAAGCATTTCTTACAGATAACTTGAACTTCCAAGCACTGAAATGCCATTATTCCTTTAATTATGTACATAAAATATAAAACTAGAAGTTGCTATAGAATTCCAGCAGTTCAATTTCTCAGTAATTCACCATGGAGACAGTTTCTTTCAATCTTCTAGAGTCCTGGCCTTTGAGATAACTGTATCTTTATGCAATTCAAATTATTTTCTGATCTTTAAAGTCTCATTTTACAAATCACTGATATATTAACATAGCTTAATCATCATATGAGTTTATTGGCCATAGCACATATGTGCTAGAGCTGTTTCTTACTTCTTCCAACATGTTTTATAAACCCATGAATCAGTAGCAGGAAAGATAAAATGAGTAAATCAACAGATATCAGTGCTGACCAAAGACCAGAAGTACTTATAGTATGAATATATTTTTGTTTTCTTGCCTGTAGGCTATAATTTTACAGATAAAACATCCTTTGGAGTAGATAAAACTGATCACTATGCACTACATCTATAAATATAGTAGTATATGCTCTTACTGGCATTAGAAGGATCATGTAAGTACCCTCTGTGATGTATTTTGCTAGCATCAGAAAGTCGATAAATGATAAAATAAATGATGTCTTCTGCCTGACACGTTTTACTTATATCTCCACAAAAGTGATCATATTCTGTTCTTTTTGTCTTTTAACCATTAATATAAGAGCAAGGGAGGTCTAGGGCACCAAACAGCAGTTCCCCAGACGATTTGACTACTGAGGTTGAAGCTTTACTGCCTTGCTTAGAAGGAAATGAGTGCCACGTTGTCCTTCTCTTGGGCTTTCAGTGAACAACGTGGCTGGAAATACCAAGCCACAAGAGGAGCTTGGATCATTGGAGGCACAAGAGCCCAGAGGTGTCTGTTACTCTGACAATATGATACTGCAGGTTTGTAGCAAGACTGTAGTTTCAAGATATTTCACCAAAGTCTGTAGCGTGTTTGCACCCGTGCCTGAGCCCACGTGGTGCCCGTGAGTCGGGGCAGCGCAGCAGAGGAGTGCAGAGCGTTTGGCCCAGCCCTCTAAGCCCGCCACCACCAAGAGACTGTTAGCGAGTTTCACTTTGCTTCTACCTAAGTCTGTAGAAAATACCTGTTAGTGTTAATTTGATTTAGTTAGCAGCTAAGGAAAGAGAATAGCATTAGAATTAATATTCTGAGCATATTTCTTCAATTGCAGCAGCCTCTAYTGCAACTGTTTTTCCCTCTCTTCCCAGAAGAATCCTTTGGAGATTTTCTTGGATAGTAGTCATTACGTAGCTTTCAGGTGGATTAATACACTGAAGTTCTGCCTCCAGAGACTTAGATAAAACTCTATTTAAATAGACTGATGTCATCGTAATCCCTAGCAGGCATTCTTCCAAATCTTAAAACTACAATTGCAGTAATCTGACAATAATTTTTCTTTTGAACTCAAGTAGCTTACTCCTTAATAGAATAGGTGTCGCAGRTCAGGACTTAAGGGGGTGGGAAAGTGTGAAGAGTAGTAATGTAACACTGTCTTGGTAGTGTCATCCTTTATGATATATGTGAACGTTAAATTCAGCTAAATATAAAAATATAAAGACGTATGGAGTATGAAAAAACTCTTCATGAAAAAAACTGAAACAGCATGTTTAAGCTCTTAATTTAATTATTGGAGATTTATTTTGATTTGTATCTGAAACACAGCAGGCAGAGGAGAGAGAAATTGCGTTTGCTGGAATAAAAATAGATCATTCCAATGCACAATATTTTCCATTAAGCTCCCTGTAGGTTTACAAGCCTAGAGAGCTTGTCCCTTTGTTTTCTGTTCCTTTATTAAAGGAGGTTTTACAAAATTCTTGTTTTATGTTGAAAATAAAATGTATCATAGAAGTAATGCTGGATATTTCAGTGCCTTCAATAATGACTGTTTTAACAAGATGACCAGTTCCTTATAGTCTCAAGAAGGTCCTAACCTTCAGTAATTTAGGAAAATTTAGGAAATTAAGATTCCTGAAATTGCTAGAAACCCTGATGGAGGGATCTGCCGTCTCATGTGCTCAACGTCAGGCAGGCTCTTTCATTAAACTGCACGCTTATGTCCAGACCTGTTACAATCACGTAGTCACCCAGGCTCTTCATTTCTGTCAGTGGGATATCCAAAATTTCTGGTTTCCACRTGATATCTATCCAGTGGATCTCTGGACATGTGCAGGCAGGCTGTGCAAATAGGGCAGAGCCTTTCACCGCATCTCAGTGCCTTTTATCAGAGTTTGGGCAACTGGATAGCCACATGCTGGACACCTAGCTATACCTATGGTCAGTGCTACACCATCCCCGAATTACCAAAAGTAGCCTTAGACAGAGTGGTCCTGCTCCACTGCTTACTCAGAGGGTTTTGATTCAGATTCTCTTCCAAAAACGTGGTGGCAGGAAAACTGCCGGCAGCCATCAACTGGTAGAGYCCAGAAGTGGACTTCTGGGGGGAAGAAAGGTTACATGTCAGTAACTAAGTTTTTCTTTGAGTGATCGATATATACACTCATGTTTTACCTGCTTTTCCCCTCTCAGTCTCTTTAAAGTACCTTTATGCATTCACTGTCTAGGAATAACGGCCGGGGAAATCTGTGTGCTAGTGCAGAAGGGAACGTGTGGGTGTCCTGGCAGAAGGTCACACACGAGTCTGCTCACCCCAGAGGACAACTTCTGGATAAGCATCTATTCTTGCACAATGCCCGCAGAGCAACAGGTGCATTTCAAGCTTGACGACAGTGCACTAAAGTAAAAATACTCAAATTCATATATAAACAGCTATACCAAATAATATTGCGTGGACATTTTAAAGGCCATTTGGAAATGGAAATATGGACGGAGATCAGGGGAAAAGATTGAATTATAATTCAATCATCTTATCTTTATAAATTATCTAGTATCTATATTACTCTAAAATAGGATTTATTTGCTTTAATAATTCATGGAAAGTTCGCAGTAGGTAATTTATTAATAATACAGTGTCATCAGTATGGATTTTTCCCATTTCCTACTTCTGTTCTATTGAGCCTGCTGGTCTGTTTTATGGCCGCAGCAGAAAGCTCCATTTTAAACTACCGTAGAAGGAAGCCTATTACCTTGTTTTCAAAGTAAAATGTAGAGATATTTGTGAAATATAAAGCTTCAGGCTGAGAGCAGGAGTAACTATAAACACAGAATTACACATACAGCCCTATTGAGATAGACACCGAAGGCCACTATGCAGCAAAATACTTAGAGTAAGCATCTGCTTAGATTTGTGAGACGCGCCGCTAAAATCAATGGAATGACTTTTATACTTATTGGTATAATTATACTATTAAGACACTTAGGTAAGCGTGCTGCTTCAGAGCCAGACTGTTCAAGCACTCTGCAGAGGCGAAGCCCAACGTGTCGGGAATGTGGCGTTTGCCGTCTGGCAGCCAAATTCCTGAACACTTCATCATTAACTTCGGTTGTGTCCTGTATTCTTCATATATAACCTAATTTTGTCTATACCAGAAGTTGGTAGGCATTGGTTCACAAACGGTGTTCCTATAACAGCAATACTTAGTGGGGAGGACTTATTTGCTTATACTTATTTACTTGTATTCATATTTCTTGTTTCCACCAAATAGGTTTCTCAGGCAGCTATACTCTGATATTGAGGTCCAAAACAATTTATTGTGGAGCAACAAATGCTGATATTTTCAGGGAAAAGCAATATCTGGTTAGTGTTATTGCTAATGAGGCTATGACTGTAGTTCTTAGGAAAGCAAACCCGTTCATTCCCCGGAGAAGCTTAGGAACAAATATGCACCAGACAAATCATTCTAGATATGATGATTTCATCTAAACACTTTTAACATGGAAAAAAACTCATAAATACAGAAGTAATGCAATGGATTGATTACGGCCATACCCCGAACTGCACACTGCAGCGGCGCGGGCGATTTTTCATTAACGCCTGCTGCTGGTGGTGCCACGTTTACTGGCAGCTCTCACAGCTTCTCCTGCGCGTGCGTGCAGTCCTTCTACTCCATAACTTTTTGGAAAACATAGTTAGGAAATTTCTGTTGGGAATAAATCTTAGGTGAGGGATGCCGTTGAATGAGTGCACAAAAATAGTGTCCAAACGTGGATAGACTAAGATGGACTAAGAACTAAATTTCAGTAGTGTTTGCTTTAGCGTTTGTTGGTCTATACTGCAATTTTCAGTAGCAAAAATTTCTGAAAAGTTTGTTTTAAACTTTGAAATTAAATAACTGCAAAGCTGCTTTATACTTTTAGTAAAACCAAGCTGGATTTTCGGTTCGATTCTGTGAAGCTGCCTGAAATGTTAGGAAGAACTGGCTCCGTATCATTATTTGGGCACTGAAACACGCTGATGGAGCCTGTAGTTTTTTAAAATACAGAAAGTGTAGTTCTGAATGTTTCACACAGATGACTAAAATATCTTTTACCATAATTTTTCTATAGAATGATCAAAAAATTGAAAATAACTGAGAATTTTTGGGGGAGTTTAACACTCTGGAAGATACATAAGTAGTCAATAGTAAAGCAAGAAAATAATTTTGGAATCAGTTCCACTGATTTGTAAAATATATTGTCTTACTAAGCTGATCCAAGCTCTTCATAAAACAATTTTCTGCAGARCTATTATTTCCTGTAGCTGAAGCAGAAAAAATAGAAAAAGGTTAATATCTAGCTTTTCTTTTGAGATTTTTTTGTTTTGACTTGGAAATCTTTCTCAAGTTCTCTTTGCTAGCTTTTGTCACTAATAACAAGAATTCACAGCAAGTTGTTTTACAGTGTGATCCTTAACGGTCCTTTGCTGGTGGTTGTATAGTTTTTTGTATGTGATTTCCTGCTTGAGCAGTTCTGAAACAGAATCATAGAATGGTAAGGTTGGAAGGGACCTCTGGAGATCGTCTAGTCCAACCCTCAGCGTAGCCCCGTATGGGGATTGAACCACAACCTTGGCAATAGCAGCACCATGCCCCTAAACTTCTCAAACTTTAGCCRGCCCAGTGCTTCTAAAAGTAAGATGAGAATATCAGTACCACTGAGATTTGTCAGTGTTTTACAGTTGTTCTTTAAATTGACCCATTTTCTCTTTCAGAAAAATTGAAATGTGTGTCTATTATAAAAAATGCGAAGGTTTTTATGGAATCATAGTAAATGATTTATTTACGCATTGATTTGTTTTCTTCACTACCGTACATAAGACTAAACAACAACCATTTGGGATCACGTTTTCTGTAATCTTGTATTGCCCGAAAGTTAGAGCTATTTCAGCAGTATTAAAAACAAGYGCTTCTGCCTAACTCATCGAGGAGACTTTTCTTTTGTTTCCATATACTCTTTCTGATCAGACATCTTTCTATTTAATAATATTTTGGCTGTGGTTTTGTTAATGAATTCATCATCAAATCATATCACTCGGAGAACCGAGCCTCCAGCGGTTTGGTTTATTGCAAAAGTCGGCATTGCATGACTCGGAAATAAAAATGAAGGATGGTTATAGGTATTTTGGACTAATAAAAAATGCACTTGTCTAAGCAACAAATTTTACCAGCTTACACAGACATCCTGAAACCAACCTTCCTTGGTGGTTCCCCCTCTCGCCGTGTGCATATCGAGGTCCCAGCTCCCGAGTGCCCCTCCGGAGGGGCCGTTCCGCGGAGCGCCGGGTCCCAGCGCCTGTGCTGCAGGCCCCTGGCCCCCCGGCTCCCATGCTCGGCGTGAGGAGGTGGGAGCCACGGCRCTGCATTTTGGTGCGATTTGGGGAGCGTGTGCACGGCTGCTCAGGAGCTGCTTCTCCGTAGCCAGGAGCAGAGCCCCAGCATCCCTGCGTGGTTACCACYGCTGTTACCGCCCTTCATGTCCAATTTAAGAGTCTGGGATTAACYACGTGAGATTATCCCCTGGTAGCTATAAACAAGGAAAATGTTTAGTCCTAGACCCTACAAATATATAAATATGTAGATAAGTTTATTCCTAAGAGTAGTCCCATTGAAACATGGGGAGCTGCTGCCATGCTTGTGGACAGCACTGTACATAAGAGTTTGCAGAGTTACGGTCTTAGATAACTTTCTGAGATCTGTAACTTTTCTTTTCTTTCTTTCTTTCTTTTTTTTRATGTTATGTGCTTGCACCATGCTGRATATGGGAACAGATACTATTGCAGAAAGCGATGTAAGGGCCTGACGTACCCAGAATAGCGTTTCTTTAGCATGCCCCTGGAGACAGGTATGTTTATTAACATGTGAAGAAACCTTTCCTGATATTTCATGTTATCAGCGTAGCACTGATACTGAATGCGCTCTGATGTATAAGGTTTTCAGTAATATAAAGTGTTAAAGGAGTTTTTCAGCAGTGAGGRAAAAAAACATAGTTCATAACTTCGAACTAGCTGTGTATATAATGTGCTGACTTAATATTCCAAAGAGTAAGAAAAGCTTCTGCCTCTTTTGAGTGCTTATACAAATGAGAATAGTGTTTTTAGATACACAGCTAAGAATTTATTCAAAAATCTGTTTTTTTGCTGTCAGTATTGCCAGTATTATTCTCTGTGGAGAGCATGCAAAAAAGCATAAAAGTGAAACAGAGACAACCATAAAAACACAAATATTTATGGTTTAACCTCTTTTTTTTTTTTTTTTTTTGAGAAACTTGAACACAGTGTAGTAAAATAGATTAGGTGCTGAGTTAAAATAAAATAAAATAAAATAAAGGATTAAGTGTAGTAGCTGAAAGTTAGGCAGTGTCCTCAGGGTAGGATGTGGAGTGCAGCATTTTGGTTGTCTTCAGATGGGCTGTAAGGAGAGATCCTTCCCATCGAGGCATCAGGGCAATCAGAGCTCAACTTAACCTCCCCAGGGAGCTGCGCAGTCTTACCGCAGGGTGTTTTAAAATTGATGCAAAGACTAAGCTTTGGTTTTGAGTATTTGTTTGCTAAAGGACTGGTTTATAATTTATAATTTTTTATAATTAGGAGGAGTTGTGTGGCACAGGTTGGAAAACTTTTCCTAAAGAATCTCTGAGAAAGATGATTCTATTTTTATAACAGCCATTATATATTTAGTCAAGCTGTTATTTGTTAGAGAAGGCTTTTGAAAGGAAGCCCATGCTCTTCTCTAACACKAGGAACGTCCATTGTCAAAATGCCCTTCAGATCGCATCAGCCCGGCTTTTGACCTCGCTGTCGAGRGATAAATCTGCAGTTGGAGGATAAATCGGCCGTGGGCTGGAGCTCGATAGCTGCTGTGCAGCACCAAGCAGCCAGGCCCTGCCATGAGATGAAATGATGTTGTCCACTTCCGAGACCTTGGTCTTCCTTGGTCTTCCGAGACTTGCCCCTTCTTGGCAAGTGAGTTCCAAGTTTGCCGAAGGCCCTTTCCTTGGGTAAAACTTTTCTCTCGTTCACTGCTGACATTTGGAGCCGGGCTGGACTGATAGGGTATCTTCTTTAGGTTCATACTGAGCTGGAAAGTTTYGGAGGTATTTATGTTTACAGTGAAATTCCTGAATTTTGAAGATGATAAGCAAGCGTCTGGCATGAGACCAGGGCGTGCTTGGTAACCCTCTCTCCAAGCTTTGCCTTCTGAAGGTTTATCTGCTGRGGAGGTTAACTGGGAGCAATGTTCTCCAAAGGCATCTGTGGGCATGTGTGTGTGCACGCAACAAAGCGTATACGAGCATGTAAACGCACAGTATTCAATTTATAGGAATGGTGTGTTAACATACAAAAGAAGTGCTCATTGGTAAAGCACCCTACRTCCTCTGAAGCTTCGCATGCATTAAATGTGAACTATGAATAACAGACACATAATGAATATGGAGGAGATCTCAAGAAACATATTGCCATGTAATATTATATTCTGATGCACCTGTACACTGTGAGGTGGAGGAGATGAGGGGAGAAATTTATTTTAAAATCTACCTAGCAAAACAGCTATGGATCTTCAGGCATTCGTATTTATATTCTTTCACTTACCAACTCTCAGCCAATGGACAGGACATATTGCATTCCTGCTTTTTTGTGATTCATTCCTCATAAAACAATCTGTTCTCCTAGCGGCACTTGTTATTAATCAAGATTTTTTTCCCTCCATTAGGATAGTTGTTGGCTCAATCACTTCAGTATATATAATCACCAACTTTTTTCCATTACACTAGTGAGTAGGTGCTCTTATATGTCTGTCAAAGGGATGCTGGTGCATTTAGTGTGATGCTTTGCAATTTCAGTGAGAACACTAATGGCTGAAGTGTGATTGCTTTACCGAAAAAAAAAAAAATGCATGTTCCCCACAGAGAGAAAGAGAGAAAAAGGATGGAAAGTTCCAAACTCAATTTATTTTTGTATCATTAAAATGTTCAGAAGTACAAAGGAATGCTTCTGCAGAATCAATCATTTCATAATGTATCTGCAGAGACACTATACTGGCGTTATTCTAAAGAGAATGCTGAAAAGGCTAAAGTATCAATTTTGTACAATAGTGTGTGTATTTGCAGAGTGCAGCACAAAAATTCTCGCTCTAGCAAATGAAATGGAGGAGGGAGAGAGAGCGCGTGTAGATAAAACTTTCTTTATTGACATGATATAGTTCTCTGTGCAAAAATGGTACGTGCTCTGCCTGGAACAAATAGACAAATGGGACGTAATATAACATCAATCAGATATTGATGGTGTATTTTAATGCAGGTAGGTAATTGCTGACATAATAGGAAAAATTTGCTGAGAAATGCTTCAAAAAGAAATTGGTTATTTCATGCAAGTGATGCTTCTTTTCTAACCTTTGGAGACCATTCTGACTGACTACTTTAAAACTAGCACAAAAGAAAGAGACAGGGGAAAAAGAAAAACAAAGAGATGGTAAATAAGTAAAAATGTAGCGTCTCAGCTCTGTTTGCAAARTTGGGCTTCCCATCATGTTTTCTCTGAATTTTCAATTACCTCTTTCTTGATTTCCACTGATGGCTGCTTTTTTCCTTTCCAGACTTCATGTTACCTGCTTTTTTTTTTCCTAGCCTTTTTTTTTTCTTTTTCTGAGCCTTAGGGTTTTCTTTTTATAATACAGCTAAACTCTGTCTTTTCTTTATTCTTCTGCTGTCCTTCACCTTGCTTAGCAATTGTTTTGTAGAGATCTGATGAGAAATCTTCCATTCCCACAGCTCCAAACGCATTAGTTTTTCTCTTTAAGCTTTCCTCAGCATCACCAAATCGAACTGCATCAGAATCCGGCAAAGCATCTCCCACAGTCCTGATATATTTTGCCTTTATCTCTTAGCTCGTTTAATCTATCCTGCTTACCCTTTGTATATTTTCCCCAATTATGTTTTCACCTTTTAGCTTTGCCTCTTTTCTCACACTATTCCATACTTCTACATCAGCTTTCTGTTTATCGTAGTCTGTTCCTGGTTTTCAGAGCCATCTCTGATCCCCCTCATACAGTCTGTTACTGAGTCTCTGTCCCAGCTAGCTGGGTAATAAGCTATTTATGAAAGAGATCTAATATATGATTTTCAATTTCATGTGTGTTTCACTGCAGTATTTAAAGATAAGGCATGGGTTTCCTTGGTCACAAGATTTTGCATCCTTTAGCTTAAAACAGAGCTTACAAATTTTTCAATAGTATGATAACCAAATAGCATTTAAAAAAATGCAAGTCTTAAAAGCATTCAGRTGCTCTTATTTCTCCTGGGCCTGCCCATCTGCCTTGAAAACTTAGGAAACATCCTTTTTCCTAACGTAAGCCCTTCGGGTGCAGGGAGAGGTAGGGCCTGACCCGTCCCTCACGGAGCCAGCRCGCGGAAGAGGGGGAGTTTGTCCCCTCGTGCTTCTCCTTCGTAAGCAGCAATGTGTCGCACAGCGTTTCGGTGAGCATCTCGTTAAAAGTGAGATCTTTGGTTCTGCACGGCTGTCGCAGCCGATGTCGGGCCGCGGCCGGGCCGCCGGGCGTCCCGCTGAGCGCGGTCGGCGCCACCTTGCTCCCGCCGGCGGCTGCCTCGGTCGCACGGAGGTCGCTCGAGGCCGTTGCCGCGATGGCGGCGTGTGCGTGTCGCGTCCTGACCGCCGCGACGCGGGGCCGCGCCCCGCCTCNGGGTCCCGCTGGGCGACGGCAGCGGCCTCCCGGCAGGGCCCTCACGGCCGCGTACCCGGCTGCGGAGCGGGAGCAGCGGGCGCGGAGATGCCTGCGCCAGGCCGGTTAACGCTGTGGCCGCCGCGAGGATGCAGGGGGGCCACGGAGGAGAGAGCCGGGGTTCACCCTCGTGCCAGTCCCTAGGCATCGAAGTACCGGTTCTTCCGAGGTAGCTCTCCTTAATTTTGTAAGYGTCCGTTTAAAATGTCCGTTTAAAGCTTTGAACGATGCCGTGAGTGAGGAGGAACCTTTTCTGAAGGAGCTGCTGCTCTGCATTGCATAATTCATTGCAGTGCAGTTTCYAAATAAGTTAATGAAGTTATAGAGTAATTAAACCGCATCCCTCACAGCTTTGCCGGCGTACTGCAAATCTGAGACAAACAGGCAGTGATACATTAGATGCGATCTCTTACAGAAGAGGTGTGAAATATTTTAATAGCCATCGTGCAATTATATTTTGAGTTACACAACTAATGGGATTTATTGGGTTTCCTTGTATTTGTTTTGTTTTCGTTTATGCGTAGTTTGGCTTATATAAATCTGTTCGATGTAGTGGTTTAATTGTCAGCAGAATCCAGGCGGAAAGCCAGCTTTTAGGACGTGCTAGTCTAACGCCAAAATAACGTGGTGTGCGAATGCGGCGGGCGGCGATGAGGRTGCAGGGAGGGACGCACGGGCTGCGGCTGTCTAAGCCGTTCTGTTGGAATATCGTGTTTTATCTGTGGAGGTCTGAGGGAAAACTGCACTTTCTAGACTACTGCCTTTTTTTTATTTTTTTATTTTTTCCCCTCAGTGTCACTCAGAAAGACTTTGAAGAAAGAATCTGTCAAAAAAAAAGTGCTCTAAAAAAATAATAAGCAYGGGTGATTTGGTTAGATAGGATTTTTAAGAAACACAGCTGTAGCCCATAGCTGAAAGTACCGTGACCAGTGGCATGAATGACGCAGCAGGCCCTCTCCTCGGTCTTCTCCTGCGCTGCTCGGCCTGGCCATTGGAGTAAAGAGCTCTTCTGAGAGAAGCTGGTGTCCTCAACCACGACGAAGCATTTCTGGAGCTGTAGAGCGGAATTTTTATTATGTGGTTTCCTATTTCGGTAGTCAGCTGAGAAGACTGTTAAGCTACAGTGCCTTCTAGCTACCTGAGGATCACTCCTGTGTCATTTCCAAAAGGCTTGTCAAAGGTTATACCAGTTAGTTCAGTGGAGAACTGTGGGAAAAAATAATTTGGAAGTCAAGTATAGGTTAAAAAAGGAGACGAGGGGGAAAAAATGTATTCAGTTTAGAATACCACAGTGTTTTCCAAAAGAATGCATTTTTTAAAAGTTGTAGTTAGCCCAAATATACTCAAACTTCACCCTTTACTTCATCTCGATCAACTAAACACATAATAGTATGGTGATTGCCCATTTTTCTGCTTATTTTAGCAAATCAACTGTAGCCGAGATTTTTGATGTTACATGAAACAAGGTGGTCACAGCTGGAAAGAGAACCTGGAAATATCATTGATATATGGCATATTTGTTAATATACAATTATAGCACATACAGGTAGTGGAACATATACAACAATTGTTGTTAATCAGTACAAGTATTTACAAATAGTGAGTATTATAAATACTATGCCTATGCCATTAAAACAGGACCATGTTTCACCTTAGTGTATATGTGCAGCCACTGTGTCTGGACCTACCTATGCAGAAGCTGAGCTTCTTTCTTTGAGAATCCACTTTATTTGCTTGTAGCTGTGTTCAGCAAGTATTGCTTTGCCCTTGGCAGCACAGCAGCTGCCGTAGTCTTTTTGTGGCCTGTCCCACATACCTGTCTTGTTTTGTCTGCGTGGGTAACGCCTGAGCAACTGAAATGGTGGAAAGTGCAGGAATAGCTTCAAACAGCTTCCACATTAAGCAACATGTTTCCTTGGAGATGTCTTCATGTGTTTCAATTCATGGAATGCTACCARATTCGCAGTTACAAATAAGGGTAGATTGTCCCATATTGTCTTATGCGCAACATTTTCACCCACATGTTTAACTTAGATATGCTTCCTTTTCTCTTTCTTGCAAAATCCGCATGCCCTTTTCCTAGGACTGGCATGCCCGAGAAAGTCAGCAGAATAAGCAGCGCCAAAGCGGTGCTGAGGCTTGATGCTGTCGAGAGCTGTAAATCCAACAGCCGTTCCCGGAGCGGTGTCCTTGCTCCAGCGGTGCCCAAACCGCCACCTGCCTTTTGGCGAAGCCTGTTCTCAGCTTCTGCCAAGGAAAAAATGTAGGTGCACTGGATGCATGATTTGCATCCTTCCTGAATTCACTGCCTTTCTTAAAATACTGGGCTGAATTTAATGCTCATTTTAAAATTGCTATTTCAGTAATTGTTTAAAGGCCAACTGGTGAGGCACTAAACAAAAGCTATCATGTTTGTAAAGCAAAAAGCATTTGCTGTAACAGCTTCTTGCTTCTTTGCAGTGTGGTGGGGGATGGGAGGGCTTTGAAACAAGCTCTATGAATCATTCCCAGCATTTTGTGTTAGCAAAACGTGAATATGATATTTAAATGTGTAACTATGCTATTAGAGCCTTCTGTGATTTAGAGAGAGCTTTCAGAATACTAAAAAGTCATTATTTACTTTCTTGCAGTCTATTAGTGCAGAGCAATTCTCACGCAGGCTCTGCGGTGGCAGGGTTGATTGGTCCACAGTGGACTTGTCTTGGGAATAGGAGAAAAGAGGCTCTCACCAGCATCCCTGCACCCTTCTGGACCGTGTTGCTGCTGGACAGCGGACTGTAGCACATTTGAACCGCCTCCCTGGTGTGACCATGTGTCCTTAGACCTTTACTTTAAGTAAGTGCCTGCTCCTCACACATGGCAGAGCTTCCAGAGCTTGGCAGGCACCACGGCTGCCCAGGAGCTGCTAAGAGGTGACCAGGCCTTCAGCTCGAGGTCATGAAGCCGGAGATGCCTCCAGCAAGGGTGTGCAGCTTGGTCGAGTCTCATGGCTTTTCCGTGCCATGCTGCTTGCGTGGCTTCCTGGAGCTGCATCACTTCAGCCCCTAAAAATGGGCTGCTTTATGCTCTCTTTGGCTCATCATTAATTAGACTTCAGAGATGCCCATTTAGGGTCAGCACAAGGCAGCTGTGTTCTCCAGCATAGCTGCAATGTACGTGAGATGTTTGAAAGCTTTGCTGCCGTAGCTATAGCTCTGCAGCTAGGAACGAGTCGAAAAGGAGTGRTGCAGTGGCTGTGTCTGCAGCAGCTCCTTGCAGTGCTACTGCCGGTGGCTATTTATTGAACTTTAAATACACGTGTAACTTCTTTCTGCCAGTAGTATTAGCTCAAGTGGCAAGACAGTACAAGTCAAGCACAGTAAGACAATATAGGCGCTCACTAAAATGTAAGTATTTTTCCAAAATCACTTAAACTGTATTTTCACCAGTGTTTATTGAACTTRGACCCATGAAAGATTTTTTGTTAACTTGTATATGCAACAACAACCACAAAAAGCCCCATGCAATCTCTATTTAAATCCTGCAGTTAGGAGGTGGTGGTATCTAATGTGGTGGCATTAGCTTCTTTTGGGGATGGCTTATTAATTCATGTGCAGGTCGTCTCTGAAACTGAACGACGTGATGGAGTATAGGTCTTTTTTCATGTGCTCCGGAGACCTGGAGAACGTTTCCTGGGTGTGGTTTGGCGTTGCAGCAGCTCGCCAGTGCCGAGCATCTGAAGGAGGACAGCCTGGCCAGCGAGAGCCGGGCTGCGAGGAGGCTGCAGGTCCTACCTAAGCCTGGCAGCTTGGCCACACTTCTTAAATCTGACAAGCGAGAAAACGGCCCGCTTATGTTACGACGTATTATTTCAGTGCGTTCGTAACTTTTAATGAATGGAATAAAACATGACAATATAATTTGGGGTTTAACTGTGGAAGAGAGGCGTTTGAATTTAAGTTTTGATCCGTATGATAAATGGAGCATTTTTCAATCCAATTTTTCATGGTTTGAGTGAGAGTTATGTGGTTAAAAAATGATTTCAACAAACAATGTAAAATTGGTGGTGGCCATTTATAATATGAACCACTAACAATTGAATAATATCTAGTTTATTTTCTCCAGGGTATGGTATCTAGTTTATGAATGCACTTGTACTTCATAAATCATTCTCAAGAGCAAAAGGGAGAAAAATGAAAAATCCATTTTCCTTCAACCCCTTGGGTCTTTATTTAATTTTTAATGAAATAGAGAGGATACTTCATCAGTGGCAACAATACAGCATTTTCAACACACATTTTTCCAGAAAAAGAAAAAGCCCCTAAAATTTTAAACCACCACCACTAAAAATCCCCGATCCACAGCCCAAAACAAATACAGAAATGGAGTTGTCTTGAGACACCAAATAGATTTAAAATCAAATGGCTTCATAAAGCATTAAAAGCATTGGCAGTTACTTAACTTGTGTGCAAGATGTTCTTAACTGATGAAACAATGCTGAGAAAGAATAAGTATTTGAAGTTTTTTCATCACATACAGCAGAATATAGACAGTCAAATATCTAGCTGATTTTTAGGTGGCATAATACTTATTTCAGAGCACAAATCTATCAATACTGTGTATTTTTTTCTGGTTCTGGCTCGTGAGAAAGGGATCTCTTGGATCAGAACAGCTCTGCCTTAAATATGATAGTTGCCCTTTCATTACATTAAAGATAAAGCTCTGTGTATATCAGAATAGTGTTACTGGAAATTCAGATAACTGAATTTTGCCAAAGTGCAATACTATATAACATGTTGTGCGAGCTGTGTGAGTTCAAAAAAAGATTTTACTCCTGTTGATTTAAGAGCCACCTTTCTCAGTTTGAGGCCCAACAGCATCATTAGATAATCTAATCTAGCTTTCTGTATATCACAGGCCATTGTATTTTACCCTGAGTACCCTTGTATTTTTTTATTCACACTCAAATTATTGAGCTTATCCTCCACATAAGTGTCTGATTCTCATTTGAAGACATCAAGAGAGGAAAATATATATATGTGTGTGTACAAGCACGCATATATATACATTTGCCCATGGAGATATATATATATGTATGTATGTATACACACACACACACGTATATGTCCATGGAGAGATACGTATCTATGGGTAGTGTATTCCACAGATTAATTATCCTTAGAATTTATGCCTTATWTCAGGGTCACATTTGTCCATCTTGAGTTTCTTACAAGATTCTGCTTTGCCACCAGATTTACACCCCTGTCAGTTGTAGAGTTTTTCCTTAGATGGAGACATCTGTGCCCAGGTCAGTTCTCAGGCTTCTCCTTATTCAACGTTCATGGTTTGGTATTTTCTTAATGTTCCTGAACTATACGTTTGTTTCACTAAATGTGAATGCCGGGGCCAGATTCAGTGTTTTGCTATCTGTCTCTCTTACTTCATATTTTTGGAGTAAGGAAATTCATTGTGGCTTTCCTGGCAGAAAATAGAAAATACTGCTCTTTAATTTTTTTAGCAAGAAAACTACCTTTGTTTTGTAGTCATCACGTAGCTTTCAGTGACCTTGGTCTACTGCCAAAATATACAGTAGCTCTTATTTTCACTAGAAAAATCTCTCAGTTTATATAGTAAGTCTTCTATAAAATGGAAGAAGGAAAAGCTTTCATCCTGAGGCTAATTGAATGTATGTCTGAGAAATATTTCTACTACAGCCATTATTAACTTGATTTTCTGTGCATCATCCAGATCACAAGCATTCAGTGGGTTTCAGAAGCTATAACTAAATATAACTCTTTTTTCAGAAAGCAGGTCAGCAATTTAGATCACTTCCGTGCATGAATCTTGCTCACCACCGYGTTGTCTTTAAAGCATCATTTGAAGAATTGAAATTGGGGCTTGATTTAAATTAATCGTCAACACAAAATTTGGCCAGTACTAATGCTTATCTTTAGCTTACGCTATACAATCCTTATGTATTTCAGCACATGTTTTACATACTGTCGACTCTGTAGCACAGAAAACGACTGTGCGGTCAAGATGGTTATTAGGAGCATAAGCGAAGTTGCTGCCCAAGGTTCAGGTTTCGTATTTACTGCTACCTACCACTGCTGACGCTGTTGCCTTGGATCGTGCTGTTGATGAGTGTTTAATTTCCCCTCCAAGCCTGTGGCCTGCGGTACGTTGCAGGGTGCGGTATCGTTGAGCCAGTCGTGTTAATTGTATGGAAAAGTCGCGCAGGCGATTCTTAACGTATTTATTGCATGCAGAATCGAGACWGTGAAAATAAAAGTATAGAGCAGCAACTCTCCAATAACATTTGGAAACTTAATACGGGGGCTGGGAATTCTGGTTTTTTGTCCTTCCCCAGCACAACGTATCTCTGTGTATCAAGCCTGAATGTTCTTTACGCCYGCTGGCAGAGGAAACTCTCCTAAAAGTCAGTGGTTTTTTCTCATGCACTGTGGTTAGTTATTTTGTTACCTTAGATGGCAGTTCTGGCTAATTTTTTACCGCTTCATGTGTTCATAGCTCGTTTATTGTTAATTTTTCTTCTCTGCTTGCTCACTGAATAGATTTATTACTTTTGTGTTAAATAATTCTTTTGAGATAACTACTTACTTCCACAGAGGCTTCTTTAATTTTAAATTGTTCTGCAATTTTGGATTCTATTACTTGTATACAAAAAGCTACTAGCAATCTGAATGGCTTTTGAAAATAAAAGGTGAAATAATAAGAATTAGAAGAAATTCAATGAGAAAAAGCCAATTCATGTTGCAATCTCTCATTTTTAGATCTTTGTCATAAAAGGAAACTCCCCTGAATGGCAATTTTCTTTGAAAAGTAAAAATTTCAGCATTGCATGTGATTCTTGGTTTGAATTTTCAGAGGAGCTCCATCAGGGTAGCTAGTGTCATGAGGAGCTCTGCTCCCAYGTAGTCCTCTAGGTAAATAAACGCTCAGATTTTCAAAAATAATTAGGTCTGTGTAACTCTACTTGTTCCTAGYTTTATAACATCTGGGTCATGAGCATCCTTAAAGTTTCTGTTCTGAAGCTGCAGAGAAAGGTCTACAATAAAAAGCAACCAGACATTTTGCAGAAAGAAAAAAAAAGCTCTCCAAATTCTAATTTTAAAGTCTTACAGCAATAAGTAGTTCCTGAATGCTTTTGCTGTATAATCTGACCTTTTATTAGGTGATGTTCACATTAGAAGTATAGCTAGTTGATAAGAAAAGAGAATAATTTCTAAATTCAGATCAACCTGCTTTTATAACTTACTGTACTTTTAAGGTTTGTTGGCACAGACTTCTTTATGGTTTAACTACCAAAAGTTAAACTGCTTATAAACCTGTTGTCATGTGAAGTGCGTGGTTACCATAATCCTGTCGCTGGGACTAGCCTTAGCATGGTGAAACACAGATGAGACACGTGAACGTACTCCCTAGCAACCCCGCTGATACTGAGTTACATGAGCAATGGGATACCAGCCTTGTCACAGATATTGCATTTCTTTGTATCACTGAACATCAGCTAATTAAAAAGTGCATTTAGCCAGAGGAATTACTTTTATGAATTCACAAATATGCTTTAAGCAAATACAAAGAAAAAGTAATAACGCTTAATTTACTTATGAACACTCTATCCCGCCTGCTATATAGCTAAATAACAGCATTAAGATTATTACTGCAGTATAAATGTCTTTTTTTTCAAAATACATCCAACTCATTAAAAATAGAGAACTAAATTCTAATCTTCCCTAAAACACAACTGTACAAAACAAGTTCAAACCGTGATGAAATAATCATTTTGTTTAATTTCCAAAGAACAGTATTTAATGTGACAGTGCTCAAATRTGCTCTGTTCGTGCATGGATGGAGTGAAAGGAGCTTCTTATCTTTATATTGCTGCATAAAATAACCGCCACGTCCATCCCTGTGGACAAGTGTTTCCCTTACGTAKGGAGATGGATTTCTTACCCTCTCCAAAGGACGGGAGCATGAACCCCTTTGGGGACGTTTTGGGGAGGACGATGCCTTTTTCCGCCCAATGAGCGCCACCGGCTCTGCAGTGGCGTGGGATTCTGCTCCAAGGTGCGCTGCAAGCGCACACGCGTGCTCCTGGGAAGATGGGGCAGTGACCRCTGACCGCAGCACGTCCTATAGACAGGGCAGTGCGACTCATCCCGCTCATTTAATGAGTCTCCCTTTCAGCTTTTAAGTCTTCTTTTTAAGTCTTCTCGGCTTGAGACGGCCCCTCTGCTTTGTTTCTGGGCCCTGGAGAAGTTCTCTCTTTGGATATTCTTGGCTTCCTTAGCCTATTAAAATAGCACATTAGGTGCACACTGTCCTCCATGACAACATACCTCAGTTCCAGCTTTTCATGAGAGTTTGAGATGCTTTAGGTTAAGATGTACCTGGTCAATACGGTAGGAAAAAAAATAAAGGTTAATGTTGTACTCCTTTCTGTTCACACCGCGCTCCCTACGTGCCTCTTCGCTTCTGTTTTGCTTTTGCCGGTTATCACAAATGTGAAAACCATCACTCTGCGCACTGCTGGCTCTCACTTGTGCCCGTCTTCTAAATAATTTTATTGACAGTGGCCCGCAGTACTTTCACCGACTTGCAGGTAGTGGATATGTGTAGACAATAAACCTTTCACGTTCCTCTGCCAGCAGAGCCCGCAGCTCGCCACGCGCCGCTAGTAGCCTGCATTTTGTATGGACAATTATTGGCTGAACTAAATTCTGTGTGATGTGTTTGGAGATGTGTGATTAGGAAAGCAGAACTGAATAATTTACTGCAAATGATTTCCCTTTTTGACTTGGCGGGGGGGAAGTATAAGCTACCTGCTCTCCTGGGTGCATTTGCTGTACAAGACAACGCTGCTGGTGGGAGATCCTTTGCAACTGCGAACATGCCAGAGTATTTAGGTGAAGAGATAAGCACCGACTGGCCRCGTGGAGCTACCTCAAAACAGGACTCTTTGACAGGCTATTTTTAATGCTGAATTACCTTGTGAATGCAAGATTAATTTTCTTGATAATCTCCAAATTCAACTTGGATTATGTCTGCTGGGTAAGAATTTGTGCAGGGTATATACAGTCAGCCCATGTTTGCAGCTACCAATTTCAGAAAAGTATTCAAATGCAGTCCTTTGGAAGGGGAAATGCAGCATTCGATGTCGTATTTGTCCACTATGCATCACGGTTTATAGGGAAATTGTAGAGACTCTCACTGTTGTTTTGTGACTTTGCTGTTGTAAAAGATCACCCCTGAGTGTACGATGCTTTTCTATTTTAAATTGAAAAGGGTCTTGAAGAACGATTTCTTATCCCTTGGGCTGTCACCTAAGACAGGCTTTGCATTATTTAGCATTTTTTAATTCTATTTGAAACGTTTATTTAAAGAAACAATTTGATCTATGTYGAAATATTTCCACTTGCAATTTTTCACCTGTTTGAGTTGAAAAAGTGCAGTATTTCATGTAGGAGCAATCAAGGCAGCACTAAACCGTTTCCCTGTACTCACTTTGAATTTTTACTTTTTCTGTTTTTTCTGGACGAGAATGAGATGGTGAGGAGTACCATAAAGCAGCAGGGACTGGAAAGCCGAGCGCTCGGGTGGGAGGGAGCAATAGGTCAGCAGAAGACACGCAGTGCTGCGTGGTGGAGAAAAATTGACAGCTTCCAGCAGCAGCGCTTCAGCTCAAATGCACTGAAAGGAAAAGATTTCACCTTTGACTTTCATTTTCTTTCTGAGGTTGTTGAACACTGCAGAACATTTGTTCAGTGGGGGATGTAGTCAAAAAAGTTTGTTGTCTTTTCATTGGGAGAACAAGGGAAGAAAAGGATACTTTGAGGAATTTTTTTTTCTCTGCCCAGAGGCTCTATATTTGAAGTAAAAGAATTGCATGTAAAATCAAAATGATCACAAACAATACCAGTATAAACAATTCTTCCCCTCATGCTGCTTTATAGCTTCTTGAGATTATCTGGTCTTTTATACAGTTTTGGTTTATTTGGGGGTTATGCATTAGGGTTATATTCCAGATGTTAGATTACTTCCTTTTTCTTACTCTGATTTTCTTTCTTTCAAAGTATTTTCCTCATCTTAATGTTTAAATCTGCATCAAAATCTGAATTCTAATAGTAAGTAATACTACTCCAAAACCAGAATTCCAAACCACAAAATGCATTGAGGGTTGGGGGTTGCTGGAAGAAATGTCATGGCATGTTTTTTATATTCTTATGTTCTCTCTGCGTGCTGACCCAGGATAGCTCTTTTTATATGCTCCTGATTGCAGAGAATTAGTAACTGTATTGTTGAAAACACATGAAGAGAGCATCTGCTGTAGGTTTTGGAAGCATTATTAACAAGTGTTGCTACATTTCAGGTGCCAAATTTAGAAAACTATCAATAAATACTTGTTATCAGCTTGGTAGCTCTCCTGGAACTTACTGTGAGCAAAATTTTTATTAATACTGCATTCTAGTGACTTAGCAGAAGAACAGCCTTGGCGGTGGGAAGATCTGCTCCTTTTCAGTAGAGTGWAGAGACAGTGCAGTGGTTTGTGGCTGTCCCAGAAAGGCTCCCAGGAGCTTAGGCTCACAGAAYCGTATCATTCAGAAGAGACCTCTGGTGGTCTCTGGTCCCAGTTGACTCTGCGTAGGCTCAGGGCCTTGTACAGTTGAGTTTTGGATAACCCCAAGGATAGCAATTCCACAACATCTCTGGGCCTCCAGATCCAAGAACCTGCACCTCCGTGGTAAGAAGGTTTCTTTCTTTTATCTGCTCAGACTTTCCCAGGCTCCARCTTGTGTCTGTTASCTCTTGTCATGTCCCTGTGCCCCTCCAGGGGAAGTCTGCCTCSATCTCCTCTATGCCCCGCCATTAAGTAGTTGCAGATGGCAGTAAGGTCTCCCCCTTGCCATGGCCTCTCTGGGCTGAAGAAAGACAGCTCTTAGCGCTCTCCTCATGTCACGCGCTCCATCCCRCTCCTCATCCTCGTCGCCCTGCAAAGGGCTCTCCCCAGGCTGGCCTTACCTGTCTTGCCTATTGACGTTTTGGTGAATATTTTTAAGAAGTATATTTTTATGGGAATGTTATCACATGTCGGTGGTCAGTGTCTTTAAACGGATATCCAAATATCTGACACCTTGGCTTTAAGGAGTAAGATTCTGTGCATATGGATTAATCTTTGCCTGGAGGGAGGATTTTAAGGGATCATGTGATAATTCTGTGGTAATGTTTCAAAAATACCTTCTTCCTCCAGGTGGTGTGGTTTGTTAGGGATATCTAGTTCTTTGCAGGAGATACGGACTTTCTGTACCAGTGCAGATTATGTATCTTCTGCAAAGCCCACAAAACATCTTTCTGTCTAAAGACCTTTGAAATCTGGCCCTAGCTGGCTTGCATGAAGATCACAGGATAGACTTTAAATCCAAGAACTGCTGAGATCCCACTGTGCTGGTCCATTTTCAGGTCTTGGCTTAGCAGCTACAGCTTCATCTCAGAGTAAGAGCACATTCACCAGAAGTACCCCAAAATAGAACAGACACTTTTGTGAAACAGATAGTTTTAAGGCATTGATGCCTAATAAATGTGTATTATATTTGTAGTTAGGACAGTGATATTTTCCTATTGCTTACTTTCACATCTGAACTTTTAAACAGCCTCCTGTATCTGTGAATTTTTCAGGGCTCTCATAGTTCAGAGTATCTTGTATTAATTTCGGCACTGAAATCACACTGTATAAATACAATTTCCAGTGTATAACTTGCTCCCTCAGCTCTTTTATTTTGAACCGGTGGAATCCAACAAGTTTACTGAATTTTATGTTCACTCAGCCCCCAAATTGCTATTAYTCAGTTACCAAAGAAAACTGCTGATAAGAATCAGATTTTAATCAGTTAATTGACCTTGACTTCATATACGCTTTCCTCGAGTTACAGAGATATTTAAACGTGGAGGTAGTTGTCTCTGTCCTTCACACACTGGCCTTTAGTTCTCTTCACTAATAGCTTTAGTCATTTAATAACGTATTTTACAGCAAGGTCAGGTTAACGGGGGCTTTTATAGGCCAATATTTTACAGGGAATCGGTGAACCAAAAACTGTAATTATGCATGTGAAATAATCCTTTGAATAATTAGTGATGATTAACTGGTTGTTATCATTGAGACAGGTTATCAGGATTTGATATAAGAGGAGGTAGAAAATATATGTACCTAATTTATGGTAAATAAATGTATATCTCTTAAAACTCTCCTTAAAACCTTAACTTTCCATAAAACTTTCTTACATCTAAGCAACAGGGTAACTGCAGCACTAATTGTGTTTTTTTTTTTTTTTTTTTT
>NW_028186756.1:2403723-2422069 GCF_003343005.1 Rhea americana
ATATCTACTATAATCTGTGAAATTATTTATTTACCCAGAGTGCTGACAGTACACTAGACAGCTGCAAAAAGCAGTAAGCCCATTGTCAGTGTGCAAGACCAAATGATAAATGTTAACAGTGCTTTAAAAATTGTTGTCTCATTAAATATTTCACGCACATTTGCACAGTTCTTTTCCAAGCAGCTTGATGCTGTGCAGCAGAAGACAGTAGCGTAAGGTTGCCTTGCATCTGCCAAGTAGCATTGAGATCTGTGAATGAACCTTGACCAAATTCCATACCATTAAAATCAATACTCCTCCCCGCCAAAAAAAGTGCTAACGGCAAAACAAATAGGAAGAAACCAGACAGAACAGAAAATCTCTGAAAAAAGGACAACTGTATCATGGCTGAACTATGCAGTTTGTCATTGCTGATAGAGCCCAAGATACATGCCCTAAATCTCTTTGCCTTCTGTCAGTCCTCCCACACCTAGGAATGATGTACTGGCAAGTTCGTAAGAGGATTTGTGAAGAGCAGCTACAAGTGCTTTGGGAAAGAAAAAAAATGAGATGAGCTCTAAAAACTAAATAAATTATCTAAAATAGTTTAGCCTGAATGTAAGCGCATTAGGGAATATTTGGACAAATGATAGAAAAAATCAGATTATAACGGATTACGGGGTGACTGTGTCTCAACAATTACGACGTGGTTTGAAAAAAAAGGGCTTGTCGCATTTTGAAGGTATTAACACTGGTGTCATACCCAAGACACCTTGGTTAGTGGTGAAGCCTGGATGATGGGGCTTTCAAACATAAACTTGAAAAATAAATAGAAAGAGAGAGAGAGAGCAGGAAAGAGCTATGGAAAACATGACCTGCCAAATAAYTGAAGGAGCTGAATTGCTTGAATCTAGAAAAGACAAGACTGAAAATACACGAGCCCTGAAAAGATGTGAGCATGAATGGTTTCCTAATGTAGAAAAGGTTATCGCAGAGCTCTGGAAGTGAGTCAAGGAAAAAGGGAAAGTTCAATATTAAGAAAAAATTGAAATTTTGAAGTATAGGTAAGCACTGAAACAGGCTCTCCGACGAGGTTATGCAATCAGCTTCTTCGGGCTTCTTCAAAGAACAAATTAGGCAAGCCGCTCCAGGGGCAGGGCTAGTTAGGGCAGCCGCGCTCCGAGGAGGGAGGCGGACGGCGTGCCTTCGCGGCCCTGCTAGGCCTGCGGGCCTGCGCGAAGGGCGAGCTCCTCCTAGCCGCCGTCCTGGCCTCGGGGAGCCGGCCCTTCCGGTGCGGTCGTTGCGCTGATTTAACGCTGGAGAAAACCACGGAGAGACGTGCCATTTAAAGCGTCTGCTTCAGCTTCTCCCCCAAGTGACTTTTCCTCTGTGATTTAGGTACATCAAAATAATTATTTCAGACCAGAGGAAACCGTGTTGATTTTCAAGCTTTTCCAATAAATGCAAAAGGCTAGATTCAAAATGAGGATTTGCAAAATAATTCTCTGGTGGTTGTGACACAGTTCTGGGACATAACAGACCTAGGTGCAAATCCCCCGCAGCGCATTCAGAGCACAGGTCTGAAATACAGCCGTGCTCATCCCAAGGGTCTCTCTGAAATGCCAGTCTGTAACGTGTTCTGAGGCCCCTCCTAGTCTTCCTTTCTGAAGCTGTTTCGTTTCATACAGAATATTTAAATATTCATTAGCAGAGGGACTAGGTCCCAGATGCCCCAGCTTTCAGGAGACTGATATAATTAGCTATTTGTATGTGCTCATCCCTCTCCAAGAGCTAAATCTTGAGCTTTTGTAACCAGACTATCTTTCATAGAAGGATTTTTTTAGGTTTATAGGCCTCAGACAGTGTGACACATTCCCCTACCAGCATTGGCCTCAGCTTGCATCCAGTCCRCTCTTACAGAGGCTATTTTCTCAAATAATACCATAAGGTAACTAGCAATTATTTCAGGAAAATTATTCCTTATATTGTCTGCCATTTCAATCCCTGCTTATTTTTAAGTGTGTTAGGTACTTCAAGAATGGTAAACACTAAAGCAACGAATTARGCTTCCTTGTTATTGTTTATATAATTTCTTTAGGAATGCAAATTCATCTGGCACAAAATTAAAAAGAATAAATTTAATAAATGCTACACCTTTAATTTGAATAAAAGTCAAAATAGTCTCTAACACTCATTGCAGATATAGCTATTATTTTTACTGTGTAGCATAATTCCTGTTTTGTACAGCTACTGCTGATTAAAAGGAATTCACCTCATTCCATTTAATAAAACTAGCTAATTTAAGAAGGGTCAAGGTATTAAAATTTACTGTATATGACAACTGTTCTCATTTTGGAATGCACCCTACTACTGCTAGTTGATTAGATTTCTTATTATAAGTTCTGAAAAGGTTAATGAATAGCTCAACAAAGCCGCTCAGGTTCTGTAATTGGGTGTAATAAGCAGCCATGCTTTGTTGGTGTAATTGTAGCGCAGATCTTTAATGTGTTAAAAAACCAGCACGGTAAGAAGGGTAAAGAAAAATAAGGTCTCCCAAGTACATGGTTTGCAGATGTGCTATAGAAATTGTTTCATTTGTTGGCTGGTGTGAACAGCTAACACATAAAACTGTCTGCAGTTATATGTCCCCTATCTGCAAGCGCAGGCACCTCGCAGGCAATTACTTTCCCCTCTTACAAACTGAGACAGAAAACTTCTCTTACAAGAAACCCAACCGTATAAAAAGATGTGCACTGAACTGCTCCTGTCGGAAAGGCAGCTGTGCTGTTTGTTTCCATGATCGGATTTCAGATTGTCTTCAAAGTCTAAATTTGCCTTTCACTCCTGTCTTTGGTTTTGCTAGAGTGAAAATGAGAAAGTCTGGTCAGCTTTGCTCATGCCAAGATGTCCATTTTCTTGATCGCTCAGGTAATCTCGTCTCTGAATCTAGTTTTCATTTGTTGCACTGTTCCTTGAATATGCACGATGAATTATACACCGCAGGGCAGCCTGAAAAGCATTAGCACTTCTGTACGTCTGCCGAACCTCTTTCAGCCAAGTCTCACTGACTCATGTATCCTAGCGTTGCAGTTGGTCATCCTAAACATTTTCATTCTCTTACGTTTTCTATTTCATGATATTTCAACTCTAGTAGTTGCTTTTGTTTATAGTTTCCAGTTCTGTAGCCTTGCCTTTCTTGCACTACTGAACTTCATCCTGCTCCTTTTACAGCAGTCCTCAAGGACATTTGATTCCTTTTGTATGATATTCTGAGCTTTTTCTGCATTCATGACATCTCCAACTTTGTTTCATCACCAGATTTTATCAGAACATTGTTTATTCTTATTAAAAGGAGTTATTTTGATTAGTGAGAATGTTTTACAAGATGGGTCCAAAACTGATATTTAAGGAATAAAATATCAACCTTTTTCAGCTCTTTTTTTCCTTAATATCACTCCCTTTTGCATTTATCTTAATCATTTCTTTACCTACCTTGTAATACCCTACTAATATTTTCCCTTGGTGCATCATATGAAATACTTTAGTGAAATGCTGATAGATGGCAGCTACTGTTTTTCCTTTGTCTCATATGGAAATACTGTGCATTAGTAATAAAAATGGCTTATTGAATATCTAGCTGGTGTGCAATAAACAGTGAAGATAATTAAGGTAGGACAGGAATGGGAGATACATGCAAGATGAATGGGCTGAATCAAGTTGTTATACTAAACCATGAAGTTTAGACTTTTTTTAACATTCTATTTCCAATCAAAGTTCCTTGTTTTCGTATCTGTGTACTGAAGTGACTATGTGCTATCGTATAATGGCTAATACAAACACGTAGAAAGAGAGAGAGAGACTATAAACTCTACCTTTGGATGTTTGCTTGACAAATAAAATATGCAAATRTGAAATGAATTGCCAAAATGTAAGTGGATAATGTAAGCCCCATCTCTCTCTCRGCCTGACTGGGAGATCTTTCTTTAAGGATATATTTAGCTGATCCTTACCTATATAGTTAATATATCCTCAAATGAGGTTCTGTGTTTTGAATGTATTAAGGTTTTGRTTAAAACGTTTGTATCAGAAGAACACCAGACCACTGAAATCATAGTTACTGCTCAACATTTATCTAAATCACGTGGCCATGTGTGTGAGTATCTGAACAACGACTGTAATRTTTGCAGATAGAGCTGTCTTTGCGTATACAAATGAATATTTGTGCAAACAGTTAATTAACAGTTTGTCTGTGTGATTTGTGCACAAATATAGCAGCTTACATGCATGAAGATTGCAGCTGGCTAAAACAGTTTTTCAAAGTCTAATTATGCAAGTCTGCAGAAGTACTTTAAACTAATTCTTTTTTTCTTTTGGGGGGGGATTTAGAGAACTGTAATTTAGCATCATAGATGCTTATAAATTATCAAAATAATTCTTTGCAATACCAACTTAGTATTTTTCTGTGTAGTTGCAAAAAGGGAAAATTAAAACATGAACATACGTAGGGTTTGCATTTGTTTCTCTCATAGCTATTTTCCCTATTTGAGTCAAGCTATAGAGGAAGAATTTGATTGAAGTACCTTTTTTATTTAGGCACTGAGTGGAACAATCCTTTTTGTGTCTTAGATTTCTCAGTTCACTCATCCTGAAGTCTCTTCCAAGGAAACTTCATTATCTGTTATTATATATTTCCAGCAGTGCCTATAATATGCAAAATGTTGTATAAAAAGAAAGACATGGGTTTGGCCCAACGAACTTGCATCTCAGAAATGAGTACAAAGCCCTTTGTGTTGATAATACTGTATTCATCTTAAATCTGAATGTTAAATGTACCATTTTAAATAGATAGACTTAGTCTTTTGTGGGAAAGAGAGACGGACTGAATAAATACGGCATTATTGTTTTAGCAAGTTTACGTTTTCAACTTGTGTTCTCTTCAGTTGTAAAAATGCATTGTAGATAGTTGAGCTTTATATGCAAATGCGTATGTCTATGGACTGGTTCCCAGCTGGTATAAATTGTGATTGTTCCTTAAGTCAGTGAAGCCGTGAGTGTTTGCATCAGGTTGGGCATCTGCTTTAATGTGCTAGCAGCTTGGAGTGACCATGCAGGGAAATGGTAAAAATGGAATCGAGAGAGTGCTGAGAAATATGAAAGGAACATGCAAGATAAAAAAAGAGAAATAGCAAGTTGCATCTATCACCTTCTAGGATTTTAATGGAAACTACTAGCTTAAGATGATGTAAACACAAAAGAGGAGAAGCTAAATTCCTTGTATTGTATTCCCTCCTAAAAATCAGTACTTTTTTGTTTTGTTTTTGATAGTATAGTCTTACTGGCAGCTCCAAGTCCCCTGCAGTTTGGCAAAAGAAGCATTTGTCTCAAAATTAGAGTTAGCTTTCATTTCTTGTTTTATATTGTTACCCATAAGAATATAGGAATATTATTTAAGAAGCAGATCTACAAATCAATTATCGTCTCTTCCAAAAATATTTTAGATTGCAAGCATTGAATTTGAATATGAAAAATACATGGTGCATTTCTGAGCTCCAGTCATTAAATCATCACCAGAAAAATGTGCCTTATTTTATCATGGTAGATGGAAGTGACGTAAGGAGTAATGAACTAATGCGGTCCACTGATGAGTGCCTTCAGTTGGATCAGTAGCAGAGGCTATAACCTATTATAGCGAAAACATACAAAAATTTACTTTAGCAATTTCATAATTTACTCAATTACCTAGATATGAAAATAAAACAAGAGGACCTTTATCACTCATTCAACTAAATATTTGAGGAAATACTTTTTATTTGGCTAACGTTTTCTCCATCATTCTGTGGGCTGATTGAAAGCCAGGAGGTCAGTCAGGTTACTTCACCTCTATGCAGATGATTCGCTCATATGTCAGATGTTGACATTTATATGCTGCTTCACATCTTACCTGTCATCTTCCAAATTAGAGGGCTCAAGTCATTTGTTCCTATACGGGACCATGCGTCCTTTCTGTCCCCCTACACAATCCCTTTTCTGTTTACAGGCAGAATTTGAGCATGGCATTGTCTGTCCTTTTTTTCTTTAGATGTTTAGCTGACCTCCTAACATAAAATACAGATGCTATTTTTTGCAGTGATGCTTACTGAAAATAATAGCACAGCAGTAGCAGAAATGACGCTAAGTATAATGGAAAGTTAATGGGAGGATACTTCGGCTACTGCTAGGCTAGCTCATGTCAGAGGGATTACAATAACCAGTATTATTTCCATTATCTGAGTTCTGTTATGATCTCCTGAGTGCAACTGTGCTTTAAAAGTAGGGMTGGGATGTTGTATTGAAAAATTACTGTAATAGAACTACAGAGTCCAGTGTAATTTTGAATGATTATAGCAATGTTTCTATACTACTTTTAAAAATCATGGCCCCACAAAGGTTTATGACATCTCTGCTTTGTATTTAGGGCAGAAGAGTAYACATCAATCTGTCTCTAAAATGGCATGAACAGAATATGATTTGCTGTTATTTACCGAGTCTCAAAGTGTTTAGGAAAGATTGAAAGATGACAATAAAATGGCRAAAATTCACTTTAGAATGATGAAGTACTCGCATTCCACCTATGTTTGTGCACATGCTTTCTGTATACCAGAAGTGGCCATGAACTTCTATGTCTTGTTGCTAATTTATTTTATTCACTAATTCCTCATTTACTGCACACCGTCAGCTTAACAAATAAGTGAGTAGRCCTTAAGTGCATTCATCTTCAAAGCGCAGTAAGTAATTGACTTCAAAGTAGCAGTTCACGCTAGATGCTGTGTATTAAAAAAGGGTGCGTTGTATAGGAGCATTACTTAGGTGACCAGGATGTGGTCACCGTGGCCTGCCATTTTATTCTATTTGATTCTACACACATTTCTTTCACACAATCACCTTTCACACAATCACAAAGAATAATCTAACATTATCCAACCCTGAATAAAGGAAACTACATTGTAAACAACATTGGGTTGGCATGTTTCTTTAAAAAGTGTACAGAAGGAAGAAAGGAGGGAAGTACTCGCAGTAAATATATATATATCTTTTAACAGGAAGCAAAAGTGTTCAGAAAGAAAGAAAAAAAGGCTTGGAAACTTGAATGTGAAAGTTTGCAATCTCTTTCCAGAGTACTAAATTTTTTAAAAGTATTAAACAAACCCCATCAAAGTTAAATTTCACATTGTTTTCCTCTTTCATGGGCCAATGTTGGATACATTCCTAATAGCACATCTCTAGATGCTCATCTGAAGGTCTGAACTTCTTCCTCTATAAAACTTGGACATGAAGATCAGAGATCCAAACATAAAAAGCACAGCTAATAAGGTACATTAACTGAAAATATTCAATGCAAGATGTGATTTAAACTGAACTACTGAGATATTAATCAGCTGCAATCCTAAAAGATGTCCTTGAAATGGTAGTGATAAATTAACAGCGAGTATGGGGAAGGCTTTGAATACCTGGGTTCGCCTAGGTTTGAGGTTAAGTCTGTAGTATCCTAGGGTCACGCCCTGATTTAGTGTCTTTGGATAGTGGCCATTAAGCAATGGAAATACTGTTAAAAGTCTCAGTAGTGTAGGCTTCCGTAAATAATATTACCTGTCTACATAGTGGGTAAAGRTCTGAACAGGGTTTTTATTCTTCCTTTATTTCTCTTAGTTTCTAATGATAGTGATTAGGCAAACACRTGCATCTTCTCTTTCAGGTTCCTAACAAGTTTCTATTGCTGTTCAAACTCTCTGTGTCCACAAGATGGATATTAAAAGAAATGTGGAGAGGCTTAGACAGTTGAATAAAGAATGATTAAAGAGAAAGATTAAAGACTAAGGAGAAAATGCATGTTATAGAGAAAATATTCAAGAAGCTAAGTCTTGAAGAGTCTATCAAATAGAAGATGGTGATCAGATTCTTCCTAAATATCTGTGTAGCAGAAAGTAAGTAACAGATGTGGCTTAGATCAAGCAGAAAAAGGTATAAAAATACATGTTAAAAAAGTCTAATAAATGGAAGTTGAAGATGGAAAAATTTAGAGAAATGAGATAACAGTTAATAGTAATAATGACTTAGTCGCTGGAAAAACCTTACCAGCAGATACTAATTGCTTTTAATCRAGTTTATATCTTTTCCTGTAAGAACTGTTCTTTCAAAATGGAAGTTTATTATTAATATCAAGAAGGAAAATTGTAGCTGTTTGACACAATTTCTTCGTGTCATATTAACGTTGACTGTTTATGCATACTTTCAGTAATCAAGTTGATTACTTGCTAAAGTGCTCGTTTAATTATTTGCTCTTTACAGATTTCAAAATTAAGAGGAAAGGCCAAAAATTCCCTGGGTATTTCCTTTTCTATTCCTCTGGCCTTCAGTATGTTCTCAGAAACTAAATGTTCAGAGACTGTGTTTCTAGACCGGGCTATACTAGATCTGCCAATGTGAATAATTCTGAAGTATTAAATTGTTTTTATATCGGTGCTTTATTTTGATATAAAAGCTAATCAAACCAATCTATCTGACCATAGTAGTTGTTTTCCATGCCAGTGTTTTAAATATGCTATTTTGACTTTTAGATCACAAAAGAGCTCCTGAAACAGCCCCACTGGTCACTGAGAATCTGAAACTAATCTGAAACACTGAAACTCTTCTCTGATCACATCTGTGGGAGCCCTCCCTCGSCCAATTTCCTCCATATACTTTCTAAAAGTTGTTTCTGACATCATGCAAAATGGATGCTTCTGTGTGTTTTCCAAGAGATACCGTGGCAAAGACATCTGTTTTTGCAAATTTATAGTCTTTATATGTAGCTCATGATTTTTTCAGATGAAGCCCTCATTTACTTTCTCCTTCTCAGAAGGTCGTCTGAAATAAGTTCCTGGTGTGACACTGCTAGCACTTTTTCCCTTGTATCTTTGTACAAAGACGTTTAACGTATCTGATCACATTTGTTCCTGAACTTTAAAGCAACCACATACATTTATGTATGATGCAGTTTCTTCCGCTTTCCCTTCTCTGTCTTTCCTGAAGAATGTTTCTTTACCATCATTTTTAGCTATAATTTGTGTTACAATTATGCTGTCTCCTTTTTGATTGTGGTCTTGCGTTGCCTTGTCCCAGTGTGAGGCATTTGCTTGGGGGGAGCGCAGAAACGACTCTGATTGGTAATGTGAATCAGCTGAAGATTCACATAAGCTGCAACTGTCTTTTGTGTTGGATTTATTTTATGCTTCTTAAAAAGAAGAAAAAAGAAAAAAGAACTACCAACTTTGGTTATTTTTGGAGCAGTGCTTTGCTCTTGGTTCCAAGAGCAAAAGTAACACATGGTTTTTCCGATCCTTACAGCTAGCTGAAAGATTACCCRTTTTCCTTGCTAACGCAAACAATACTCCAGTCATCCCCGCATGCACTTCCAGCAAGGACTGTGTTAAAGGATACAGACTGTGAAGCCGTTTGGAAACTTTGGCCCTTGCAGAATGCAGATGATATGTCCTTTCATGAACATGTGTTTCAGGTTTTTGGTAGGTTCTGAGTACTGAGCTAAAGGCCTAAAGTCTCAGCGCAAAGCTCCTCCTCCCCTGCATTAGCTAGGCAGCTCAGATCTGTCACTACCTCTTAGGCCAGACCTTACATTTATAGAAACAGCAAATATTAGGGGAGAAATCCTCAGCTGTTCACTGTGGGAGATCTTTGGAACATGGGAGTGATGTTTTCAGAGTGCAGGTGTGTTACTTTGCTCAAACCTTGTCCAGATTCGACTGAATTAAAGRTATGCAAACTCTTAGACGTCTCATGGCTGTCAGTGGCCCGTTGGAAGTCCTGCTGAGTGCCTGCAGTGTTCAGCTGCTTTCTGGAAACGTTCTGGTTAGTCACCCAGTCGTGCCTGAATAGCTGAAGAGTAGTAGCTACAGCATGAGCTTCCTGGCGGTGGTCTCAAAGGAGGTGTAGCGAGTGAAGTGCAGATCTGTCCTTAGAGGACTGAGACTACACGTGTAGAAATCGGGTCTCAGAACCGGTTCCCTGCTGTCTGTTCTGTCTAGATGCTGTCTGCTCTGTTTATCTACTGCTGTGAAAACGTTCATCTGGTTTTTGTTGTTTTCTTTCTACAAAATGGAGTGAATCTGGGAAGCAAGAATTGGAGTTAGTTGGAGAGTCAGCCTTGAAGAGAGTAGTTCTGCTCTGATAAAGAAATGTCATGTCTATAAGGCTCTGCGTATTTTGAAATTAAAGTGAAATGAGAATGCTTTCTTTTAAAAAGTGGATTATGAAAGCTCTGGCGATGAATATCTTTGATCCTTCTGTACGAAGAATTGTCATAGCTTTATAAAGCCCAGTCAAGAGATAAATCAGTCTTCTCGTGTAACAGGCTTTAGGTGCAGGGGACAAAATTCTGAAGGTGCCACACAAGTTTAACTGCATTTTCCAAAGTTCAAGCACGTTATTTTTACTGTAATACTAGCCGGCATTATTAAAATACCAGAAGACATTGATTCTCAAATTGCTATTCAAACGATCTACTGCACAATGCCCTCCCAAGTTCAAGGGTACATTTTCGTGGTCATATTTTTTTTTTATAGCCATATGAGTCTGCCAGGACTGCGAGGGCTTGGAAGGTGCACGCAACAGATGATGTGAGCGTGTTAAAGCTCTGGAAAAGTGCGTTGTGTTCAGATCAGTGTGGTTGCTATAAACTTTTCACATTGAAGACAAATATGTAAGCCGGACCTCCACACACATTTTCTGTTTTACTGATATAATAGCGACATACAAAACTAACACAAGGATTCCAGTCATGATGTTTTGAGTTCCCCATGGAGACAGATATAGCCATAGGTATTAGAACCTCAGTAGCTTTTTAAAAGCAGTAGAAAGAATCTGAACCAGAGATTGATTTCAAAATAAAGAACTAATTACAGGTTTGTGGAAAAGTCAGTCTTGTTTTGCAGTTGAGGTTGGAGAAGGGGAAGAAATAGCATCATCTTGTAGATGTTGAGACTTTTKGGTAAAAGGATGAACTGTTTTTAAAAACTGAATGAAAAATAAGTCTATCTTAAAGAAGGGCTTAATTCACCAGAGAAGTTTAGATCACTTTGCAAATTAGGTGCATAGGACAATCGGCATTTTTCTTTATTAAAATGAAAGATCATGTCTCAAGGAATAAAAAAAAATCTTTGCTTTACTACTTGAAAGAGGGTGATTAGAGTGAGGGGAAAGGTGACAATGTATCTGGAAAAATGTAATTCTGAAAATAACTCAAGTGTCAACATAGTGAAACACAGCTGAATTTATCCCTGTGTGAAAAGATATTTATGAGATACCACCTTAGTACCTGTCTTCAAGTTAGAAGATATTAGGTCRAAGTAGATACTTCATCAAATTTGTATGCATCACAGAAGTCATTAATAGAGACCATGTATCCAAAACAGTGTTGAAATTGGAAAGGGTTCCTAAAAAATAATACAAGAATGGTCTTGCTCAAAATAAGAACCTGTCTTCTTAGTTTTCCCAAGAAGAAGGATGACTTCCTGTGAAAAAATACCTAGAACTTCATGCATGGGAGAAGATCTTGATTTAAGTGGTTCTCTAAACTAAYAGATAAAGGCATAACAAGATCAGTGAGGAAATATTCATACAAGAATTGCAATAGTAAATTTTAATAGAGCCATTAAACATTCTAACAATATGGAAATGTAGAATGAAAAGACATCATTTGATTCAGCAAATCCAGTCCCTTGTGATTACAGGTAACCGCATAGTCCAGTAGCTTACAGTCAACCATGTGTAATAAGCTTTGAAGTGTGTAAAGGAACATTCTTTTTTTTTTTTGAACACTCCACTATACAGGCCACAAAACACCTACTGATCATTATAAACTTATGACTTACCTTAAAAGACCAAAACTTGCAGCTGTAATTTGCAAAAGAAAGAATAAGAGAGCTCAAGGATGTCACTGCTGCCTTCCTGAGTAGTGGGGAGTTTGGTAGAATACTCAGGTGATCCTAGGAAGTGCCAACGCCATGGTACAGAAGAAAACAGATGTGAGAATGTGTTGAAGTTTTGTGATGCTTGAAGTCATGAAATCAAAACCAGATGTCATCTTGAAAGATAAACTGTGCTTCTAGCATATTTTTTAATCTGGCTGCTGGAATTATTGGTTCTGCATCATGCAGGAGGCTGATCTGGAAGATCATAAAGGGGTCCTCTCTGTCCTTAAAATCTTTGTGTGGGTGGAATAATGGTTAAATGAAGTGAGCTGTGAGAAATCCTGAAGAAAAAGGTTGCAGAACACATTAGATAATACTATTTTTGCAGTAATCCAAGGCACTCTGAAGGGACCCAGGTTGATATAAAACAATGGCAAGTGGTGTGTCTCTTCCAGAAGAATATACAGGACAGAAATGTAATGACAGGCTGAGGGGACATCTTGTGCAAAGCAGAAGACTTTCACTGGCAGCTCCCTAGGAAAGTACTGGCACTGAAAACACATTTGTAACATTAAAATCAAGACATAAAACATTCCTCCATTACATTATTGCTGACACTATTCCATTTGAAATATTTCCAGGAGTTCTAAAAGTCGGTGTCTGGATTGCGTTGTCATTCTTGTTATATTGTCTTCTAAACAGCAGCTAGAAAGTGATTTAATCACCCTTATTTTGACTACTCACCTTGCAATTATAGTTATAATATTGACAAATTATGCCACTTTCTCACAAGTAGTTCATGTAATTGCAGTGCTTGCCAGAAATCTCTAAATCAGATTATTTCATGCAAAAGTAAACTTTTTTTTATCTATATCTGAATCACGTTATATGCTGTCCTTGATGTGACATCACATCACTTTTGTCGACGGATGATAACATTCCAGATAAAGAGGCCTATTTTACCCRAGGATTATGCCTGTCAGGGCCTGGGAGACTTTGTGTCATCCTGAAACTGATTGCAACCTTCTTTGTGCAAGTTTTGGGAGCTGGGGATAAGGCTGGATGACAGGGCTATCACAAAGAGTTTGCATCTTGAAGTGGTCTAATAGAAATGGACACACAGGTTTTTTTCATTTTAAAATTCTGTATTTGAGGTTGTGAGCTACCACTTGAATCCTGAACAGCATGCCTGTGATAGACACGTTACATTTCGTTCCCTTCTGGTTGTTAAACAAGCTTATAGGATGAAGCAAACGTTTGTCATTTCTTGTCAGCTCCGTGATGGTAATGTGATGCTTCTTCTCAAACCTGAGATATAGCTGTTTTGCTGCTTTCCGTCTGTATCAAGGTTATTCAAAATTTAGAATTCTCCTACTGTTTTGATAGATGGGGCATTTAACACTTTTTTTCCCTAAACCTCACGGCTGAAAGAAGTTACACTATTTTTAAATTTCTGTGATCAGATGCATCTAATTGAAGCTAAGCTTTCTGGGAAATTGGGACAGTGCCAGGGTAGCCTGCTGCTTTTTGTAGGAGAAGATGCATTCATTTTCGGTGGTGTCTCCAGCCACAGGCCGGATGCAGAAGGCTGAGTTTGATCAGAGCATGGCTGATCATTCACTCTGCAGAGCTGCTTCCCACACCACTGAGCTGCTCACCTGGCTTGGGAAGCCTGCGTTTTTATGCCGTGGAGGAGGCTCCACGGTACACGTGTGCCTTTGCATCAGATTTTCAAAATAAGATATAGTCAAAGCAACAAGCTTAACCTCTGCTGATTTTCTGCTCCCTCTCTCTGACCACAAGCCTTCAGTCCCTCTTTTCTTGGTAAGTGGAGTGAGCAGCTGACAGTCACAAGGTTGCAAGCTTGCACGGTTGGCAGTAGTGCAGCCGTGCTGCCCTGAGGCCTCCGAGCAGCTGAAGGAGCAGGCCAGCTTAATGGAAGGATCAATGAGTAAGATCTATAGAAATGTGGGTTTTGTTTTTAATGAGCAAGTGCCTAGATCATTTACGTTTGGCACTTTTTCCCTAGAGGAAAAAAGTAGCAATTACTTGGAAGCAGTTCTCCGTTTGTTCCATTTAGAGTTATCACAGTCCAAGTCAACTTACGACATTATTCAAATGGAGAAAAAGAATAATGTATGGAAAATATTTCTGTAATGCACAGTACTTTAAGCATAGTATGCAACATACTGCACAATATCAGCCTAAGAAGATGATTTTCTTTTCAGTCTTCCAAAGCTTCTTAAGAAGAATCCACGATGTTCTAATTAGGGAGCTTGTTATTGTGGGCAACTGTTTAAAAGCTGATGAAATAGTTGCTGATAAACATGCCTTTAATAAAAGCAACTTTGTTTCATAAGTTTACGTTTATGTCTGTAACACTCTATTAGCCTTAATATAATACAATCTTTTGAAATCATAACTGGCTGCTAATGAAGGTTTCAGGTGGGAAGTAAGTAGCAAGGGCAGTTGCAGTGTAAATGTTCCTGCCTTTAATAGCAAAAAAAMCAGAATAAATGGGATAGCAAATGTGAAGACTTGTGTTCTGGTTTTGCTGATTACTCCTTGGATTAGCTCGCAAAGGCTGCAGTTAGTTCTTAGCTCACGAGTGTACATTGGTGTGTGTCTGTGCAGGGATGGGTCCTGCCTGTCRTGTTTCTGCTTGGTTATGAAGGTTTGAAGTTGATTAGAGGTTTTAAAACAAAAAAAATCTCATTYATCAAATGGGAAACTCAGGTGGTTCCGCTCTCTGAATGTGAAGAAAAATACTTGTAGATATCAATAATATTAATTCTGTTCATTTTTTAAAATATTTTTCTCTTTYGAAAACAATAAAAAGGAATTATCCGACGGTACCAAAGATACCGATGAGCAAGAAGATGAACTATTTTATGCAAGGATTATTTCTGACATATTAAGGAGGAGAACCCTATCCTTTTTGTATAAGGGTTGGTTTGTAAGGGAAAAARTATTTTAAAGAGCTTTATGGTAATCTTTTAAAATGAATTTTAAAAACACCGTGTTAATATCTGAGGATAAACGCTTGGGCAGGCCAGCACTGTAATTCCACTGTCAAGTGCCACTTTTTTGAARGCTTGTTGAGGAAGCTTTATAACGTAAAAACAAAACAAAAAAAAACCACCTGGCACTTAATTTACTTTGGACAATATATTTTGTCCATTGTTTGTTTCCTTGATAACAAGTATTGAATACCCGATAACTGACCATGACAAATGATAACAGTAATTKTCAGGGTTGCGATGCAATACCTGTAGTGCTCTATATGAGCAACCTATGCTGGCCAGTTGCTTGGCATGTTAYGTTTTTGTTTTCTTCTGTTTTACCTCAGTGTTCTGCACAGTTTTTATTAGGCTGCCAAAACGGCCACAGTAGCTTCAAATCTGGTGTTGTGTCGCTCTGTGGAGTATGGGTGAGTGAGCAGATCTCAAGTAGCTGATGACCAAAAAAAAAAAAAAAAAAATCAAAGTTATAGTGGAAATTAGAATATATAGAATTCCAAATATTCTCTTTGCAATGAGAAACCTTAAAGTTAAATCCACAGTATTGCATACTGATATTTATTAAATAAATGCACACTTTGGCATTAATTATGTATAATATAAGGCTTGTTTGTCTCTGAATTGTACTACTGTTGTGATGGGGGTGAGGTATAATTTGTAGACTAATGTGCTGCATTGAAACATCATTTTCAAGCTATTTTTTTAAATATTTTATATATTTAGAAAAAGTGTATATACATATATATTGTAGCAATGAGGGAGGTTGTTYGGGGGGAGTTTTTTGGAGTATGGAAAGATCCTAAACTAGCATGCTGCCCTTACRCTGGCTGTTTGCATCAGATTGCAATCGCCGTTTCTTTCACAGCGATTCTCTGTTGTTGTTTTTCCCCCAGAGCTTCGTAGTTAGAAGGACTTTCAGTCAAGGCTGTAGTTTTGGAAGCAAATGAGTGTGTTTGACCTGAACGAGAGAGGGCGGTGAGCGGGGCCTGGCAGTTTTGCGTGCCATGTCCTCTGGGCGGCTGCACRGTGGCTGGGATTGTGCTTGAGCTGCTGTAGCAAACGCATGAGGTCTCCTGTCCCAGCCCTTCCTGCGCCCCAGGCAGGCTGCGCCTCGCTTCGGTGGATGCGGGGCTTCCACCACCCTTCCTACCAACCCCTCCCAGCCCACATCCCCTGTCTCTCCCATTCCCAGCACCTCTGGTGGTAGAGGAGTTCCCACTCTCCTTTTCCACCTCCATGAGGTGCACACCTCCCGTCCTCGCTTCTCAGCCTTCCTTGCATCTCAGCTGTCCTATGGCTGTCCTCAGCCCCTAGGRTCCAGGAGCTTCCCAAGTCCTCATGCCCCTGTGTTACCAGGTCTCCTGCCACATGCAGCCCGTGCGCAGCCGCTGTTCTGCCCCGCTCCTGGATCCTGCCATTGCCATCACCTCCAGTTCCTCCACCCTGCTTTGGGCTCTCCACCGCTGCCACCATACTGTTGATGACTGCTAGGGCGAGCTGCAACTTCAGTTTTCCAGAGAGCAAACCACGTGCTGAAGTGTGATCTAGCAGGCTCGTGAGCTTGGGCAAGTGCTGAGCACGGGTCATTAAACTCTGAGCAGCTCTCTGCAGCGGTGACCTCCCTCGCCTAAGAGGGTGTAGCTCCAAATTGCCTGAAAGTGATGGAAAGGTAGCAATTTCCCAGAAGCGTAGGTAGTTGATTTATAGGGAATAAAAACCTCAGAGCTGTAGCGAAGTTCCTTATTATAAACATCTGATTCAAAGCTGCAAGGTGTTCAGGTTTCTATGAATCCCTAATCTGTATTTAATGCCTTTTTCCTAGGAGGAGGAAGGAAGTGCAGGAAAAATGATTATGGGGGAGAGGGCAGTTACACTTAAGTAAAAGGGAAGCCTATAATACTTCAATTTCTGTCTTCTCTGGATAAAACCTGATAATGAGACATCAGTGAAGACTAGCACTGCAGGAGAAMGTGCATTTGAGTCTAGACCTGTGTTGTCTAAACACGTAAAGTGAGACGTTTATAGTGAAACTCCGCATGGTTCGTTTAATTGCCAAAATATTAGGACAGTGAGTATGGTGCTGAGGGTAAGTAACTTTTCTCTGGACTCTGAAATTTCCTATTATAATACAAGTTTTAATATACTTTTCGAGAAGACTCATGCAAGTAAAATATTACAGTTCACAGAAAACAAACGTGAAAGGGGAAAAGAGTCCAGCAGAATTCCCTTCAGACTGGACTCGGCTCCTTTGGGGCAATGTTTTGGTAACGCTTGTGGTTCCAGCGCTACCTCGTTTTATTTAAGCCGCGGTTGGGAGGTCCGTCGCACACGAGGTGTTTGCGCCGCCGTTACCGCTGATGTGCTTTGGACGGGAGCGCTCAGCAGGTCGCTGCCGGGCGCAGCCGCCGAGCAGGGCTGGGCAGCGCTGCCGGCACTGCCCAGCTGGCGCTTCCCGCTGAATCCGTAGTCGCGTCTCCATTTTCTGCAGTTGGTTTCTAAAGGACTCTCCAAATGAGGGAAGGGGTAATCGGGCGTGAAAGATGAATATCAAGCGTCTACGCAGAGTGCCRTATATAAGCTAGAAAAGCCTCAGGGCATCAAGATATTACTTGTCGATTTTATACTGGTTTTACATGCCTGTTTATTCTTCCAAGCATAAAAACATTTGTTACCTTAGCAACATGTTTATGTTATCTCCAAACAGCTGAACCAAATTCTCGAGACACACGCATTGCTGTTCAGGTGAACCCGATCACTGCAGGGACCGGATTGGTACTGTCATCGTGTCCTATGGTGGTTTTTTTTTTTTTTCTTAATCTGTATTCTTAAGCTACATCCATCTCAGTTTTGTGATTGTCTTTTTCAAGATTTAATTCTTGCCAATTTTGTTCGTAAATTGAGTGAGGATTTCTTTAAATTACAGTTGGCAAGCTTTAATTTAAAAATGTATTTTAAAGACATCTGTATTGCACAGGAATAAACTAGTATGCCTTTGTTAAGAAAAAGATGTGCCTATGTTATTTATAAAATAGTGGATAATACAGAGTGAGGATATAATTTAAAGAAATCCCTTGCCAAAGCTATTAAACAGTTTTGATCGAAAGATGAAGTATTGTATTGAATTATAAAATGTTGCCTAATAGGTTTATTACTTATCTGAGCATAGTGAGGTRTAAGAGTTTGCAGAAGATAGTTGTCTTTACTATGCTATTAAAAACTGATAGGTCTTGAAATTTTTCACAAGCTTGATGAATAAGCTGTATGTGGACAGTTTTGATGAATTCAGGATGCGGTGCATGGTTGAAAAACAGTTCTGCTATCTGTTCCTGTTACTGGGCTTCGAGTGTAACATCATGGAAAAAAGGCCTAGATGTTATTAGTGCTGAAGCAGTGTATGTGCCTAAC
>NW_028186756.1:2422484-2546146 GCF_003343005.1 Rhea americana
AAAAAAAAAGGATTTCATGAGAGATCTAGAGGTTCAACCTTTTAAAAAGGATTGGCACTGTGTGTGGGTAATAAGAGAGCAATTACGGTGGGTAAACCTTTCCTTTAAAGGAGATAAAAATCTTCAAGTTCCAAGCTTAACCCAAACCACCRGCTACCTGAGGTCCCACAGCGTTTCCTCGCCGAGGTTATGCTCTCCAGGCAGCTTTTCTCCCAAGTCAACTGGAGCTTCGGCGGCTGGGCGCTCCCTGGGCTGCCTCGGTGGCTGCCCTGGCAGCTTTCGCGTGGCCGTGGAAGCGCGTCGCCCAGCGAGCGCGGCGGTGTGGCAGCGATCCTCCGGGCCGAAAGCAGGGCGGACACTTTACTAACGTCTCTTTCGCTTTTAAAACTGTCGTTAACTAGATTTTAGGATCTATCATTGTATGAACCAAAGCTGCTGACATCTCTTTTCCCTTGACTAGTGTGTCCGCAGCTGTATCGTGTGTTCGTGACCTGCTAATCCTCTTCGCAGCTTTATTTGCGCRTCTCAAGATACACAAGTGAATTCCATCTATTGCTCTAGTAAACATTGAGTTCTGTGGCGTAAACGACTGTGCAAGACAGACACGGAGCTGTGTGCCACATCTACCTAGTAACCACGTGCTTTTCTCTGCTATCTAAAACCAAGTGCAACGTGTACGGCAATTAAAATACGTGTTTAACTAAGAGTCTGCAGGGCTCCAGGCAGTTGCCAGTGAGGATCCTGAAYGGCCCCAGGTCCTGCTGCAATGGGCAAGAGCAGACCAGAGCTACTTACCACGACGTTTGCACAGCTGTAGTTGTCTCTGCCTAAGTTAAACCAGATTTTTGACCGCAATGGAATACACAATGTGGTTTGCATGTAAAATTAATACATACCCTTAAATGTTTTCCTGCGTATGTTTTTGCAGTGTTCAGGAATGTAGACTGTACYGGAAGGGAAATGACATACTGTCCTCCGACTGGCTTTAGCTTTTCAACAAGCTAGAAGAGTTAAATGTAGCGTACCACTGGATCCCCATTACAGCTCCTTTATTTATTTCACATAACTGTGGGATAAATGGAGTGAGTAAACAATCAAACACTGATTTGCTTTTACCCGGCATTTCCTAGAATGTTATAGTGAACATACAGTTTTATGCAGTGGTAATGACATAAAAGTTGTGTTTGATTGCCTGTGCCCTTCACAAATCACAAGAACTTATTTCATAGTACTTCACTCTATCAAAAAATGCAGCCATGCAGCACTGAAAATAAAATAATTTAATGTGAGTTGGGGCAGCATACCTAAAAGCATGCTAAAAACTTAACTACTTGGATCACCTGAGCCTGTTGATTATAAGTGAAATTTAAAGAACAGGTAAACTTCAAAGGCCATAAATATTTCTGAATATTCCTTGTTACCCATGATAGAGCCAAACAACAAAATCTGATGCTATTTTCCATCATTTCCTTACTATAATAGTAGTAGGAATATTTTSTTATTCTGTCAACATGCTCAGTGAGTGTAATGTAGCGAGTGCTGTCAGAGCAGAACAGTGGCCTTTTATAGCTATGCATCTCTTAAGAGAGCGCCTATAGATCAGATAGCAAATCTGAGAAATAAATACAGTACTATCCTTGCCTTCAACACCTTTCCCTCACAGGAAATTTCAAAATGTTTTCTCCTCTATAAATATCCATTAGCTCTGAATTTGTTACTGGCTCTCTTCTATCAAATGGAGTCATCTGTTGYGTGAGCTGCTGTACTTTGATTTTGAATATATAGTATATAGAGTGCTAAACTTGGAAAGTGCAAAGCTTGTGCATCTGCCTATGTTGTTTCCGTAAAAATAAAGCTGTATAACTGCCGATGGTATGTAGTATCACATAACGGGCCTGTGACCTGACGTGATTCAGTGATTGCAAATTAGGAAATCATTACTCATTCTGCTCAACATTCTTGTTGTATTAATGCATTTTAATGTTTATTTATATAGGATGGCATTAGACAGTTTTCTGTGTTCTGCGTTTTATGTCACTTGAGAGGGCATCCTTACAGTTGTAGGTGGTCCTGAGTCAAGGCCAACTCTGCCATTTGCGCATGGAACAGTGCTAACATGAAAAAATGATAGGTTTTTTTGAAACAATTTTGGAAACCACCCTTGTTCCTGTTATCTTGAGAAATGCTGTTATGTATATTTAACAAGAGCTTGGAAGCCGTCATACAGTATGAYGCCTGGTGTGCACTTCCTTGTGGCTCTGTGGACAGCTATGGTTGGACCTGCTGAAGTCTCTGTGTGACTCAGCAGTCACCTTCCAGATAGGTCATGCTGCTTTGGTYGAGCACAGAAAAGATGAAGGTATGCATCACCATGATTACAGACACAACACAGCAAACTGGGAGCAATTTTCTTGCCAACTGAATTTGGAAAAAGGTTTTCTTGGCCACTGCTGATATTTGAGAGTGCAGAGGAAGAGATGCATGGGGTAATCCTCTACTACTGGCCACCACTCTAAAAACTGCTGACAGATGCCCTCAATAGAAGGCATTTATATTTTATATGCCTTCTGTGCTGCTGACAGACAATCACGATGTGTGTATGGTTTTTTAATTTATATTGAATATATCATTTTTAAAGTGATCATGAAGTTTGAAACAGAAAAAAAAAAAACCTCTTCCTTACCTAAAATGATAGCAACTTTAGTTAAACACGTCGCTGCATGAATTAAGTGTTCTGTGAGATAAAATAAATTTTTTGTTGTTTGTAGCACATTTTCCATTAGTATTATGGCAATGTGAAAAATGCATCTGAGGCAAAAGAAATAGCGTATCTTGGCACTGTGGCTTAAGTAGATTTCCTATTCATTGAACAGATAAATGAAGCCACTATAATGTGATACCAAAAGTGTTGTTTCAACTGCTACTCTATTAGGTTGTGATATCCTYCACAGGAAATAGTCTATCACTGGTACTCACCATCAAATCCAGCTTCCAGCTGGGACGTTGTACCTGCAACGTACATTTAAATGCAGTCCTGTTTTTTCAGTTGTGTTTCTCTTTTATATGTAAAAATGTAATCGGACTATGCAACTCAGGAAAAATCATTGCTTTCACAGCCAGTGATAGATAATGCTCCTGTAACACAGCAAAGATGATAATGACAAAATAGTATGCAAATATTTTAAAATGTTAAAAAGAAATCTGTAAGTATGAAGGATAGAACAAAGTTAGATTTCCTTGTGAGTGAGGACTGCACAGGCTGGTATTTTTTTCTTGTCCAGTAGGCATTGCAGATGCTGAGTTCAATGGAACAGTCTGTCTTCCTGCATTTTTTTTCAGGTTTTGGGGAACGTTTTATTTCATTTAAAAGATATAGAAAACAATATTCTTTGGATCCTTCTTTCAGAATGTTGGCACAGCTAATATTGTAAATTATAATACTGAACAATAAGCAGTTCAGGAGAAAATTGCTTGATCTGTACAGGAACAGGAACAGCAAAGGTGCACATATTTCACTTTAATCTAAATARTAGATTGGCCAGTTTTAGCTGCTTGAGTTTCCAAAAGCTTACCAATTTAAAATTAATTTCCAAAATAATTCCAGTAAAAGGAGTTGTAATATTAAAACCCCAAAGCCTCCATTACCATGTTGGATCTTTTTGAGCTCACTAAAATTTTGTAGAGATGATTTTGGGGTTTGCTCTGTTTGACATGACGTACAGCTGGAGTTTTGCAGGGTCGTCTAAGGTGATCGGAGGGCTATGGGAATAGGCTCATTGCTTAAAACAGAGTTTGGACTAGCCCTTAGGGAGGGTTCAGGAGTGTGCATGTAGGGGAGAGAGCAAGAGGAAGGAAGGAGGGAAGAGCGAGCTCAATGGACCCTTCTTTTCATTCCTCGAAGAAATGGGGGCTGAGGAGGTGGCTGCCGTGTCGCTGCAGCGTCCGTGCGAGAGGCTCAGCTGTAGCGCTTCGGCCGCGGGTGCCGCGTAATTCACGTGGGCTGGTTCTGCTCTCATGGTGGGGACGCACAGCTCCCCCGATTGACCGAGAGCATCACACACACGTACGCGTGGACGTACGCACACTGTTCTTTCCACTTTTTTTTAAGTATGGAGAGTAGTGAAACAAGAGTGGCTGAGCTTCCAACCTCCAAATTCTTTATAACTCCTGTTTCATTTCTTAAGATSTGAAGGCACGGTTGCAGTGCATTAGCTTTCCAGCTTGTTTGAGGACACAATATTTTATCAACTTGTGTGTCTTACACATTTTGAAATAAGTCAACCTTAGACACTACTAATACACATTTGTCTCATGGGGAACCTCTTGTACTTCAGCGAGAGAGAGGCAGCTGAAATGAGCACAGAGAGGAAAGTCCTTTTCCTTGGCTAACGTAGACTGGACGTCCGACTGGAGCACAAACAGCTCCTTGGAAGAGAGAGTATCCAGCATAATGCGTATTTTTACCATGAGATAATACTTTATTTGTATCTCATCGTTTAATTCTTATTTCTTATAGCACTGGCCATCCTTACGTTTCAGAGCCCTTCATGTGGCTGTGTGACAGTTGTTTCTGCTCTAAAGAACAGGAACATGAAGAGGAGCTGATTTAGCAGTGGTCACACAAGTGTGAACCCTCATTAAATGTTTTCACAAGGACTCTATTCACRTTTTATACCACTGACTAATGATAAATGCATTGCAAAGTGTGACTCCATTCTGCAGTACTTCATTAGAAATGCACTGAAACCATAAAGCTTTGCTGTGGGTGCTGTATCTAATGACGTGGTTCTGCTTGAGCTAGTTATGAAAGTCCAATCCAGATACATGTAGGCATCTAAACACCTCCAAATTGCAGAAAATCATCTTCTGCAATGTGATAATCTATATTTTTGAATATGGATTGTCTGAATGGAAAGCCTAAAAGCTCACCAACAAATGTCAACAAATACAGTAGCTGAAATATCTATATGAAAATAAATTGTTTAAGCAAAAAAAAAGCAATAATGATATGGAGCAAGTAGTAGATCCTGCTTTTAACAGCTGTTAAAATGTTCAGGTATAGTTGGAAGAAGAGTTAAAGGGTGTGAAAATCAATCTCCACCTTTCCCTCAGGTAAGAATAGGTAGGAAAGAATCTTGCTTAAATTAGGTTGTGTAACTTGTAATCCCCTGTCCTGACTACCGCTGGATGTTTAAAGGGTGTAAGATGTACTCRATCATTAGGAGTAGAGTAATCTCTTCTGTAAGCAGGCAGCGAGGGCAGCTGTGGAAACCGCTTCTCAGCACTGCGTGCGGCGAGCTGTGCGCCGGGCCTGGAGGTTGAGACGCAGCTCGCGCTCTTCCCGTACGTCGCCAGGGGAAAGAGATAGTCATTAGTAGCTTAATGGGCTCCTCTCGTCTCGTGCTCATTTTGCAAAGTTATTACTCTAGAGTTGGTGTTTATAGGCTGGCTGGAGCCATTCTGTCTCTTCTCAGTTGGGAAATCACAGAGGAACCAGGCACGTTCAGTATTTTCTCAGAAACAATTTCACTGCAGTTAATTGCCAGGTATTCATAAAGCTGGGAAGAGTAAAGATTTGGACGTCGATAGAAAATGTGATGTCTTCCCTGTAGGATAAATATTTATGTGGGTGTATATATATTTTAGTATGAAATAATATTATGATGAGACTTGAAAGCACAGTGAAGCTGCTGGACACAACAGCCATTATTAATTCAGGTTAAAAAGCATTGGCAAATGCATGAGAAGAGATTTGCTTTGGGGTACRTGCTAAATGCAAAGAGATGTGGAACTGGGATAAAACAGACTGTTTTGTAACCTTTGATTTCTAAAATACTACTGATTATCTCTAAGAGAAACCCAGTTCAGGACTCAAATTTCTCCTCCTAACAAAACCAATCTGTAAGACCCTGAACGGGCACTCAGAGCTCTCTAAATAGCGATACAGCGCATTGGTTTGACCCCTGCCATTGAAGCAAAGCTCTGGTGCAGCTGCTCTTGCCCGGACAGGAGCTTAGGTGAGCTTGCAGGTGAAGGGAGGAGGTCCAGAGAATTGTTGCTTTAGGGAGTACATGTCCATCAGGTGGCACGTAGCAATACTGCATGGTGTCAGCAGACCTTTACTTAGTTGGCTGCAGTTGGATGTGTCTCCTGAAGTGGTTTCAGATGTCTCTTTAACAGGAGTGTGCGTGTTATGTGCAATCGGGGTGAACTGCACTGCGTTTACAAGCTTTTACTGTGTCCAGAACTTAATTCGTACGCTAAAAAAAGATACAAAACATCTACTAAGCTTTTTGCTAATATCATTTTTGTACCAATTGGTAATGTCAGAGAACCATGAGGCTCTTTGAAGCGACCACTTTGTAGAATTAGACTGTAAGTTAAATTATAACACGCGTTTTCATTTTCATTCAGCCTCTCCTGATGAAATTAAAAGTATAACGTATATATATTCACTAATAGCACATTTGTTTGAGAATTCCTTGAATGTCAGAGCAGAGATATTTCTTCTGTTAAGTGGCGAGCGGCGCTACTTTAGTGAGGAGACCTAGTAGCTTCCAGCAGTGCCCCTGGGCGCGTGGCCTCAGCTTCTCTCCTCTCAGGTCTGTAAATTGGACTTCTGCTAGAGGGGCCGTGTCAGAGGGTTGTTTCCTAGCTTCAGTAAGTGAAGTTGCTTTTGTATTAACTTGGCAGACTGCTTGCCTGGAGGTTTTAAACTGGCCTCCAATTTGTCTCTGCAAGGGGAAGTCTTGCTGGGAACCAACGTCTGGTTATTTAATGAGGTGTACGACAGCCCTTTCTTGTGCGGGTACCTGCACAAATCACAGTCACGGGGATGAAAAATACGGAAATTAAACAGTTTGCTGTGATTTTCTCCCAAATAAACTGCCACGGACACGTTTCTCTAAATTTATATTAGGCTGCCCAGCTGAACTGCGCAATTTGAGAGCGAGCCCGAAGTTTCATTTCTCGTAAGTGAAGGGACCGCTGGGGCCTCCCGTGCTCCCGCGCAGCAGAACATGCTACTTGTCACCTGCTTAGCCGCCTTAAAGCCTTGCGGAGGGCGCCACGAGGCCGCGTTTTACGGGAACGGCTGTTGCTTTCCTCTGCTCTCCGCTCGCGTCCCCGCTGACCGCCCTCTCCTCCCGGACCCGGCGCGCGTCGCCGGTTCCCGGCCAAGCTCTGCGGCTGTCCTGGCCCTTAGCAGTGCCGTCTGTCGCACGACCGCTGCGAGTCGGCAGCACGCCTGGGGAGCTGGGAAGGGGTTGTTCAGTCGCGTGTCCTGTACCGAAAGCAGAATTGCAGGTGGGAGAAATTAGGGCAATCGATTTGATTCTCGTCAGGCACGTCCAGTTCATCAGGTCGCTTGAAACTGTTTTCTCCTTCTTTCTCAAGGATGTATAATTCTGGCTTTTTCCTTTTATACATACRTGTTTTCATATTCCTCAGTTGTAATCGTATTCTTGATCCTTTTCTTAATCTCTTCRGCATATGATAATTGTTCATTAAAACGGGCGTTTATAAGTTTATGAGCTTTCTAAGCTGATCCGAGGTGYAACTGAAACAATGTATTTGGTGGAGTGAATTATTGATTTATACTACAATGTTCATTTGCTGCGTTGTTTTAATCTGAATAACTTTCTTTTGAAGAACTATGACAAAAAGCATTTATCTTCATGGTAATTGTTATAGTAACAATTTATAACAATGACAAATAAAGTGATTAAAATACCAGTAAGTTTTGAATATATAAGCAAACGTACCTATGCACCATTTCAGGTTTATTAGCAATTAAATCCTGCTTTGCAAGCACTTTTAGTTAGGAAACTAGTCATTTATAATATCTATATTTATATTAAGATACATATTTCTTTGGAATTTAAATTGTTTTACTGGACTGCAGGCCTTTGAGAGAAATGTACTTTAACCTTTAATGCTATGGGAGGTAACACATTATTTTTCTGAATATTACAAAGTGACTGCATGACAAGAACACTGGAAACATGATATTTCAAATGTCAAATGAACATCCAACTTGTAGAACATCTGCATAGAGTACCCTTACTCAGACTAAATAATGGCCTGTCATTTGCAGATCTGGAAYTTAAAATTGAAGGAATCTCTCCAGGCACAACAGCAGGCCAGCTTTTCCCTTCACATCTTTTATTTAGAAAATGGACAGGAGCTTGAATTCCTAGCTTACCACAGGACAGCTGTAAAATTCTTGGGGAGAGAGTCTGCTCCCAAAAGGCGAGGAGCAGCTGTTTCTGGTGTATGCTGTGAAAATAATTGCGCCCTGTTTCGGTGCTCTTGACAAGAGGTTTCTGTGCGGTCGTGCCCGGTAGCCGCTGGGACGGCCGCGACGCCCGGGCGGTGGGGACGGGTCCGTGGTGCCCGTCTCCGGCCGAGCTCGCTGACTCTCCCCGCTCCGGGGCGCCAAGGCCCGGACGGACCCCGGTGGCTCCCGAAGAGCCTCCCCGATTTCGGCAGCCTGCTGCTCCGCGGCTCCCCGAGCYGCCGGGGTATCTTGTGCGCCCGTGCCCGTGGTGGAGTTTCTGCCAGGCATTTGTCCGCCACTTTGCTCCGTAACTTTGCTCCGTCTGTTCCGGCTCCTGTGCTGCGTTGTGCTGCCGAGGCCCCAGCCTCTCTCCGCTGTCTGGGGACCACGTTCACGAATGCCGGGCCGGGAGCTAGCCTGTGCGCCCGCTYCTGTAAAAGGGAAACACCAAATGTCACGAAAACCCGGGGACGCGTGCCCTGGGGGAGCCTTCAGCTCGGGCCCGGAGGGCGAAGGAGCCTCAGCGTCTCCGTTTTCACGTTCAGCGTGCGCTGCTTTTCAAACGCCAGGCTTGAGAACCGAATGGGAAAGTTCTGGTTTACTAACCCATCTTCTCACMCCCAGGTCTGTATTCTGTCGAGTCTTGGTAGCACACATCCATTATGTTTGTGTTAAAATATCTCTTGAGTTTTGATGTGGCTTGTCTGCAGTATCTCTTCTACTTACTCCTCTTCCTGAGGATGTTTCAAGCATGCCTTAYCTGTGCAGGGTTTGCTGGATGAGATCTTCAAACATTGGCTACTTGGAGTTCAGACCTGTACTTCTCCTTCAGGCAACGCCTTTGTTGCGTTTATATGTGCTTGCAAAGGAACGTGACAAAGCTGAGGAGTTTAGCAACAAGCCTCTAAGAGTAACAAAGAGGTTTTGTATCTGTTTAATAAAATTGTCTTAAATATTTTAAATGGCTTTGGTAGAAGCTGCTTCCTGCTGGCAAATGCACGCTGGAATGTTGTCCTTCAACAACAACCAGAGAAAAATGAAATCTTAAAAAAAAAAAAAAAAGACATGGGGAAAAGTCATCTTTAAGGGTAATTTTAGGGATATTAAGTTTGTTGAAGTCTGCTTCAGGGAAACTCTTCCGCAGCTTTTTGGAGGTGGTATAGCCTGAGCTGTGTGAGTTGTTTGGTAAGCGATACGTGCCTTAATGCATAATCCAATATTCAAACATGCCCAAACTTTTTTTTTCCTCCCTAACAGTTCAACCCATCTCTACTTTTAATTAGTTTTATGATGAAAGCGAGAAGCTAAAACTGTTGCTACAGCAGAAAATCCACTTTTATGCTTGAATGGCCAGCTCTAACGATTATGCAAACTAAAATTATGTACACTTCCTTTTTATTGCTCTAAATGCAGCACATTCACTACTTACATCTACCTCAAGTTTCTCRTTTTTTATTTTTTTATTCAGAAAAAGCACAGCGTTTTTAGTTCTAGGAATTAGTTCTTTTTCCTCTGCACTGTTCTGTTTGAAAATATTTTGACATTCTTAGTGGTTTCCTGGAAACCTTTGCTTCCCCCCCCCCTTATTTTGATAATATCTCTACTACAGATATTCATTAGATAAATAGGGAAAATGGGGTACATAATCCCTAAAGCCCTGGGTCTTCTCTACTTTATTGATAAGAATGTTAGCCTGGCCAGGGCTTTTGGGCTGAGGTAGTTGACATGATGCAGCCATATCTTAACTTCATGGGAGACAGTAACCGTGCMCTCATTAGAAATGTGATGGGTGGTAAATATGTTAGTGAATTTATTCCCGGAGAATGCAAAGTACTGCTAGAAAAATGTGTGTGTTGAAGCCCTTACCTATGAGAATCCTTGTATTACAAAAAAAAAAAAAAAGAGAGAAAAAAAATTTTTAAATGTTTTAAATGAAAAGGACATTGAGATGCCTGTGGTTCAGCTCTGGGTGTTACAGCTGCATCCTCTGCTGATGCCCTGAAAACCTTTAAAATGAAAATAACCACAGAATGAAGCTCAGCATGCGGACAAAAGCACTAGGATGTAGCCCAAATATGGCATGAAAATTAACAAATTAGTTGGGAGCAGTGGCTGATCTCAGCTCCTACCATTTACGTTTCTGCTGGATCTTGGTGGTAGGCTGATGGGCAGAATTACTTGCTTCACAGATCACAGACGCTCTTCCAGCAAAATAGATGTCCAGAAAAATAGCAGACTGCCTGGAGTATATTAAAAAGAAGTTAGTTTACACCTGAAATTACAGCAAGCTCAAGCTGCCAGTTGCAAAACTAAATTGAGAATCAAAATACAAACCCCATAAAATAATGTGAAGGGTTAATTTAGTTTTCACTTTCAGTTTCATCTTCATCAGAGTGCAAATCTGAGATCAAAAAGGGCTTGACAAGGAAAGAGCAATGAAAACAAAGAAAGATCGTGCATTTTTTTGTTAACTGAAAAAGATCAAATTATGCCGCGTTATTACTCTGCAACGTTGTAAGCAGTGTCCACCAGCAAACGTGAATGGAGCCTTTTTCTAAGCCTGCTTCAACAGTGAAAGCTTTATACAGAGCATTTGATGACTCTGTGCTTTTGTACCAGGTTTCTGATGTGCACTGTTCAAATGATGAGTTGATAAAAGCAAATTGCTCTGAGAAGAGTTTTTAAAATATATTAATTTCAAGTTTTAAGGTGGTGCATGAGGATTTTGGTATTATCCACAGAAACTATGTGCTTCTGTGTTCAGTGTAAGCTGTTCGGCRAGCCAGAACTGCATATCGTGAGTAAATCCTTTATTACTGCGGTGTTTCCTTTCCGGAGGAAGAAACAGTTTTGAATAAAAAAGGACCTGATCAAAATTTGGCTCTCACGAAGTCGACTGAGGTCATGTACCCTCTTGTAATACCTTGTACTGGATACCAGTTGTGATTATTTTGTGTAGAATTTTGAAACTTTAGGAAGATTGTCCCTTAAAAGGAAATCTGTGTTAGAAGATGCACTGTGACCTTCCTCCAAAAGCTGGCGTCTCTGCAGAGCCCACTGCCCACRTGGCCGTCCCCTTCACGTTGGGACGCTCGGACATTCTTGAACAATTCTGGAACGAACACCCCTGTTTACAACATAAGCTTTCTACTAGCTGACAAAAACTGGTATAAAATTGTTGTGGGAAAATAGAATTCTCYTTTTTCAAAAGAACTCTAGGGAACTCTGCTGCTGCTGCTAAGAAATTGATTATCTTAATTTAGGAAATAAGGGATAGATATAATYGTTATATGTTTCAGATGGTCTGTCACAAAGATAACACAGTAGATAATATGGCAAATTTTTTTATTATTTTTTAAGTTATAGTTGTATTAAATTGATAACTTAAACCACTTGAATTATATTTTTGTCTTTTTAGCTAACAATGCACATCAATAATTAAGTTAAACTTGTATTGTGAGGACTAATTATTTGAGGTTTCTTATTTGCTTTTAACAGAGACCCCACATAGGAGACACAGGGACTGCTGTATGATGGGACTGAATTTACTCTGTGTTTATAGCTGTAGTTTTGCAGTGTAGGATTTGTCAGTCACTACAGCGTTCTCTGCCAGTGGTGAAAGCTCTTCGGACTGTTTCCAAGATTGTCATGTTGATTACTTGGGCAAAAGCTTCCATCAGAATTAACATTCTTGATTTTTTTTAATGTGGTATGTGTTTAAAGCTGCTTGAATAGCTATAACCAAAAATTTTTGCAAGCAGAGGTAACTCTTCAACCACCAGTCTTGCTATGATTTTTCAGTGCTCCAATAATTCCTGATAGCAGTACATCGAAGGCAGAAACTCATGGGGAAAATGTCCTGGTTAGGTCTTCCTGCTGAGTAACGGATGGTAAAATCTATCATTTATATATTATCTGAAATCCAAAATGTCATATAACCCAAATACCATTAAATGCAGGAAGGTTCATTGGCCACCCTCTAGGTAAGGGCCTCTGCCCCTCTAGTTAGTGTATGCACTATAGCAATATGTGTTTTCCGTTCTAACCAAGTTCACATGCTGTCATTTGTGAAACTAGAAATGGAAATGATACAGTGCATAGTACTGCCCATACCTTTTTTCTTTGGCTAGCTTCACACCAGCTGCTTAGGGACAACAGCAGCTGGTCTTGAATTTCCTTGTCCGTAAGTGAATGTATCTGTATGACAGTAATGTGCACGTTATAAAAGGGTAGATAAAACCTCTCCTCTTTTCCTCTTGCTGCATCTCATTAGAAGATGATGCAACACATYAGCGCAGTATAACCTAGACGGCTTGGGATGACAAGCACCAAAACTGATGAGCTCCTTCCGTATTTTGATGGATGTAGCCTGGGTTTGGCAGTGTGAAATGTTGTCTTTTCCCYGTACAACTCAGATGATTCTCCCTGTTCTCTCCAATTTTAACTCTTTATAGACTCAGATGTGCATAAATACAATCTCTTAATCGTTTACTTATTTGCCTGACTAGAAAATTTCAGTACTATAAAGTGAAAACTGATTTTTTTTAATTACAGACTAGCAGACATTTAATAGATAAATGCAGTTCAGGTTAAATGACAACACAGAGCTCAAATTCTGCTATTCAAGCTGAAGTTCACTATGGTTGTTATTCCCATTATTCTACAAGGCCAAATAACAGAGTGCCTTACAAAACAGGGTAATTTAAATCCTAGACTTCATAAAATTTGAAGTCTTTGTATTGATGACTTGCAAGTTAGGCAGACATCTGATCTGAAGTCCCTTGAACTCAATAGGAGCCTTTGCGCTGATGCTAGAAGGCTGCTACTTTGGTCTAAAAACGGCAGTCTTTAGAGCACACATTTCTCTGGGTAGACCTAGAGACCAGAGCGCTGGTTGGGAATGAGTGACGCAGGAGTGTCGATAGCTGGGTAAGACTGARCCTTCAGCAGACAAAGGAGACAGCTGAGCTCAACGTAGCATTTCTTTGAAAATAGTAAGAGAGCAGCAGTGTGATGATTTTGAGATTTGGTGCATCTGTATTGTATTACTTGTGAAACCGTCTGTGTGCCCACTGCAGCTGTACTGACTCTCGTTTCCTCACGCTGCCTTTGCGGTGATTCGTAGTACCAGCCCTGGGCAGGTGAGATGGTCTAGATCCCTCCTAAAAGGAGCATGATGCTGCCTGCTGTGCAGGCAGAGGAATTTCTTGGAAGCCTGAACCGGTGCTGTTCTGTCTGCATAAAATGACCATGTGGCTGCATTGAACTGGGTACTGGAAAACTTAAGTATAGTATTTTCAGCTTTGGAGTCTGTGTTTAGGTCTGGAGAGCTGTCAGGTATGAACATATTCCTGTTTCTACTGGTTGAAAGGTGTTCTTCTTGGCTCTCCTCTCCCTCTGTCCTCTCCCTCTTCTCTCTCTTTTTTTCTTTGCTCCAAAAAAAGCAGTTGAATTTATAATATTGCTGAACCAAGATAAGTTCTTCCTTGGCTCTGTTGTAGAGGCATCAGCTCTGCATTCCTGCTGTGCATGTAAAGAACACCAAATAAAAGACATTTAGTTGGATAATGACCATCAGTTAGATTTAGTGTAAACTGATATTATTCTTAATTTATACAAGCATAACTAAGTTGAAGAAGTACCATATTATTTGTTAAYACTAAAATAGACTTTAAAAGCCTTTATCTATATTTTCTGTTAACTTAATAAAACCTTTTTTTCATTTTACATTTGGAGGAGGGGTCATTTTACAGTAGGAACTGGATTTTTTTTTGAAAAGCATTCATTAACAATGGTAAGTTCACCAAGATATCTCAGAAAAAGGTACAAGATATCTTTTCTTAAGAACTTAGTGACCATTTTCTGACTCAAGATAAATTATGCTTGCTTAACTTACAGACTGATCCCCACAACACCTCCCAGTAAACAATTTTCAGATATTTATTGCTTCACATACGTTCAGTAGCCCAGGCAAATACGGGTTGCAAAGAAATATGAAGGGTACAGAGTTCATTCCATTTGCACGTTTATGGCTGTCATTGCCTTTGATCAATTAATCAGAGTAATATGAATATGACAAGAGAGTTTATTGAATAGAGTTGAGCTGAAAAGTCAGGAAGCCCACTGAAACTTGCTTGATAAAATCAATCACATTAGAGAGCATTATTTTTGAATTACATTAACCTCTGTGGCACAGTAATGCTAAAAATCTCTAGAGAATGGTAGGATCATTCATGCTTTGATTGAGACTGGAAGCAGGTGTGCGGGAGCTGTCAAGACTTAACTACAAGGAATAACAAGGTTGGGAGAAATTAGAGTAATAAAAGCGGTAGCAAAACCAGAGAAAGAACATTTCTGAGTGACTAAGAAGTGGTGAAGTGTTTAGTAGCTTCCTGTACGAGTGTTGTTGGGAATACAACAGCAGTGAGTTTTTCAAATCGTTGACGTGCCTGTCCGTATCTTTCAAGCAATTGTTTTTTAGTAGTTAGGATTTCAGTGCCAAATAACACATGTTCTACCAGCATCTGAATAGCAAAAGATCATTCTAGAATATTGCTAAACTATTCTCTGTTTATCTGATACAGAACTGTAATGCACCATGGCTTCTTATTTTTGTTTGAAAATGCATATTAAATCTTTATGGCTTTGAATGTTACATCAGTCAGAAGTTCTTTTTCAATTAAGTAAAGTTAGTGATCCCAGCGGTCCAGTAGCGGCTCTGGTAGCAGTAGGAGGGTCTGAATTCTCTCCTCGTTTTGGGATCCCGTGTAAAAAAGGTCTCGTGGGTTGCTGCATAATGCTCGGAGGTTGCTTCGAGTGCTGTGGCTCGCTTTTCAAACTGTTATATGCTTATACGCCGTATGTTATATACGCCGTAGAACTAACCTAGCAAAACGCGGAGCTGTATTGCAGGATACTACACGTAATAGATTGCCACTGACTTGATTTATAAAGTATTAATGCATATCTGCATTTAAAAGCACACTGCCTTTTTCTAACATACTGTCTTCCTTAAAGCTTCCGTGTCGCAGTCATTTTTACTTGTCACTCTTTCCTTTATGATAAATAGTTGGCTTCATTCCTATTGGAGCATGAAAGGAAAAAGCACTCACATCTTCTGTTGTGCCCATTTTTCCGAACATCATCCAGAACTACTAGCGGGAAGAAGTTCTGCTTATGTGTAAGAGCTTCATAGAAATTGAAGTGATAATTAGGTTAGTCTGCTGATATTTCATATCCGATACGCTGTGAGATAAATTGTACTTTATCAATCTGCACTTTTKTTTTGTTTCCATTTATTACATGCTGGTGCCTATTGTTTTGCAGGGTAACTTCTAACTTGGACTGGGAGAATTGCTCATCAAWTACAGAATTATTTTACCAGCGTTTACCAGCGTAACAGAAATGTAAGCATGGGACTTTTTGTCTCTGGTATATTGGGCTTTTGGTACATGTGAGACGGTCACTGAAGGAACTGATATCTCAATCTACTAAAACCAAACAGTTTGATAGAGCTTACCCTGTTACTACTAGATCTCCTACTTTAACTTTCTGCAACTGCTTTAAATTCAGTAACATTTATTCATATATATATATATATATATGATTATACRTGTTATTTAATCATATATATTTGATATATATGACACTTTGATATATTTGACACTTTTCTCACTGAAACTACTTTCATAAATTTGTCCTACAAAACCTGTGTACAAATCAGGCTCAGTAGTACACGATGAAGGATTAAAACAAAATCTGAATCTGTTGTTCATCTTCTCATAGCTAACAGGTTTCTCAGTTTGAGCGTTATCTTAAATTGCAGTGCAAACTAGAAGAGGTACTTATTTATTTTGCAGAAGCAATTTTACACTTGTGGTTGGTGATAAACAGCATAGCATTAGTGAAGTTGATTAGGCACTATGCTGATATTTTTCTTCTCAATTTTTAGGGAAACATTAGTTACATTTGCATCTTGTTAAATGAGATAGGAAAGAAGTTCCATGGATCTATTTTCATGACATCATGGCAGAGTTAAGCTTCTTTAAATAGCAAGGCATCCTATTAGACATGCACAGCTTTGAAATCAATTATATGCATTTTAATGAGAGGGAAATACTTTACTGTCATTGCACTGCTGTTCTGTCACTGGATGTGTGTATAATCAGCTTTTTAATATCTGCTTTTTGCACCAAGCAATCTTTAGTGGTTACAGAGCACCCGCTGCCGCGGGCACTCCTACCTTTGGTTTTACTGAAGGACTAGCGTGGCCTGTCATTAGGAACCAGCTGGAGCAATGCCACTTAAATACTATTTAAGTTGAAGGATAAATCTGCAAGACGTGGTTTCAAGTTGACTGCCAAATTGTTGTAAATCAGTGACCCATTGCTCTCTACTAGCATGTTTTTTTTGGGTGTGTGTTTAATTGTTAAAAAATAGAACAAGAAAGAAGAACAAAAGGCAAAAACGTGTGATAAGGTGACTTTTTGAAATTCTGCTAATGACACCCTTCCTTGAGGCTGATGCTTAGGTGAAGATTGAGAGAAATTGAGGGGGGAAAGCAGTCGAACTGGCGAGGGACCTGCTCGGAGGCAGCAGCAGCCTTGTCCGCGATGGGCGGCTTTCCCTGCCGGCCCGGCAGCCCCGGCTGGGTGCGGCGCGCCAGTGGCATGGCGGGTTTTCTCTTCTCCYGGCTGCTGCTGATGGGAATCTCGGGTGGGAAGAAATGACCCACCGTCTCGCTCATCTTTCTAATTTGCATTTATGCAAGCRTCGTCCTTTGACACGTACTCCTCAGAGCGGTGTAGTTTGCCCGGTGTTTTCAGGATGCTGGGATTTGGACCACCTTGTGGCTTAGGAAGTAATTTTTCTGTTAAGGCAAGGTATCTTGTAAGTCTCTAGTGTACCTTGTTGTAAGAAGGACCTTGAAGAGTCCATTTGGCATTAAGGATGGTATTTAAGGCGCAAGTTTAGTAAGTTGAATTGTAATTTCATCATAAATGACCTGAAAGATAATGGCTGACACCATTTTCTTGGTGTTTGAGGAGCATAATGTCATTAGCAAATAAAATGAATTCATTGTAAAGAAAATATTAAGCATATGCTGTAGTTCAGACTGAAAAACTCTATTTACTCACTCAATTGGAGGCAAGGTTTTCATAAAACAGATGAATAATTTATTGTACTCTTTTTCTGCTACTTCCTTATAGTCATATCTCCCATCTCCCTATCTCCCATAGTCATTCTTGGAGAAATATTTACTGTTTGATACAGGGCAGATTAAATGCCTCATTGAAGGTCACGCAGAAGACTAATAAAGCCAGGAACTRGATGGAGATCCTGTAGTAATTGTCTAGTTTCTTATGCACTTGACACAACTTCTTAGTAGGTTGGTTAGGGCTGTTTTATTGTGTACTAGCACAAGTCAGGGCAGCTTTTCCAGGGAGATAGGATATCTGTGTTTTATTTTTACTGTTCAAAGTTAATATTTCATCAGTGATGATGAACCCCAATCAGAGCTGAAGACCTCCTTAAGCTAGCTGTACCATAAACTTAAATAATTTCCCAGCTGTATGTGTTGTTTGTGAGATCTGAACAAATGTTATTTGATGTAGTTTGTAAATCAGAAGTGGTATTTCATGATGCATTTTTCCCAGTAAATTTTTCAATGAACATTTACTTTGAATAACTCAAGCTACTTTTTTCATACAGTAGAGAAATCCATTCTCTGAAATGTTACATTTTGCCTTTTCCTCTCCCCATGCAAAATAGAAGTACAAACTGAAGGCACACGGAGAAGGGAATAAAGACCAACATTCAATTGCCTGTTGCTTTTTCCCACGTTGCACCTGCTTTCTGCCTGACTGGAAGAACAGAGGAGCAGTTCTCTCTTGCCCTGTTGTAGCTGCTGTGCTCTGGAGGCGGTAACACAGATGCACTTGATGTTCTTTCTACATTTGGGAGGAAGTGAGCATATATTTTAGGTTGTAAAATCTTCTTGAGAAAAGGTTTCTGTCTATTGAAAACTGATAAAAAAAAATAAACCCAAAACCTAGTAATCTTTTTCCTAGCTGTGCTATTGATCTTAGGTACCTGAAGCTGGCATAAAAAGAACGGGTTACGTTTGTGGATATTTTGCAGATGTGGATACATCTGCTCTCCTTTCAAAGAAACGAACAGCGAGTTCTAGTGCATGCATTATTCCCCTAGAAACGAGTTTTGTTTCCAGTAAACCCTTCACAGCTGTTTGACCTTGCTGCTTTCCTGTACATAAAAGCCGTATTCTCTCTTGAAGTGCTGGCGGTATGAGAAACAATCCGTCAATTTTACAGATGCTACAAACACTTCAATTCACTGCAAAGTTAACRGTATCACACTAAATCTCATGTTATGGGTTCTATTTTCAAATAATTGACTTAGGAACAAGTATTATTTGGCCCAAATTTTGTCTGCACCAGGCTGAGGAGCGCTCAAAGGAGCACTCCAGCATCACGCAGCAAGTGCCGTTACCGACCGGCCTCCGGGCTCCTCCGCCCGTCCCCCTCGGAGAGGGCGGTTTTCACTCCATCGCCGAGAAAGACCCTGAAGTTGGATGACAACCACACCAGCCAATGCAAATATCTGCACACGTGCTTCGAAATCCTTTTGAAAAGCTTCTTACGCAACTTGCTCATTGGTTGCAAAATTGCCAGTGTCTTGGGAAGGGAAAAAAAAGTTCATTCATGCCCTCTCAATATTTTGCATTTACTCAAATTCCTATAAAACAAGAATGCAAAAGAAAAGCTTTTTGCGCAGGCAGGATGGTCCCTGGTGAGTAAGCAGAGCAGCCCATGGGTCAAGAATCCAGCTTTTGGACCTGAGAAGGTGAATGCAATGAACTTGTGAATTCTGCAGTACTTAAGTAATGGCAGTCAGGTGACCATGTGGATTTAGAGGTATTGCTCTGAACTGGATAGCTATGATTAGTTTGTGCTAATAAAATTAAAAATATAAAGGACATTGAATTTCTGCTAGTGCTCAGAGCAGCTCATGGTGGAAAAGTGCATTTAATCTTCTCATAGTACACTGAAGCAATGTTTTCTCAATAATTTATTTTTATTTTAACTCAAATACGCTGCCACTCTAAAAAATTACTTGAGTGACTGATCTTCAGGCTTATTTAACTTGTTCATCCACCTTTTCCTGAGAAAATGTTTAGTTTACTATTTATGATATTATGATATTTAATATTTATGATGATTCATTGCTCAGGCCACCAAGGTTTTTTTCGGTTGGTTGTCTGCTTGTGTTCAGCTGTGCTGCACCCAGAGCCACATCCGTCCTTCCAAYGAACTGCACGATGCTTTTATTGCTGTTTAAAAATGATGATGGCAGAGCCCTATTTTGCATGACAGCTTAGCAGTTAGAGAGCTTTCTGAAGAATCAGAGCTAATTTCTCTTCTCCTCTCTGCCTGAGGAACCCAAACCCATCTCTTTCTCCTTGCTGAAGAATCATTGGCCATGGGAAATGACCCCTGCTCATCTCTGCGCTGGCTCCTTAGGAATAGGTTACGCTTTGGTAAAATATTTAATATTGACTCCATCAGCAAGAGCATAATTCTGTAGTTTATGGTGCTAGGCTGATGGGAAAGGTTAGTATTTCATGCCTTGCTACTAGGGCTTTTTTTTTTTTTTTTTTTCCTGCTACATTTTATCAATAATTGTTTCATGTAAAAATAACAGAGTAATTTCCTGGAGCATGGATATTGCAGCCTACCTCTTATCCCTCTTGAGTGCATACCCAGAAGGCAGTGAGCCACATTTTTCCTGGCCCAGTGAAGAATGAGTTTTTTACACATTGGAACAACCTTGAGAGCTGGAGAGGACACTACCCACACCAAGAAAAGCCTTCCACTGTGTGTTGTCTCCTAGAAAATCCTGCGAGGTGGGATGGGGCGAAGGTAGCACTCCCACAACCTGCTGCGTSGGAGAGGATCGTACGCTGTCGACAGGGCACATGTAAGGGTGAACCACTCCAAAACTCAGTCTCCTCGCTGTGGGCTCAGCTCGTCCCAGGCGTATGGTCTGGCCTGGGCTAACAGGCCCCACAGTGCAGGGGGAGAAGAGCCAGGACTGCAGTCAAAGGGACTTTTGCACCACCGTCTGCAGTTAATGCTTCTCGCCTTGCCCTTGCGCAGCTGACTTCGGAGTGGCTCCTCTGCTAGGAAGCCTCTAGTGAAGCCCATACATTAATTTCACAGTCATTTATATCTAAGCCTCTCAGTAGAACAACATAAACGATTTTTGAAACTACTTTAAATGGAGAGATTTATTGTGAAATGTTGAGATTTTAATGATGTCAGATTTCATAAATCTAGGGAACACTGGTATTAGCAAACCAAAGTCACAAATGGAGAAAAATATCTGTCTCCCATGTCATCACTGCCATCACTTACTCTTAACACTGACATCAAAAGACTGATCATTTTGTAAGTGCTCATTTTATCAATTAAATAATGGCAGAAGTGCAGTGTAACTTATTATTCAGTACATATAAATACATGGTTATCCACTGTTCTGCCCARAACAGTAAATAATTTATACAGTGAYTGTTYTGTGAATGATCTACGATCAACTTACASTTTTCTTAAAGTAAATTCTTTATTTTTGACTGTATGCTAAATCACACTTGTGAATTTCTGTCTCAGTTATTTAAGCTGTAACCTTTCATCAACTAAGTTTGACAGTTTTCAGGTCTCTTTTCAGAAAAGGATTTTGCGTATGTTAGGCTCTTATTCCTCTGGCTTCATGTAAAAGTCTAGAATCTAATGTGGTTTTTATCTYTGAGATTTTTTTCCCCCACAAATAGTATTCTTTGCCCCATTAAGATCCATTCTTATTGTCTAGAATTTGGGTAGAAAGTAAACCAAAAAGTAGCTATGACTGCAGTAAAATTATTTCATAAAAAAATACAATGTTTCTTGGACTGCGTCCTTGGAAATGCATAAACAAGTTTGGTCCAGATCAACAAATGATGTGCTTGTCCTAATGCTAGTAGTAATAGAGTATAATTCTTATATTTCAGTGGCAGGAGCTTTGTAATTTGTTTATTTTCATAGATATTTTCGTAGGGATGTTTGTCAATATAATGTTTAAAGTAGACAGCAGCATTGGTTGCATTGTATGTAAGGGCAGTATAATTTTTTTATAAACAGTTTTCACAGTACATGTCAAACTTCAGTGGTGTATCTACAGATCTATTCTTATGCTTCCCAGGAATGCTAACTGAAAATTATTTGTGCAGTCATTTGTAATAGGTCGAGCAAAAAATAGTAAATAGGAAAAAAAACATTTTTTGTGTTGTAATGCAGAATTTGAATTCAATTCTGCGCTGCTACATTAACCCATTTTACTGTACTGTCACAAGTTTGAAAGTTAAGGTAGAAACACATGCTTCACTACTTATACCAGTTGGGGCATGTTTTGTGGTACCGTGGATTCAATCTAGACATCTCTGTTTAAAACTGCCAGCTTTTGTTGGTCAAAAGCTCCTCTCCCTTTATCATATCCCAGTCATTGCRCTGTTTTGACTGTTTTGATCTTATTGGCATATAAAATACTGCATGTATTTTTAATTGTTCATAATCAATACTAAAACTACCTAAGAGTCAAGAATGATGGATTCCCTTCTTTGCCTTGGCCAAGGGACTGTGTGTAAATCAAGATATGTTTCTTCTCTTCTTCACATCCCTGTCACGTATAGATTAAGCTATATTATTTTGTCTTGATCACTTGGAAATTTTCCCATTTGAGGTTAGTAATGCTTAGGTTGCTTTAAATTTAGGCAAAATTTGAAGATCTCTTTGCATATCAATTTAATTGCTTTTCAGAGGTCAAAAACTCAGTTTGAGTTGCATCTTTTCAGAGGAAAAAGAAAATGTTTATYATCTGTATCATCCATAAAAATATTTAGGTGCTGAGAAGACACTAAATTTGCATCTGTTCTGGACTACGGAATAATGTAGGTAAATCACTTAACTTTGAATGTATTTAGGGATAAATGTTTTGCATTTATGTGGGTTAGAAATCACTGGACTTGCAGTTTAGATGCCATCTCTGAACACACCTAGTACTTCTGCTCTGATCCCCGTATTTCCTAAATGTTCTCTAGGTATTATGAACCAGCTTTGTTAGTCTCAGTAAACATCCTCCGAAGACACCAACCKTCATGCGTTTCCAGATTTCTATATTAAGGAACAATGTGTATTCAGTTATGTTGATCTAGGCTTTGCTTCCTATTTTTCACATGCATTTAAAAAAAAAATCTCTCTACTGTTTTTAAAAGCTCTCACTGAGTACATGGCAGAGAAGATTACTGTAAGACACGTTTAGTTTCCACTGTATTGCACTTCGCAGGCTCCAAAAGGAGCTGAGAGTGCCTCAGATTGCAAACATTTCTACCATTACTATAGGTGATGCATTAAAGGGAAACAGATTTGTTCACATCCAAACTTAATGCAGTCTTTTCACAAAGTGTCCCCCGTATGACCTCAAATACGAGTTCTCTTTTTTTCCATCGTGGGACCTAAACGCAGCGCTGAGCCTTATGATGGGCTTTCATTTCAACCACTGGTTCCATTTCTCTTAGTCTTTTGACCTTAGATCTGCCTTCTAGCTTGCTCTGTGTTTGGGTTGATGAGTTAGAGCTTCATGCTCTCCTGCTCCTATCTTCTTACGTATTTTTTTCCAACAAAGCAATAATAAGAGTAGTTCTGGGATTTTTGCCAAAAGTGACTTCCAGCTTTCACATAAATCAGGAAATATTTCTACCTTTCCCTCCTCTAAGCCTTCAGATTCCTCAGAGCACAATTGCTTTCCAGAACGTCCAGGGCAGTTAGAAGAGCAAAACGTGCCTTTGCAGAACTAGGAGTGTTTGCAAACCTGACTTCTTGTTTGCTCTGAATAAATGCGATAACTCTATCAGATTCATAGAAAAATGGATTCTGTTCATCTAATCTCCTTAAAGAACAGTGGGAAAAGTCCAGATAATATTTCATAAAATGTACGTTCAGCAAAAGTGGCAGCCACTATGAAAATGGGGAATTCTAGCTGTATAATGATGTGAATGAGCTTCCTATTTCCCACATAGACTGGGCAACTTCTGTTGCACTTTCTGGTACTCATAGTATTGTTTTCTATAAATAAAATAATACTACCTAAAATCTGTAGATTTATAAAATGTCCATGATTTTTATGTTACTAATTTTTTTTTTTTTTTTTTTTTTTTTTTTGGGCCACTTCCTGGGTGTTCAGCTTTTTATGCAGAAGGAGTTTCTACCACTTGGCTTTAAAAGCAAGTGTTCCATAACGGTGCCACATGTTGGGCAGCCTGCAAATTCGTTCAAGCAGCAAGCATTAACTGTCTGTTAGTTCCCTTAAGTCAGCAGTTGTTTGTGCTTGCTCCCTAACAAATCACCATTTCTCTTATTTATCAGCAAAAATAAAGCAAAGCATGAAATAGCAGGGAAGCTCTGCCACACTTTCCTTTAATGCAATCCTGGCATTAAACTCCACGAGGAAACTTTCCTAGATGAGCATCTTTCCTAGGGTAATGTCTTGTAAGAGATAAAGAAAAGATTGGATGGGCTGTTATGTGCAAGAAGATATATTGTAGTAATGAACCTAATCTTAGGCTCCCATACCGTCACGTCCCGAACGTTTTGGAGAGCCTGAACAGATTGTAAGTGGAAGAGACCTGTTTCCCAGTCGCAGTCTGACTGAAGTCTCCTGGGGCCGGACAACTTCTGTAATGAACTTTCCAATTTCAGACTGTGAGAGTCTGACATGGTTGTCTCAGCTCTGTGCAAAATTTTGGAAGAAAGCATCAGAAAATGTTAATATAATTAAATCTGTTACGCAGGCCTAGTCTAATCAAGATTTAATTAAAACAGTTTTAACCAAACTATAATGAAAATGGTGATGATGAAGGGAACTGAAAAATTGTGTTGCTAGTTTTTTCTTTTGGTTARCTAGCAATTTTATTAAAGCAATCTTTTAATAGCCAAATCAGTTAATAGCATCCCAGCTGTTAATAAATACCTGAAATAAGGAAGCCTTTAAAACTGTGATTTAATCAATATTACTCGCTTTGATTTTATTTTTTTTTTACTTTTTTGAGCAGATAAGAGGGAGGCCATTATTTGTGCATGTAGAAAATGGGTTGGTAGAACTGTGGAGTTTACTTATTTATGGTCAGTTTTATACTCTTCACAATTACAGAGCAATCTATTGAAAACCTCTGACTAGTGCATAATTCACAGACTCATTGAATTTCCATCCGGAGTTTATTTTCTATTCATCAGAAGCTGTGAATTTTAACTCCTTTTTTAATAATACCCTTTGCAAATTTAATAATAAATAATATAATAGCTCACAAAAGCATATAGGATATCATATTGCCATACTAAAGAAATTAGATCATGTATGAAAATCTGTTTAATGGAACCTTTTGTCAACTGCAAAAACACTTTGTATGCCACCATAATAATACCCTTTTATGTTGAGATAAATGTCAGACAGGTTTATGTTTTGCTCAAAGTTACTGTGTTTAGTCTGCCTAGATACTTTATGATAAGTAAGATCATATTCAAAATGAATATATAATTTCTTTTCTGACCCTGCTAGAGCTTTGGCAAGTTTGCAATTTAGACCTTCTTCTAAACAAAATAGTTCCATTCATTTCAATGGTTGGTGCTGGCACAGATGCAAGGAGAAGCTCACTTACATCTAGTGGCAAAGCTAAATCACATCTTCCTCCCTCTCTCAGTCTTATAAATTAAGATATTGCATTGATGTTCTGCACTTTCAGGTAATGCTCATTTTGACAGCTGAAATAAAGCATTTGAAATCTGAAATTTCATGATGTTAGGGTTGCAAAGCATATTGCACAGCGCGGCAAGCGGTAACTCTACAAAAAGCCCCTACTGGGAAGTGGAGGCTTGCTGTCATTCCTTTGGAGTTTCGGGTAGCCTACAGAAAAGAGCAGATTTTCCTGCAGCTTCCTGAAGCGGGTACAGCATGGTGGGGAAGGAGCAGCTGGCTCCTGGTAGGTCTGCTGTCTTCAGCGTGCCTCAGATTTACTGCACCTGCTGGGAAGGAGAAAGTCCGCCTTCCTCTGGTGAAGTCCCTTTTGTGTGTTCCTAAGTGGTTCTATTGATTTAATTGGCAAAAGGGGATGATCCCGCAGGGCTGCGGCACCGTCGGAGTAATTCCTTAGAAAGGCTGCGGTTTAGTGAATGGAGAAGCGTCCCGGGGCTCGTTGGATTCCTGCCTGGAAGCCAAGAGCTCACTTTCTCGATACCTAAACAGCTCAAATCCTCCCTGTGCTATTGCAAATGAGTGAAGTTTGGAGTATCGGTGTCCCACGCTTGCTAATCTCATTTTTCAGTTATAAGAAGTTTAAACTGTTTTTAGGTTTACGTTTTTGCACCTAAAACATATTTTACATATTTCAGGTACTCKAAAATGCGTTCCTTTTGCAATGATCAGCATACAATAAAAAGCTACGTAATATATAAATTGGGCCAATATATAAAGAAAAATGTCCAGCATCTCTACCAAAATGATGTTTGATATTGCTTATTTTCATGCTTATGTACAGACTTCCTATATAGAAAAAAAMCAGATTCAGCCTCTGGCAAACCCGTGGAGAAAGTAAAGTAAATTACAATGTCAAGAACCCTTTCCTGCAAATACACTGCGTTAGGCAATCTCAGCTTTAAGTGTCAGGGTTGTTATGTGAAAGTAGGTCTGTAAACAGGAGGGAACAGGCGGTCACCAAGGTCCAAGGGGTTACAAAATGTTTAGCACTTTAGGGATCGAAATCCGCTGCTTAAATTGTATTTGGAAGCGATGTGGAAGCCACTGAAAATCTGAAGTTGCATTTTCCACTGCTCCACCTTTCTACAAGCTCTTAAATTATAACCAATGCAACAAATAAGCAAAACTGAAGGCAAATGTAGTGAACTGGCAATTTAATACCTGTATTACCTAGTGCAGCAGTGTCTGTTACAAAATATGAAACAACTTTAAATCTCTCAAAATAATTTCCCGACAATAAAAGTCCTTCTATCAGGGCACACACAGTCCAGCTCCTTGGAGATAAGGGCATGACCCCTTGTGTCCTTTTAGAGCATATTTAATTGATTTTGCTCCTAGCTTCAAAGTCTGATATCTGGGTAGGGTTTTCTCATATCTGGAAGAACTTGCACAAAGAGATTTCTTTTGGAGCCTTTTCTGCATCCTGCTGCAGCTCCAATGTCAACCTGTTCTTCCTTCTCTTAAGTGTCTCCTATCCTTCCTACCGGTATTTTTCTCTTGGGTTATGTGCTGGGGACTCACGCAGGGCACCAGCGTTTGAAACCAGACTGGGAGCTCGTGCGTTGTTATGCTGGAGCATCTCTGTGGCTGCCATCAAGCTGCTTTTTGACCTTTGAAATATTGGCTCYGCTAACATGGTTGGGAGGCAGTTTTCGTAAAACTAGTACTGTTCTGTCCGTTAAAGAGTGTTTCAAGCTTGTGTGGCTGCAGTATTAAGAATTAGCACATCGCAGACAGAGAAATTCTACTGCTGTGAATTTTTAGGCTTTGAGCTGATCACAAGCAAAATTATTTCATGGCGTTTCAGATAAAAACAGCTCTACTTGGTTTGTCGTTTCAGGCTTTTTTGCTAAGAAAGAAGGGGAGCTTGTTATGATGGGTACAATTTAATAGTTTTTTATCATTATTTTTATAATCTCTTAAGACTTAGGTTCTGCTGTCATATCCCATGGTCTGTTTGCTCTCAGACCTCGCAGTTGTCTAAGTAGTTTGCAGAAGGAGGTAAGAAATATAACAAATGCAGTATTTTTAAGACACTTAATTTCAGATATTTTAGCACACAAAGAAGACTTAAGCAGTCATAAATAGAAATTACATCCTTAATTCATGTAAGAACATGAACTTGTTGCAAAAGAAGAGAGTTTGTTGCAAAGGAGAAACGAATGAAGCAGCCTGTTGAGGGAGTTCACTAAATATAAACTATTAGAGGTTAAACGGAAAGGAAGAAGCTGTCATGAAAATAAGCTCCTAATGCAGTCTGATTCATTTTAGTGTTTAYTTCATCCTCAGCTGACTGCAAGTCAGCTCTGAGCAATACGCACTTGTTACTGAGGCTGTAAAACATACCGGGTTTGCTGTCGGACTGGCCCAGTTCTCCCCACGCAGGCACGTGCTGAAGACCTTGTCGCTCCTGGAGGGAAACCTCTGATTTCTACCAATCTCCCCTGCCTCTCTGTCAAAATTTTTGCGTCCTTGCAGGAAAGGGGAGAGGCCTTTAAGTTTAGGCAAGTGCACCATAAGCCTTTACCTCTCTGTGGTTTTATTTTGTATTTAAATTACTGGGAAAACTGGACAAAAGAGAATTTGGATAGGTTGCCAAATTTTGTTCATTGTAGTTTTTTAAATGYGCTTGGAAAATGATCTCTGTCCTTTGATGAACTATGCGTATTAAATGTAAAGAAACTCTATAGATTTGCTGTCAGTAGTATTAACACGTTTCAAATGAAATTTTAAGAAATCAGTTGAAACAGCTAAAGTAGCCTGTTTTTAATATAATGAAATTATTACAGTAATTAATCAAAACCTAATATTGTTCTATAACACTTAAAAATACAGTATTTGCTTTCTGCTTTGTAGTGTCAATAATATCTTGCAAATATTAAGTAATTTTTAAAAWCTTAGCAAAACCATTCTGGCTACTGAAGTGAAAAATTAGCACTTTAAAGAATTTCCAAGCTTACAAAGAAATGTTTCTTATAGAAATCTCCTCACCATTAAATATGATTTGCTTTCAAGTTGATCTTCCAGACAAAATTACTGCATATAATTAGCTTACGCGGAGCTTGGCTTTAGCCAGAACAGGCTTTCGCTTCATACAGAAGAGTGTCACGGAAAGGGCTGCATTGATAGTGCTCCAACAGGTCTCGCATCCGCTTGGTCCTAAAAAGAACAAAAATACRGTTTTCCCTAGTATCTAGTAAACTTGCCAATACGATAATCGGTATCCCCCCAGAAACCTAACATTTGCTGGAATAAAACCAAGCAGATAGAATTTTTTTTTTCCGTAGTAGAGGATGCAAAATCAGCAGGTCCTGGACTAGCCAAACCTGACCCCGCTTTCTCTTCCCGTCACATAAAATGATGCTAAAACAATACTCAGAAAAACAAACTGATAAACCAAAGTAGCAGCCTAAGACAGATCATACAAAGCTCCTTTTTAGAGAGATGTGTAACTATAACATACTGTTTTTAATGTTGGTTACTTGTCTTTCTTGTTTTATATTTAACTGAAGATGGGGTCTTTTTGCCAACCATGTGGCTTCTCATCAGAAATGAGCAGTTTGTAGAAGTAATGCTCCAGTAGTGGCACAGATACCCTGTGTAAAAGAAGTCTAATATACTTGTCTCCTACTGTCTGAAATACAAAGAAAAAAAATGGTKGTTTTAAGTTCTGTCTTCATTTGTATTCCTGGACACAGCATTCAAAAATCCAAAGCCCTTGAGGGAATTCAAATGATTTTGACCTGTCTTGAAAATAAGCACGTCGTTTTTCTGGATACAATAAAGAAAATCTAATATTCAGTTGAATCAACCTCTTGAATATTAGGTTAAAGTCACATCTCCTCAAAGCAGCCACCACTAAGAATCTTAGAAGATAAAAATTATTTTTTCTGTCTATCATGCAATATTGCTATGGGTAGAAAGCYGCATGCATGATCTGCATTGGAAGAGCAAAATAAAGAACAGACCGGAGAGCTGTTTTGCTGCATATGCACGATAATGTCAAGAATTGTGAGTGGTTTCCGTCTTCCCTGCCAGCCCAAATGTATCAGAAAGCCATACCGTAGCTAAACGAGCTGTGCTGTTGCCTCCTGTAGCGTGGATCTTTCAAACCATAACGTTTACGTTGATCTGGAGTTTAGAAGCCCTGACACTACTTCTATAGCATTTTGTAATGTTATTATTAGATTGTATCTTCAGATTTTTACAGTGATTTCAAATGATCACCATTCAGACAGGAGGATCATTTAAAATARTGTGGCTTTGCCCATGTGAAGCTGATTAAGAGCTGCAGAATGTGTCTCCGTGCTTGTTTTGTTCTTTCCTGGGAACTTTGCATTTCCTGTCATCCGGATCTCTGAATCATCTTGATTTCTGGTATTTTAAATTACCTAATGAGATCATAGTGGCGGCTGTAAAAGGGGGTAGCTGCCTTAAACATGTTACGTGTAAACCGTGGTGATTTGCTGTGTCTTAGTTCTCACTGTTACGGCACCTACACTCTGAAGGAGCATGTTAGTTTTAAGATTAGTCATAGTAAAAGTCACTGCTTTTAGACCTTGACGCTACCAAAGCAAATAAAGGGAAAATTATGTTCCAATACCCTTTAATCTTGTGTTATCCTGTGATAAACGTGGATTGTTTTTCAGCTTTGTTTTAAAGAGCAGATGTCTATTTGCATAATGTTAAGATTTAGTTAGAGTTGAGAAAGGAAAATTGCATCTCTTTTTTACAATGTGACTAATATATATGTAAAGGATTAGTTAATGCAATCCAAAACAGCCTATGATTTGCACCTTATTTCTAACCCATTCTTTGTACTTGAAGCAATATCATGAATGTAAAGGAGTATTTCTAATTTTCAGTGGCGTGCAGAAAGGTGTACCTCATCTATAGCAGAATATTCCCCTAGCATCGCTGGGAAGTAAGATCATCTTATTATGGATTTTATTCTCTTGCTAGTCAATTTGATTGCTGTTGAGCTCTCTTCCATATATTAGCTCAGAACTGGAAATAATAACAATATCCAGTGATGCCAGCATACAGCTACAACATTAGCTTGAAACCAAATTTCAGTGACCTACTACTACTAAATCTTAACCTGTCAGCTATTATTATTTCCATGACTTCGTGCACAAACTTTCTTTAGGTATCACCTTGCTCTTTCTGTGTCAGAGCAATTAGACCTGCATTTTTGTTTGAAGTTTTATTGCTGTCTATGTAGTGTGTAGGYGGGAGAAAGAGGGACCCGGAGAGGAGGAGGAGGAGGGAGGAGAGCCAAGAGCACGTGTATTGTTGTGCATATGAAAATCCTCGTACCTCTGCCTAAGGCGACTGTGTCCTCTGTAAATTTGATGCGAGAACCAACAGCCCTTTGTGACTTTTGTCTCATCTACCTGGAAACACCTGAAGTCTCTCCATATTGCTGTGTTTTCTGCCCTTGCTGTCTGCTCTGCCTTAGCGTTTCAAAATCTCTGTTGCCCCTGGTCAGGTTGTCACTATTATAGGTCTCGTACTAATCTGCCTTCTTTTTAAGCTTAGAATTTGAATCCCTGATACAGGTGACTTGTTTGCTTGGTCCTAAGCTTTCTTCAATACAGAATGCTTCTCCAGCAGGCTGATTTACTGCATTATTTCTATGTAATGTTTCTTGAACTCATTATTTTCCTTCCGCCAAGTTTCTGATATGCTTATTATGTTAATACCCTCATTTAAAACCAGGCATTCCAATTCACATCTCTCTCTYTTTTTTTTTWACTTCTTGCRTTGATGTGGGAACTCACACAAAAAATAACAACATTAACCAGTACAAAACAAATAAAGACAGTTTATTATAACGGGCTTATTCTTAGCATAGCAGTTAAAACCGCATACCTGCAAAAGTTAATAAACATCTTTGCGGCAGAAGCGTTTTGTAATTTTTTGGTTTGCTCTTTGGCTCAGCAGAGGTTGGAGTCCGTGCAGAGGGGAGCGCGGAGGGTCACGTGCAGGACCATGGTAACACGTTTATTCCTCATCTGGTGAACAGTTCATTGCAATACGACTGTTAGCAACTAGCGCGACCTTCAGCGCCAGTGCTCTGCTTCAGCATTGTTTTTCACTGATCCACCACAATAGAAAAGCAAAATAAAGTGAAAATCACATTGAACCATATCAGCAGAGCAAAGGAAAAATAAATACATTCAGTTGTGTCTCCATTTTGACCTGCTCTAAATGCAGCACTGTAATGACTCTCTTGTATTTGCAGTTACAGCTCTCCGTGGGTCAGAAACACTGACTGTTCACTTCGTAGTATTCTTTGATTTATCATAAATAAACAAAAAGGATGACAGGGGAAGATTTTGTTAAAATAGAAATAGTGAAAAAGAAGGTCATAGWACAAGAGTCATCGGAAAACTGCGGTCTTTTAAAAGTATATATTAAAGTACGAAGAAAGAAAATAGAATCYTTTCTTCCTTGTTTTGTTAGGTTAATCTATTCCTGTTGACTATTCCCGTAACTACTGAGACATATTTATCATCTTACAAGCACATAAGACATATGCAAATTAATTCCAGTGGTTTTAAATTACAGAAAACATGTTTGATTTTTARGCAGTAACCAAATACAAAAACGATTCTAGGATCAGAAACTCCGCTGACCTATCCTGAATGTGCAATCAGTGCAACTCGTAGGGGACAATTAAATAGGCACATGAACATATTCTGTGAATTAGAGTTATATTCTGTATTTGGCTTATCTGCAACAATTAAAATATAATCCAGATGCTTAATTTACATATCTTATTTGCTGACTTGTATTTTGAATAACACAGAGTTTCAGTGTTACGGTTAAATTTGCAGGGGAAGACTCAATTAAGTATTTTCTGACAGTTGTTAAAAACTAAAAATTTATTCAAAAGCTGCAAAATTAGTTTATTACATGGGCCTTTGTTTTTAAACGTTATTGTTCATAGTCAATATTTTTAAAGTAAGCTGTCAGATAAAAAGAAAATAATATTCTAAATAAATTTGAACATAGTTGTGTATTTGAGGCAGAGATCCTCCGGAATTAGACCCTTGGATATATGCAGGCCTTTGCTGATGTCAGTAAGACTGCGTGAGAATGCAGGTTTGTCCCTAAATAAACTAACTCGTGGACTTATTCCTGCTAAACACTACTAGGACAGAAGTTGATTAATGTTTAATTAAAAGAACTATAAATATTTCCATTTTGTCTAGTARTTCTAGTTAATATTAGAGCTGAATTATATAATCAAAATTGCTCCTGAAAATTGTGCAGGATTTTTGAGGAATAATGAAAAACGATATGCTGCATGATAACAGGTCAGAAATTGTCATAACTATTTCCCTCTGATGATAGTAATCCTTTCTGGTTCTTATAACTTTGGAGATGTCTTTGGAGTCGCTATGCTGGTGGTGGGACTCTATTCAAGTCATAGAGCAAATTGATACGGTGTTCTCAAACGTGTGCTGCATAGGTTTATTACATTGCCACTTCCCTGCRCTTCATGACTAAGAATGGTTTTTACATCTGTTCATTCTATTGTCATTACCATATATTAAATTTCTGTCTTTGTCTCAGCTGGTATTAATGGAAAGTCATCCTTTGGTTGAACTGTTCTGAATGATCTACTGCCACTTACATATATTAACACTGCAATAGTCATCTTCTAAATCTTTAGCTTTTGTCTTCCAAATCACATTCGTGAAAATCAGACAGCTTCGGTCTGATTATTTGAGCAGTTTACATTTCAGAGCTTGTTCTGCATGATATCCGTTTTGCATACAAAGATCCAAGTTTCTATGCTACAAAACAAGGAAATATATGAAGTGCTGTATAACACTATTATTTTAGCCCTTCTTTTTCCCAAATTATTTGATGTTCCATATCCTGAAGGGCAAACCTGTGATTAAATATAGACACATAAAGGTATACATATGTAATTATATATACAGACAGACTCACACGAGCTTCACTTCAAACTCCTGAGTAATATTAAATTATTATTTCAACAGAAAATTCTGCCTCATTTTTTAATGAGGTCACGTCTGTATTCCTATAGATGGAATAAGCTGCTCTTTAGTCTTTTTTTTTTTTTTTTTTTTTTTTTTTTTTTTTTTTTTTTTTTTTTTTTTTTTTGGGCACTGTGGCATATATTTAGTAAAATAATAATGATCATTATGCCTTTCAATATATGTTCTTTTTAATCATCCTCATCTCTGTCCACACATKAGGTGTTTCTATCATGTTCGTTCTGTCATCTGCTCCCYGGGAGCAGAGGTGCTCGCAGTGGAGTGTAGTCTTTTGGTAGCTCATCTGTAGGAACACGAGACGAAGCAACGCCRAGGAAGTGCTCCTTCCACTTTTAGYAGAAGGTAATAAGGTTTAACTGATGTGATAATCGTTGGTTGTCACGTGCACCGTCTCTTTAGAATAGCTTTGAGGAAGCCCTGTCTAAGACACAAGTGAATTTTATTTGTGCTTTAGAAATTCCTGTCCTTCAAAAGGAAAATGACTGCCAACAGYGTGAAGCTTATAGGTTGCTTTTTTTACCCCTGTAATTTAGGAGCTTGGGGAAAGAAGTAGATACTGAAATTATGAAAGAAACCAAGACTAAGGACAGATTTGCTGTTTGCCATAGCCTGTCTTCATTGAGAGAATGCTGTGCCCTACTGCATGCGGTGCTATTTGCAGTTACCTGGTGGGAGTCTGGACAGATTGTATTTCTGTACAGATGTAGTCTGATGCTGAGATTAACTGATTGTCGTCAGAATAAGAATCTTTTAGCTAAAAAGAGATAGTAAAACTGCCATTCATACTTATTACGCTCAGTGAAATAAGCGTTATTCTGTGATCGTGGAAACCGTCTAAGGCAATGGTCTCCAAGTGAGGTGCTGCTTCCCAGCAATGTAGGCCGTGAGATCCTTCCAGGGTTAACTCACCTCAAAACGTTTCCATTTAGGGGCTCATATCTTTGCCAGCTTTGCATGCTTACGATGTCCTTGGTCTTGCCATTGTTAGCGCCGTAAAACAATGAACAAGTTGGGTTAATCTGGAGCAGCTCGCAAGTCATGGTCCAGCATGATGGTGTAGGACATAATCTAAGTGTCCGGACAGATGTATGCTGGAAGTGGTGTAAGAATTGCAGTCTTGAGAATCAAGGCTGCCTAAGAACTTTAATAAAAGTATGGATTTGAGGTAAAATTTTCAAAAGCCTTGAATTGACTTAAGTGCTCAAATATTGCTTTCAAAAGTGATTTATCCATCTATCAAGATAAATTTCATTAAAACCACACCTGAACTTGGTGCCTGAGTAACACTCTAAAAATGACTTTTAAACTCTATGCATTATTCAGGGACTCTGGAAAATTTTAGCAAAAGCACACAAGGGAATTTTATGTTTCCATAACATGATGGTGATGTTATTCTTCTAAGCCTCGTGTTTGCKTTTGACTCCATTGCCTTTTTCTCTTTGCTCTCTACAAGCTTTCTCTTTCACGTGCATAGCACTCAGCTTGCGGTGTGGGTACCTTACTGACAATTGCCAGATCTAAGCTGCTCCATTTGCATTTGCTATCTCACCTGAAAAAAATGTTTCCGTGTGTGACAAGTGATCTATCTTAATAATTGTCTATTCAGTATGCCTTATGAGTGGATAATCAACTTGTATCAACTTACCATTTAAAATATATAAAACTCTATTAATCAGCTCAGAAAATGACCCTTCAAGTGTATCTGCCTCACATAGTGAAATTGTTCCTAAGAAAAAAACTTAAATAAATTGCACTGGTTAATTACACATTTTTGAACTCACCTGCCCAAAAGCGACACACAATTGTGGTAAATACCAAAATATAAATGCATATGTGCACTTGTGTAAATAACTTACAGTGATGTGTTCTTTACTTCGCCTCATGGTCTTTTAAAATTATGAAACCAAGGAGCATTTTTATATGTAGTAGATTAGTTGAGAAATGGTTGGATGCTATAGTAACACAGAGACAATTTAATAAAGAACAGGTAAACCTGAAAGGCCAAGGATAGTCTTTTAAAATCTTTTTTTAAGGGATTCATTCATTTAGGTGACCAAAATGCACTTAATCCCATTGCTTTTTATATTAAGTAAATTCCATTCTATTCGGCTCTAAATTTTTGTGTATTTTCCTATTGAAATTCAGCTCTTTGTGTGTTCTGACCTTTTCAAGAAAGCCTGCCTCACTGTGAATTGTGGGTGCATTAGGAAGGTAAACACATTCAGTACTTGTTATTCAATGAGTTTGGATTTAGAAAGTCATTGTCAATAGGTTAATCCTTTTGTACAGACAGTCTCTTTGGCTAAGAGGCATCTTAAACAAATAAAGGTTTTACCAAAATGCTAATTTCTGAGTCTTTCTGTCAATTGTCAAAGAACAAATCTCAGCAGAGGTCTTAAAATTGGTTATTTCTAGTTTACATTCACTTCATGTCAGCACAGTTTCAAAAAGAACTTCTGTATACAGAAGTCTAGTCACAGGCTATTTGTTACCCTGCTCAAGAAATCATTAAAACCGAGGATTTTCTTGGAGTGTTTTATGAGGACGAGGGAAGGGGTGAGTTTATTTGGTTTCCACAAATATTTATAAATACCATGAATAGCACGGATACCTAGTTTAGCAGCAGATTTGCTCGGCACTTGAAAAGAAAAGAATATACCCTCAATCTGATTAAATGTCAAGTGGCTCCTGAGCTGCATATCACACTATCCACCAAGCCGATGTATTTAGGACTGGTAGTTAAAATATGGAAGTAGAAATTAGGGATTCTGAGCGAGAACTGCAGTAAAACAGCCATTGAACTCGCAACAGTCATGCACTCRGAAGTTCGGAGATAACGAAGGTAAGGCTGCGTGTGCAACTTCTGGTTTGCCAGTTCTGCAAGTCCTTTYGGTGCTTCACGTTCTTCACTTGGCTCTTGTATTTCAGTTTATTTCTGGTTGAGAAATGACAGGCAACAGGACTGCAGAGAAGATCATCTCTCATCCCCACCCAAGTAGGCATTAGAGAGTCCTCCCGAAATGCAGGATGCCAGAGATGGCTTTAAGTTCCTTGGACCAGCAGTTCAGGGAAACGCAGCCTGGTACCACAAATCAGAGCCACAGGAGACCAAACAGTGGAGGGGCTCTTTGGTGGAACTCTTTGTAGATGATGTCCTCCAACATYTACATGTAAATGATGCCCCCTTACTTGCCCCCCAAATTTCACAGTTCCTGTTCAATTTGAGGAGCAAGTCCTAATTATTTTTTCCCTTTTTTGGTGAGGACATCCATCTTCTCCAGAAAAYGAATGAGTCTGTAGGTAGGAGCCTTTCACATTTTCTTACAACAAAACAGCTTTTTCATGTCAGATTCTTGTCTAATCCATAGYTCTTGCCTTAAATGTCCTATTTTAAATATGGTATGCAATAAAATACTTGAATAACCTGAAAGAGTTTTCTCCTTAAAAATTGGAGAAGGAGTAATAATAATTTGATAACTTAATATCAAATTATAAATTGTTTCTGAATTAATAATGTATTAATCATGAATATGCATTTATTGCAAAGTAGGACTAATGGTGCTTCAGTAAAACATAGTAAATATCAGAATAATATATTATTTTGATATTACATTATTTGTCAACACAACAGAAAGCAGTTCCTCAACTGCTTCAACCTATATGAGTTTGCTGAAAGCAWACTGGAATAAAGCCAGAAGACATTAGCTGAGGATGTGATATATTGCTTTCCTTTGTATCAGTTTCCATGATTTATATTTTGCTGGAGCTTTTCTTCACAGATCAACCCTTACTTATGRTTTTTAGTGTACTTCATATCTGCATGCTCATTTAATTTTTTTATTATGTAGTCAGGTCTTCATGGAGTATGGCTGGCTGAACACTGAATGATTGACTAATCTGAGGGATAATTATATGGATTCAGTTGGAACCAGAATATGCCTGTTCAAAAGTCAAGGTGCGTACCTGTAACTGCTTTGCAGTATTTGGACCCAATTAACATGAGAAAGGTCAAGAAGGTTCCAACGCTTCAGGGAATAAAAGTATGCTTCTTATTGCTTCTAAAAATATTTTTATACAGCAGCAGACAGAATTTAAAAATGATTTTGTTTTCTCAAGGAGCTTTTTGTAAAGAGCACGGATTGGCAATGAGTTGCTCCATCATGTGAGGAAAATGGGTGGCAAAAAAAAAAAGGAGGGGGGAACCTTTTTGGAACCTCTTCTGTAGGTAGTTCAAATCACTGCTCAAAGTAAGGCTCCTTTGGTGAGCTTTGCAAAGCACTCGCTCAGTATCAGAACGGAATGCAATCAGCATTTTTGTCAGTTCCAGGCCAGTGACCATCTTCTGTTCCAGTATTTTTTTTCAGAAATTTATTTAGCAAGTTTGCAGATTAATTACTGCAGCTACAACGTAAGTAACTTCCTGCAGTAAAGCTGTGTTGTACCAATGACTTTCCTCCTTTTCTATCTGCCAGTGGAACTGTATATTTGGTAATTTTCCAACTCTTTTGGATTTCTAAACTATTCCAGAAAGAGCTACACAAGGAAACGGAGGAAGGCGAGCGGCAGCGCTGGGCTGCTGAGCGCCGCGCTTGCAGCCTGCTTCCCGTGACGGAGCAGCCGGGGGACGCGAGACCCGGGTGTTTTGGCCCTGACAGTGCTTTCCTCAGGTTGGCATTTGTTAGCGGCCGAGGGAGCAGCAGGCGATGATCGAAGTGTTCTTCAAGTCAGAACATCTATTGCAGCGGATCCGTCGATAGCGTTAGGCCAGTAGTAAGTGAAAATAATTTGAGCACAGTAATGGGCATAGCAGAGGCCTGAGATACGGGATTATGGTCTGAGATAACTAATACGGCCCCTCAGGCTGCCAGCCRGATCTGAAAAAGAAAATCATAATAAAATATATTATTATAGATTGCTGTCTATTTAGAATATGTATGAATAGATCAGTTCCTGAAATTTATTTTGTATTCGTATGTATTGCATGAATTCGACCAATAGCTTTTAAAAAAACTAAGGAGAAAAATCAATGGACTATTATTTAAATGTTTGGATTTTTGAGTGTGATTAGTTAGATAATAACCTCGTGTTTGTTCTCTGTGAACATTGCTTATTGACTGGATCGGCGCAAGTTCTTGTGCTTCTGGGCAGCTTTTCCCCGCTCCGGCGCTGTCCCCACCGCATCCTCGCAGGTTGAGCAGAGGCACAGGGAGCACCCTGCTAGGAGAGCACGCGGGGGGTGGTTTGGAGGTTGGGAAGTATGTGCATAGAAACAATTCCAGGACAAAAAGGGCTGGATGGTACAACTGGAGAAATTCTAGTTTGAATGAGCAGTAATCACTGGTTAGCTGCAGATGAAAAAATGGCTGACAGAATTATGATAGCATTAAAATAGTATTTCCAGGTACACGTTCAGCTCTGTGCAAACACTTTTCTATGCTTTTCTTGAACATGTGATGTGTCACTGACCTCTTTGCGGACCCATTTGGCCTTTAAGATGAGACAAGAGCTGGTGGTAAGGCTAGGGTCTTGGACAGTTAGTATAATATTCTGATTTCTGAAACCACTGTTACCAAAGTATTGGTCTAAATGGTGTTCTTCTTTATTCTGTGCTACCAATGAGAAGAAGGCTTGGTAGTAAATTATAATTCACAATATCATTATATTAAGTTGAAGATAGCCTGGAAAAATGGCTAATGGTGCTGCGTATCACCTACTTCCAAGCAGACCAAGTAATTTAGAAACATCCCAAAGATCAGAAGATCATGTTTCATTTGAGAGGACAAATAGAGATGTTTAAAATATAGACATTTCAAAATAAAGAATAATCAGACCAAGACAGCTATCCTGTCAAAACAAATGACACTAAAAACTTTTTTTTTTTTGATTGTCATTATTGAAGTTCTCAGTGAATGTTCAACTGAAACAGTGAATCTGGCATTTTAATACGAGATTATAAATATCTGGGCATTTTGTTCCAGACTTTAAGGCAGGTAAACCAAATGTATTGCTTAGTATGCATATTAAAAACCAGGATTTCATCCTAAATATCAGAAACTAAACTGGTAAAGTATTTCAAAAGTCTGATGAATAGAAGCCAAGTTTCTTAATACAGTCCTCTGTCCACAAGCAACATTAATAATGATGGGTATTGGTTATGCTTGCAGTGAACTCAGTTTGGCTGCCAAATCCACAAAAGTTGGTAAATTCATTGGCATTCCAGGGGTACCGCTTCACCTTTACTGCTGCCAGCTCTAAAGCTAGATTGGCACGTACCCGCTAGGCCACAGTAGCCACAGGAGCCATCGCATTATAGACATATTTGTTGCACCTGAGATTTTGTATTTGCCAGTGAAGATCCCCCGTGTGTATCTTCCACTATAGCGGCTCTTGCAAACCATCCGTGTGATTTTAACAGCCAAACGTTTTGTTTCAGCCAAAGCTGGAATACACAGCGTGTGAGCCTGTACACACACACACACACACCGGATTTAGCCAGCTAAAACATAAAAGAATTGACACTGATTTTACCAAATTGTTTGATTAGGAAAAAAAAATATATATGCTTTAGAAATTCTGGAAAACTGCATGTGTTTTGCGAAGGCCGCACCCCTATGCAGAGCTGTGATTGCTGCGTGAATAATTCACGTAACAGAGAGATAATCTATTTTGGTACTAGCGAAGACATGACAGTCGAACATCAGCCCGGGCTGTGTCAGTGAATACTGTAGGTTCTTGGTATGCTCGAGGTTGCTGTTGCTACGTCTTCACAGCTCTCGGTATCTAATCTAAGCTGCATATGTCTGCCCAGGCTGTTGACAAGACTCCTGAATGCATTGGACTCATACCAAGATGCAAAGTGAATTTAAAATAATCTCAAGCCAGCAAATGAAAAATTCTTTAAAGTTAAGCTTCCATAACTCACTTTCGTTGTATAGCCTTGACCTTTATCAGCTGGATACTGCCTGTCATAGGTAAGGTACGTTCRAAGTTAGAATATTTTGCCACTTATTTCTGTTAAGCTGTGAAAGGATAGATTTAGAAATGGTTAAAARTACCAGGATTAAAAAGCAAGTTGAGAAATATTTTCTTTTCAGCCTTTCAGAATGATATGGGGTACAAAAGTTATTTTAATTTGAAATTTAAGATAATTAGGATATCAGGAACATTGCAGAATTTAAACCTGGACCCAGATTACTTGTTCTTTACTTTCAGATATTTTAAGTCTTTTGTCTGTTTGTCTCATTTTAGGCCTGATCGTTTTTAGAAGGCACAGAAACTATTTCCCGTGCAGATTAGTGATTTGCCCTCTAGTCTCAGTAAGAAAAGAAAATGGTCTCTGTTCTTACGGAGAGTTGTACTAGTAGATCCCAGCACACTTTATGACAGTATTTAATGCATATGTAGTTTTTTGAGGGCAAGGCTAGGCATAAGTTGTGCAGGAGAAGGCAGTTGATCCCAGCAGTGATCCCTGCGGAGGATCCCGGGCTAGAACAGAGGCTTTTTGTCATACTGCCTGCTGGACATGTGCCTGTGCACAACTGCTCAGCAGGCTTGTGAGGAACTGAATATATTTGCCATGAATCACCTGCCAATAGCACAAGGATATTCAGTTTATATCTCTGCTGGGATATGAACCTGCACCCAACAGATAATTATATATTATGTTTTAAGAATATCAATTATATGAATAAAAATAAATACTGTGCAATTTTACAGTTAGGTCTTTCATCCAAGGTATATATGACAACATAMTCAGCTCTTCATTTAAGACTTTGAAAAGGCATTGTGGTCTAATTAATATGCTACAGTAATAGCAACCAAACAGGGTTTGCTCTAGACGTGTGCCTATCCAGACTTTTTCTGTTAGACAATGATTTCAAAGTACTGCGAAATGCATATTCCTGCATCTGACAGTGTTTTGCTTATGCCATATTATGCATATGGCATAAATCATATGCCAGCTTTGTCARAGTTATTTAATTCTTGTGAAGTTCTCTGAAGTTATACAAGGTAGCTTGGGAACACTTGCATTGATGAAGACCCAAACATGCACACTATTAGCGTCTTAATGTCTTTATCCAAGGATGTTTCTGTATTCATCCTCTCCAGGCAGACACAGTGAGTACGTCGTTTAGCATTTACTCGCCAAGTCCTGAGCCCTTCCAAAGTGCRGTGTGAAGGCAGAGTAGGCTAAAATGAGTGATGATTTAGTAATGTGCTTAACGTTYAGCTAGGAGAGTGTAATTAAAACAGCTCTAATGACAAACTAAGTCCTAGAATGAAAAATTGAGAAATCCTTCCATTTTKTCCGTGATAGGTACAGGGTTTAATGATCCCTATAGTGAGAAAGATATTTGAAACAAAAGATCAACTATCTTCCTAAGTGCTGCAAAAGATGGGTATATGTCTTCCAGGTGGATAGAAATAAGAAAAAGAAAGACCAGAAAAGAGTCTTCTGTTCAGTCTAAAAATCGTGGTGTGCAGCCACTTCTCCCATACAGGATACTCTATGAAAAGATCTTAGTGATTGCAGTCATTAGCAACCCACAGCTGAGGGCACGCTCTACTTTTGATGAAATTGATACTGCATGACCTGAATGAGAAAAGTGACATTTAATTCAGGTGCACATGGAAAGATAAATCATTTAACTCCTTAGAGTTTCTAGCACAGGGATGCTTATAACTGGTTAGATGATCCTTTTAAGAAGCAGCACAAACATTTCTGCTTTTCCTCATCATCTTTGGTTCTTAAGTGCAAGGGATCGTTTAAGTATAAGTGAATACAATGTTTTATGAAAGTCAATATTTTAGATAGCAGAATGGTAAACAGCATAAAGCATTTTCTTACTGACACGAGAACATCRCAGTGTTCAGTTGGCAAGGGGCAAATGCTTCTGAGATTGAATCAATCTTCATTATAGTTGCAAGGAAAAATACTATAAAGATAATACATCTGAATTTCCAAGAGGGTTATTTTCTATTAAGTGCTTACTAAATAAAGATAGTAGTAAAAAAAAAATCCCCCAAAAGCAGAGAGTAGCTCTAGTGAAAGCTATTGGTTTATACAGGGAATTGCTGGCCATCAAATATTTGCTCTGTGGCACATGGTTTATAGTGTAGTTCCTTGGAGGAAGTGCAAAGGCGAATGATTTTGAAAACTTGATTTTCTGCAGGTGCACTGTTGAATATTTTGACAAGGCATCCATGAATGCTGGCCATCTGGGAGAGTTTCTGGGTAGATCTGTGTGAGCTGTGGCTCTCCAAGCTCTGTAGGTGCTAATCTCTGAGAGAGGGCGAGACGGGGTGTAGTGAAAGGGCTGGGCTGTCCATCAGCATTTTCAAAAGTGCTAAAAGGCCTCGAGAGAGACGACATTTGGCTTCTTAAAATGCAGTTCATCTGTTATCACCAGCCTGGTGACATACATGCCCCTAGAAAGATTAACAAGGCTTGCCGGGTATGCTGCAAGGTAAAAATACATTGTCAGGCTGTAACAAGGCTCGGAGTGATGTCAAGCGAAGGTGTGTTCTTGAAAGACYGTTCTTAAAATCAGTCACAGTTAATTTGGTGTTCTTAAGCCTGTTTCTGATGTGTGTGCTGTGAGGGCTGTCAGTCTCTCCACTGGCAGCATTTCCAAGGTGATTTGGAGTGTTAAAAAGATGCAGCGTAAGAGAGGTGCTTAATTATAAGTGCATGAACAAAGTGTGATGTAAAGTAACAGAGTTATTAAAACAGTGGTGACTAATGCAATAATAATAGCGATATGGGTTTGTGATCCATATCCAGCAGACTTCAGATATGGTTGATAAAGATCCCAAATTAGTTTTCTAATTAATTGTTTGGAAACACAATATTTTCATTTTGCTTTCCTACTACTTTTGCTTGATTGCCATGCTTTCATTTCAATTCCATGTTTCCACTTTTCTGCTCTATTTCTTCTTTGCAATAATTGCTTCTGCTTCTTTTCCTTTTGCTTCCCTTCTGCAATTTTGCATTGCAGCTGGTCTTCAGCTAGCACAACGCACAATGTAGCCACTTACATAACAAATGCCACCAATCCCTTGCGTTGTCAGTCATTAGGCAGTGTTTTTAACTGGGTATCAGCTTCCCAAATTATTCTCACACCATCTGCTTGTTTAATATCTTTCATAGTTCATGTTTTTGCTTTTGTTCAGTTATTCTTTAAACTCAGATGTTCTGTAGAAGTAACATTACTCTTTTTCTGTGATATAATGGGCAGGCTTATTTTTTTCAGTACCTTTTACTTTAGTTCAGGTTTTTCAGTAGTCCACAGAATGTCAATACATTCTCTAATTCTTGGTCTGGCATAGCAGCTGTGTCATTTCAGAAGACAAAATTCACTTGTTTTTGGTAGGAGGGCCAAACACAGTGTTTGMAGTCCTAAAAATATACTATATGTTTTTCCCTAGTGTTTATCTGATCTATGGATTTTAACCCAGCTGTTACCCTACCTGTTGGTGACACAGAAATACAAGTAGGATTATTTACTTTACTCTCATTCTGGTAGTGTTCATGTTGTTCCTGAGATGGAAAAATGATATTTTAGTTTCTCTATCCCATATAACTCATTTCATCTGTTTAGTGAATCCATCTACATGGTGCTACGAGCATACTCATTCGGCACCCMGCCAAGGTTTCCGAGGAGGAGCCCACTGGTGACCCACCACCCATCTGGRTGCTGGTTTTGCACTAGGCTGCATCTGGAGAGGGTCAGAAGCGAGCTGCGAGGGACCACCAGGCTCCTTAGACCTTGTGCATCATTTTAAATACTAGACGCTGCAGTGGCACTGGGAAGTCATCTGYTGGCTTTTAGTAAATAGAAATATTAATTTTGCAAGGTTGAAGAATAATAGCTTGAGGCTTGATAAAATAATTTTATATTGTTTTCAATAACTTCTACCATTGTAATTTGGCCTCACTGGCAGTTCAGATAAGAGAAAAGCTGTGAAAGTTGTGGCACAGCAAGRTACACATAAACAAGCCTGGGTGGGCTTTGGCAGTTTGTGAATTTTTTTAGTTCTCTGTATAATGGTATGCCAGAACAGCTTCTCCGTTCTTTCCTTTGCCAATATATCTGTATTGATGGGTTACCACATGTATGTAACTGGTTATCACTGGTCACTCTTGGAAATACTGAGCAGTCTGTAAATTGGGTAGAGTTGCCTGAAATTAGACCAGTCKTGAGTTGAGTAGACCAGTAGACTTATGTGGTTTGATACTCTTCTCTCAACAGAGGGATACAGCTGTTCAAATCAGCTTCAAATTCATTTCCCGCAGGTACTTCCTTGTAGGGGATCATACACTTTTTAGATTTCTATAAAATTGCTTGTTAGTAGGCTTATTAACTCAGCAGGTAAACTGGCAAATTTGCTATGCGATCCCAGGTTGCGAGCAACCCCAGAGATAGCTCGCAAAGGAGCTTATCCCCTTCTGGACGATCACCACGACAGGCATCTTCACTTCCTCCGTCCGATCCTGAGAGGGTAAGCGACCGTAAACGCTTTCAGTCCTCAGGACGCTTGTCCAAAAAGAAACAGAAGGAAGCCCCCAAAGTTCTTAGGCAAGTTAGTTTGGTTTCTTCAGATTTTCTGATGTGGGTTCTGTGCCCATCTAATGGTAAAAAKGAATAATTTTCTTCATTTTCGGTGTTTTGGGGGTTTTTCTTTTTTTGCATACTTGAGTCTCCTGTTTTTACTTTATAATAAATATTTAAGAGCTGGTGCCAGATTCTGGCCCTGCGGTGCCGCGCACTGCCGCCGCCGTTCCCGGGGGCCTGCCCTCGCGTGCCGCGGCGCGGCTGCGGGGCGGCACCCGCAGAGCTCGGAGACCCCGCGCCCGCCGCCGGGAACCTGTCTGAGCGATCCTGCGTTCCCAGCGAGGGCCTCTCGCTTCTTCCACTGGCAAACGGCGCTGCTCTCCCAGTTGCGTAAACCTCGAGTGAACCCCGTTGCTTTGGTCGTCTTTAAAAGCCGTGTTTTTCTGGTGGAGGTCCGGGAGGGAGCTCCTCAGCTGGGTGTGCAGTCAGAGGTCGGTGAATGGGTTAATTGCCTGCACTTATCTTTTAAACCAAAATATGATGTTTAGGCTAAACCCTCTTATACCATTTAATTCTTCACAAAGGTGGTAGAGCTTTTAGTTTCCAAAGGTACTGGGGCCATCGAACTTTATGGCTTAACAAAACGTCTAGTAATTGTCTGAGTATTTATTTTTTACCTCTGAAAACTAAATATTGAGAAAACATGCCAGTTGTAAAATATTATAAAACCCAATGCTTTTATTCTTTTCTGCTAGAGATATTACAAATTCCACAAGCKCATTCCGGGTGTCGAAATGGAAATGAGGTGGGTACAACTCAGCCTTCCTCTCGTTACTCCTAATATTTTCTCCCATTTAATTTAAAGTTGTCGGCTGCTATTACTTCATTCTTTTATTCCTGAGAGGTGAATTCTTGACCTAAATGCTCATTCGCTTACCCACTACTTCTTATAGTGGGTGTGCCTTTTTATTTTTGAAAAGCAGTTTGAAGCAAGAGCGCGCAAGGGCTGGCAAAGGGCAGCGCGGTACGACTGCACTTGCGTTTCGCTGTGGACAGCCAGAAGTGGAGCTGGTGACCRGTAATTATTTCCTTACCATTACGCTCTGCTGCCGGTGTTCTTAAGGGCCTGCGCCGTGGGGTAACGTCCTTGATTGGTTTTCCTTCACTTGCTAGCTTGCAGGCTGGGTTTTCGGCGAGCGACTGGGCTGCTTCGCCGGCAGCGTCCAGGGTCAAACAGCCGTGTGCTTCACCTGCAGTACGGTGGATTATTGTAGCCAACTAAATGGACTGGAAAGAGCAAACGTAAAAACTGGCATGCCCTTCCCGTTAGAGCATGGTACGGTGGGTATTTAGAAGGAGGTTGGATATAAAGGTATGAGCCCTCCGATACCTGAATGCCTTTTGTTTGCATCTTGTAATTTTTTCAAAGAATAGTTTTCATAGTGCTAATGGATGTTTCACAGTCTGTCCCCAGTTTTGATCCAGTAGAAGGTAACATCACATTTAAACAAGTTCTGGTCTTCTAAGTGTCAGTAACGGGCAATGCTGTTCAATACCAGCTGTGTATGAGTTCTAATATCCTGAAGGCTTTCAATTCATCTTAACTTTTAATATATTCTAGAAACACTGTCAATTTTTTAGACTTTGGCATAACCAGTTTTCTTTGAATTATTATAGAACAAACAGCTAGTGGCAGCTAAATTATTCAGAAGAAATTAAGCAGTACCAGAGAATTTTAAAACACCTTTTGGCTTTCTTTGTTGTAAATTTGCAAAAGTAATGCAACTGTGGGATTGGAAATGAAACCTGAATACTAATACATTATTTACTCTCCCACTGTTTGATGAAACTTTTTATTTTCATTGAATGTAGTTGCTCTTTCATTCTGTCACTACACTGTATTGCAAGCCGTTGTCCTTGCTTCTCTGCTCAGGAAGCATGCTATTAGTTACTAATTATTGCTAATTAAGCACGCAGTTTGCCTTGGGCTGTCCATACACRGGATACAGTGCAAGCAGTGCTGGATTCAGAAAGAAAAAGTGGTGCCTGGTGTGTTTGTGCGTGCGTGCATAGGTATGTACGCCGGGGCGTGCACGCATCTGACCGTATTTTGGGTCGTTTTCCRTCAGAGGCGTAGCTGAAACGGTGCAGCCCAGGCGCCGGAAGGCAGCGGAGTAGCGGTGACCCTAAGGCGTCGCTGCGGCTTTGAGTCGTCCCCGTGTCGCGGCCTCGTCCCAGGCCTGCGGCAGCTCTCGCTGCTGCCTTGCGAGGAGCGCGTGAAGAGCTGCGGTGCTGGGGTTTTTAGCTTGTCTGCTGTMGTAGTTTCTACTGATGGAGATTACACACCAGCAGCTGAAAACTTTTTTTTTTTTAATGAGAAGGGGAACACGTTTCAGATAGAGGCAGAAGTCCAAATGAAAAGTTGAGCTTCGAAGCGAGTGCGTAAATGCAATCACTCATATTTTCCAGCTTCGGTTTGTTCCGCCTTTCGACAAAGCTGAAGCAAGTCACTTCCAAGTTCAAAAATCTTCTGGTGCGGCCAAGCCTGCGTTTCCCGCGACGTCCKTCCCGGGTGCTTCCCGTGCGCCGGAGCGCTGCCGCTGTTGCGCCGACACGCAGCGCGCCGTGAGCCTGCCAAGGGCYGGGTTGCGGCTGGGCGTTTTTGACTGCGCTGCTTGCTGGCTTCTGAGGCAAATGCACGTCGTGGCTCTCGAGCAGGAACGCAAGCGCGCCAAGCAGGGAGCTTCTTACCCCGTCACCAGGCCAAGCAGAGCGGTATCTCTCCTTGTGGCGGCCGGGCAGTTGGAAGAAAAAATTCCTAAGCCACGAAATGATATAAAACGTGTCGTTCTCCTGAATGCTCTTTTACAGGGTGATCAAGAGGCTTTCATTTAGTGAATGCATTTGCTCACTCAGTTTTGGAGAGTCGCCCTTCATTTATTCTTTCCCTTTGGAAGTACTTTCGAGTGCAAATTACTGCTATCAGAAGCCTTGAACTGAGAGGCTATTATTCTCCATGCTCAGATTAAATTAATTTTGAACAGTTTAATGCAGCATGTCCGAGCTGCAAGTCCAAGTGGTGTCAAATCTATTTCTCTGCTTTTTTAAGCTGCACCTTCAAGGGCAGTATGATTCATGGTGAATGTGTTCTTCTAATGTCTTTTGCTAAGCGTTATTATTTTCTTTCATTTGCAAGTCATGAGGCTAAAATGTTAACTATTTTCCTCCTAAAATTATGTAAAGAATGCATGATTTTATACCAGCCTGAATCTTCCAAAGAAAGCTTATTACATTTGCTTGCTATACATGAAATAAAGGAAAAATACTCCTGATGAAAGAAATAAATTTAAAACAAAATCTAGTGGAGAAAAAGGAGCCACTACAAGACATCCTGCAAYATCATTGTAGTGTTAGAAAGGAATTATCTTGAGCAAGGTCTCTGTAATAAAATGAAGCTTTTTTTAATGATTGGCTATATAATTCTATTTATGCTTTTGCAAGTTGCAAATACAAAATATGAAATAAACCTACTTATCTTTTCTCTTCAAGCTGAAGCAATCTACTAACAGTCATTGAAATGCAGTAATGAAGCTTTCTACGTGTTTTTGCAGTGTGAAGGGTCAAAAGAATAACAATCAGTTTGGCACAGGACAGCAGTGGGGAATTTTGTGGGGGTAGGAGATTCGGTGTCGTTTCTGGGAAGGGTGCTTGATGGCCAAATAAATTTTCACATCCAGATTTTAAAATCCAGTCTTCAGCTTTGCAATTACAATTAGTGTTTCCAATTTTGCATTCTGAGATATAATTGTATTGAGAAATTTAGTTATTTCAGTACTCTCTTATGTGCGTGGATACTTTTCCAGTATCACTGTGATGTATGGTCTACCTATTTTTACCTCATCTTACATGTCAACTAACTGTTGTTGCTTCCATGATCACATGTGTCTGAAAATTTTACAAGATTTTGATAAAGAATATATTTACATAGTTACTTTGCTACCTTTAACCACTCCGTAAAAGGGGGTGTAGACACAATAAGATTACGAACATAGAGGGCTGTGATGTGACAGTCTGACAACTCAACTAAAATTAAACTAAAACTAAATTAAGAGTCACCTATATCATGCGAGACATGTCATCGTGATATCTCCTGAAATAACTGAAGAAAGGGAATATATAATTCTACCTCTTCAAAAAAGAGCATCAAGGAGGGATTTCTCTAAAAAGTCTGATTGAATTTTTATGGGCTGGAAGGACACAACTTTCACACTGAGCAACGGCAGACTGAAACGCAAAAAGGGAACAAGTCTGTTCTGTAAGCTGCAGGATATTAATTGCAAAGCTCTAGTCCTACATTTCTTGCTTAAGTAATAGTTACTTACCTGATCTGTACCTTTAGAGGCATTTCTTGTAATGAGTTACATCAGCAGTGTTCCAATACTTACGGGATGCATATTAGTCACGCAAGCTGACGGGCCTGTGGCTGTTTTTCCACATGGATATTGTAGACATTATTATCAGTAGCTTAACCTGTTGGGTTCAAGATCCAGGTCAGGAGTTTCTGTGCTGCTTTCATAAAGTTTYACTTCAATTAGCTGTTTTTATCCATTAAATGGTGCACTAAATAGTTCTGTGTATTAATTTTATGTATAGCTATGATATCTGCAAAGCATTGTAGAGTCCATCAGGGGAAGGATAAACCACGCAACAGGTAAGCATCATCACTGTCGTGCCGTTAGGTCATTTAATCCCCCAAGTATGTGTTTTTCATTTYATAGTGAATAATAATAGTTTCAAAATCCTGTAATCATCCATGACAGCAAAACTTCTGTGATATCACTTCTTTACGTTTTTTATATTTTTCTTTCACTTCTACTTCTACAGTGTGCTTCATTTATCTTAGCTTTTTCTTCTCAAGAGAGAAGGAGAGATTATAAGGAATTGAATGAAGAGCATGTTAGCCAATCTGGTGGTTGTTTTATTTTCAGTTTTAGATGGAAAGTTGAGTTCCTAGATAATTTGACCGTATCATGGCATATTAATTGCTCAGACAAGGAGAGCCATAAGGGCACCTTTTCTGTTGCACGCGCTGGGAAGTGAGATGTRCACTGCACCAGAATCAAGGATTTGCTGGTTGTGGCACAGGACTGCAGTGAGGGATCTCTTGCTGTTGAGACGTAAGGTTAGGGCTCAGCATAGAGGAGGCAGTACTCTGTGCTTATACAACAGTTACCCTGAGAATAAGACCAAGGTGTAGGTATCCTGATAAGACTTTTAATATTAATAATTTTAAAGAAAGCAGGAGAATAAAATGAGGCAACAAGAAGAAAAAATAAATCAGTGCTAATCCCTGAGTGGCACATCAGAGAAACTCTGGCAGTAGTACGGTAACGTAGGATAAGGGAAAATRAGCAGTAGATACACTATACTATGGACTAAATACTGTAGGTGAAATGTATATATAAAAGGTTTTAATGAAGAGGCTTTATGCAAGACTACTGAGAATRTAAATTGTTTGTTTGCCTATGGAATAGTACTATTGTAGTCTTCTAAATGCTGTCATGAGTTTTGTGGAGAATTTACCTGGATTCATCTGTGCACGTCAACTGAGGCRTTTTACTTAGGTGCAATCCCCAGCTCTTCAGTCCGTGGGACGCCCARTAGTAATTTTTATCAAAGGGGATGGAGCCTCTTCAGTAATGCTGTCCCAGTTCACTCCAATTCAAAGAGAGACTACTGAATAGGTCCTGTATATCATAACAGATCTAATTAATACTCTCTGTGCTCTAATATTCAGAGATATCAGATAGTCTTGATCTTCCCTTCTTTAGTGCTGCATTTATTCCCTGCCCTTCTGATGTAGGTACTCCCTTTTAAGTGTCCAGGAAGCAGACATTAGTTAGGATACCTCAACAGRGCGTTATTTCTGGTCAGTCCAGTGAGAAATTTTGTATACCAGATAAATCCTGTCTATCAGTAGATCGTCARAAATATTCAGACAAATGTCTGTCTTCCCTCTTCTTGTGCAACGAAGGAGTTTTGAATAGCTCTAAAAAAAATCAGTTTATTCTCCCTATAGGAAGATGAGATGCTTTTTCTGTGGACAGCTAACACAAAGAAAGTCAAGACTAGGATAGTCTTAAAGTTTATGAGTTCTGGCATAAATGAGATTCCCGTTTCTCAAATGGAGGAATGAAAGGATATGGAATGAAAGGATTCCAGGATATTCTGGAATCTTTTCTCAAAAGATAGATGAGGTGGCATGACTGTATATATACAGTACAAGCTCACTTTTTCTTCCCTTTAAAGCAGGACTGAGTAAAACATTGATGTTTAAAAGACAGTTCAGCAAACAGTTTTTGTTTCAGTTCACATAGGGCTTGCTCCARTTCCTGTTAAAGACACTGGACACAGTCCCTTAATGTAGTAATTGAATTTGGGCCATGGGCTCAAGTCCCTGGAGTTCTGGCTTGAAATTTCATTTAAAACAAAGGAAAAATACTTAGACTCACCCCCAAAAGTTTGACTTCTGTCTGGATTCCAAACCTATCTCTATTTTTTGGTGTACTTTCCGAGCAAAAGCTAAAATTCCTACATAATACCAAAAATTAGTTTTCCCTGTGCTCCTTTGCTGATGTCTTATTACTCTCTTCCCGTCTCTTGCACACATAGGAAGAAATGAAAGAGCACGACCATCAGCTCTTTCTCACAGTCTGTTCGTGAAAATTGATGTCATCAGGATTGCTTGGCGTCCTAGAGCCTTTTCTTCTCAGCTTTTGCAGCCAGCTGTTTRAAGCTGAGTGCATGAGTGTCAAATAAGACTTTGTAATAGCTCTAGTAAGAAAACTGAAAACWCTGAATTATAATTGAGCTAGAAACCATGATTGTGGCGAGGGCAAGAAAAATATAGCTACAGAGCTGTATTACAGAGCTTTTCACTAATGGAAATACTTCCCACACTTTTGCTGAAGATTCAGTGTCTGTGAGTGACATGTGTAATGATAAGAATATACTCATATTCACATTGTAAAACTTTTTATTGTCATACTATTACCATGGTTATTGCATTATTCTGCCACAGGTGGTTGTAGGTTTTTTCATCAATGATTATGCTGCTCAYAGCTCTTCACAAGTCTTTTGAAATAACTTGTATAAGCATAACTTTTTCTGAATATATATATATTTATATATCTTTTAAAAATATCTAGGTTTAATAATGGTACACAGTTTTCTGCAGTCATTTATATYGCACAGATTGGATTTGTCCTTGCCCAAAGATGTAGGTGAGTTACAATAGCTCTGAGTTGTTAGACAGAGGAAGTCTTGAAATAAGAAGTGGTTTGGGATGGCTCCAAAAGGGAGTGTGCGGGTATTATATTTATTTCTGAAGGTTTTGATAAACAGGAGATGAGATCATCTGGCAGATGAAGATGGGGAGAGAGACCATACAGAAGCGTAGTGAAGTGTTTTTATTATTTAAAGAGAGGGAGAAGGGTGAAGGTCAAATAATATGAATAAACAAATGAAAACGATTAGAAACACACCCACACAAAAAGAACAAGTCTTCCAAAGATATTCAGATTAAAGTTAGCATTCCTCGAAACTAGTTAAAGGCATCTATCACCTGCTTGTGAAAGACACAAGTGAGAAAGTTGCACTACTTGTCGTTTTTTGAGTCTGAACAGTTGGGAAGACTCAGCCTAGATTTTTCTCATGCCGCTGGGATTTTYAAGGTTCCCTTTCTGAAACTCCTCTGTCCAACTAGAAACTTTCTGAGCTTTTAGAAGAATCCTGGCCTCTCTGAACTGCATTTATTGCTCTGAAGTCCTTCGCTTCCGTCCCTCCTCAATCCCCTCAATTTTTGGCGCGTGCCTGAAAGCACCAGGGCAGGTTCGGCCGCAGCCGGTGTTGCTGGCGTGCCGTGGGGAAGGCAGGCCGTGCCGCAGAGCAGGCGCTGGAATGGGGAACCCGTGGGGCGGAGACCTGGTTGCCTGGCTGAACGCAAAAACGTGCTCGTACCTAACTTCAGGAGGTGTCGGTGCTTTCATGACACTGTGTAATTCCTGTGCCGTTRATATGGTGCGAGTCTGATTTATAGCAGCAATTTTCCTAGGGCATTTTTGAGCTCTATACYGTTTTGGAAGGTTTGGTCTCTAGGAGCATCATAATGAAATCACTAATATGATCAGAAAATCTCTAACAAGATAAACCAAATTCTCATTCTTCTTCCTGTCGCTAGCAGTGTTGAAAATGTTTTTGTTGCCCTCCTCATCAGCCTGCTCTCAGCTCGCAGGGGGCATATTTGGCAGCTGCAACAGCGCTGTGCCAAGTCTGGGAGTGCATTTTTCACGTGTTAGTAACTAGGTCCATCGCTGCCTGTGTTAGAGCAGAACCACTCATTTATGTAAATCACATGTGGTCTGTGAGGAATTTAGTCACTGTTGCATGCTCCCGACTACAGTTTTTGCCAAAGCCCCGCATGAGCTCAACTTACAAGGTCGTGTGACAGCACTTAATCATGGGAAGAGATTGTTTTTGATGCTGACATTTGATGCAGAAAGGAGCGGCTGAGTCTTAGCCACCAGTGTCCCTTTTACAGTCTACTCGAAGACTGAGGTCTTGTTGCAGCATGGACTTGAAAGAGATGTGTTTTGGTGCCAAAGCACAAATGCCAAAAAGCAAAAAAGCATAACAAGTATCAATACGAAGATTATCTCAGATGAAAACAGTCAAGATGGTATATAAAATGGCATAGCACTGCATTAGGAATCTAATTAATAAATCCTTTCATAGTACAGTTGAGGCAGCCTACAAAAGCTGTGTTTCAAAGTGAGTCAGAATGCAGTGAATTACAGAGCAGGGACCAGTGGCCACGCGTTGTGTCCTGCCACTGAAAGCTGATCGGTTGGACTGTGCTTTCTGGCAGAAACACAAGATCTCCACGTCCAGAAGAGACAACCTAGATAAAATGCTGGTAGGAGCTGTTCCACCAGGTGCCTGGCCTGTGCATGCCCCTAAACGATGCCTGCAAGGACAAAGGTCTGAAAGCTAATGCCGCAGCCCAAACTGCCCAGTCCTCGGCTTTTGGGGGTGCACAATGTCTGGAGGAGGAAAACAGGCAGGCTTGAATAATTCCTACAGAAGGTAGCAAGARCAGCACTTACACTGGCAAATAATTGCAGAGGATGCAGACTTGGACTGTTGCAGCAACTGTGAGGCACGGGAGCAGGTGGAGTTTGCAAGGTCTGTGGCTCAGGAGGATGGGGACCTCTTGCAGAAAAGCRGAGAAGCTGCAGAAATGACTGGAGGATAATGCAAAAACAAGAGGAGCCAGGAGAAYTGCTGCTCAGCTGGTGGAGATACATTAGGCAGAAGAGAGGCAGTTTAGTTAGTGCAGCTGCTTACAGAATTACTTGTTTCTCAGAGCATATTCTTTAGAGCAAATCGTATTCCAGATAGCCCTCAACTTGTTTCTTGGGGTGTGGAACTATAGMAAAAAATCTTGCATTTCTGAAGAAATCAACATCTTGGAATCTTCTCTCTTTCTTTCTTTCTTTCTCTCTTTCTTACCCTAGTTGGCTAACTCTTTTGCTGCAATGATAGATACAGAAGCATCTCTTGATGCTTAAGTGGTTATATTACCAATCAGAAATTTGATTTGTAAAAGCCAATTTCAATATCAATTAAAAAAAAATATGTTATGGAAATAGATTAGAAGTCTAARTTCAGAAATCCAAGAAGCTAGAAAAAATATTTAAAGACCCACTGACTTCTTTCCAAATACCAATATTGATTCTGTGATTGCGATCTTGGATGCTGTGAGAATTATCATTACATATATGTAAAATATTTTACACCTGGAATCACATAGTTAGTACAGGTAATGTTTGCCTTCCCCCCCCATAATATAACTTAAACCTCAAAATTTATAATACTTGCTGCTGCTTTTCTTTTCTTTTGGGAAACAACATTAGGAATGATATAAATAAGGTCAGAAAATAAATGTCTTTTGAAGATGTAAATCCCTCTCCCTCATCAAGTTACATTTAGGTCATTGCATTAAAATCTTTTGAACTGTAGCCTCGTTGAAAGTGAGTGGCCTGATCCATTCTGCTCTCTCGAGCCGGTGACTGTATTTCAGCAGCGCAGCGCCAACAGAATCGCTTCATATCAAAGATTCCTCRGAAGGTAAATTCAGAATCTAGTTAAATAAATGAAGAACAGCTTGTGAAATGCAATCTCTCTCCATTATCTTACCAACCTCAATAGCTGCCTAAAAATGGATTTTCAGCTGGGCTGAATGCATCGCCCCCATTATCTCGCTAACCTGGTGGCACTACACAAATTGTTCCAGTAGAGACTTGGAGGAGATAACGAGTGCAGATTGCATACTGACGGGGGAGTCCTCATTTCTGCCTTTGGAAATAAACAGCCCTTTTGTCCACTGCAGACCAGGAGTCACCAATCCAATGAATCATTTTGTTGCAGTTTAAAGAAACACTGCAAATTTCAGCAGCTTGCTCCCATTCTGGAATTACAAAGAAAGGTGAGGGACAGGAGAGAGGATGAAGGAACTCATGTGAAAGTTAAAAGCTCTCCTAGTAAGGAAAAAAAATYGTTAAAATTTTTCAGGAGTAGCTTAAGTGTTTCCTTCAATTTTAATAATGAACCGCGTGTAGTTTTTTAAAAATCTTGACTCTTGTTTTTGCAAAGTGCCAGAAGTAGCGCATGCGTGCGTGTGTGTTGGCTCATTCACAGTGTGTAATTTTCCTTCACATGCTGCACAATTTTGCTTTTCTGGTGAAAAAGAAAGGGGGAAATGGGAAACAAATTTGCAGACAGGTCTCACCCCGAACCTGACATTTTTAAAAAATACCTAGATACTATAAGAATGAGTCCAAATTTACTCTTGCCACTTTTTTTTTTAAATCATCTCTGAAAAAGAAAGTAAATGAGAGGCTTACTTTACTATCCATATTTTTAATGTTATCCTCTTTAAAAAGGATCAGAGTCAACTTTGTTCCCCTTTTTACAGAACTATTTGAGCTACTCGTTCTGCATTCCAAGATGAGAATAAAATATGTTGTTTAAATATGAAAAAAAAAAATCTTCAAAGCAGCAGTTATATAATGAAAGCACAAGCTAAAGCCCCAAAAAGTCCTTTGTATAGAGGTTTATTTTTAAAACATTATGAATTGTTGTCACTCACCAAGAAGCATTGAGATTATATTGAACACCTACAAAAGATCAAAGAACTTCCACATTCTGTCAATTCTGCACTTTTAGTTTAACAAGTACATCAAATAAATTATTCTTTGGCTTTTTATTTGAATGTGAAGTACAGTAATCAGTGCTCTGAAGCTAATCTGATTATGTAGCTTATTTCACAGAAGCTGCTCTATCTCTTTTTCAGTGAAGATTGGTCCAAAAAATCAGTGTTACTTTTTTATAACTTTAAAATTCAGGAATATTATTATCTAATGATTATATTACTGGCAGCCAGCATATACTGTCCCTCTTTACAAATACCAAAGACAGCAAAACTAAACAAATGGTTTTCCCCTGCTTGAAAGAAGCAGAATTTTCGCTTTGTTAAATTAGTGAAGAGTTAGTAAAAGCCTAATCTTTTTCATGAGCAGAGGTTGCAAGTAGCTATTTGCACATATAAGAATTTCTTTCTGTATTATTTTGGGGGGTTATACTACAAGTATAAATGCTATGAAAATGCAAATGAAATACTACAGTCCTTTAGAGATGCATAATATGTAACGCATCTCTAAAGATGAAGAACTGTTCTTTCAGAGGAAAATTCCCTTTCTTTCCTCATTACACAACTTGCTTGTTTTGTTCTACATAATTTTGTTTAAGATTTCTGCAAAAAACACCACTCTGGTGTCATAAATCAAAAAATATTTTATAAAAGAGTTGCTTGTGGTGAAGTGGGTGTGGGGTATTGATGGCTGCTCCTGGTACCGGTACGGTGGTGGCAGGTCTCAATTTGTTGAAGTTCATGTTCTGGAAAGTAGAAGTTTTTCTAGGCTCCTTTAATATCTTGGCATAACAGAAACATGGCAAGACATTACAAGGAATGTTTCATTGATCTGCCTAAAATAGAGCTGTATTTACTTTTGTATTTCTTCCTGCTTCCGTTATCATCAGTAGCAGAGAATTCAGCCTATTCGCTTTGTTAAGAAATATTAATACGGGACAGTCATGCAATATTATGTGTCATAAACATGGTTAAWTTTTTCCCAATATATTTTATTGCTTGTATCTGTGAACACTATGTAAGTTGGGGGTGGTTCTTAGTTAATCAGCTCTTTTCCAAATGTATTAMTATGTTCTGAGTGTATTTCTTTAGGGCTTTTTTCACCGGTTTTACAACTAGAAAGTTTTCTTTAGATCAGTACTATATTGTGTAGGTTTAGCTGTTATGTTTCGGGGGGTTGATGTGGAGATTTCTCCACAAAATCATATGGCTTGTTTTGTGCAAAATACTAGATAATCCTAACGATCATCGTTTAAGGCCATAAAATAATAATAATGTCATCGTTTAAGGCCGTAAAAACCTTACCGACACTCCTTTAGCTTTCAGGCTTTAGACATGCAAAGAGTTAAAGTTTGGCTGAGGACTCCCTGCCAGAAACTTGACATATGAAGACTGAAAGGTTGGCACCCTCTCCAGAACGTGGAAACCCAGGAAAACGAAAAAGCTTCCAATACAAATGAAAATAGCAAGAGGAGCTTAGGGAGAAGGCTCGTGTTGCCATCTGCGGTGTTTTGGGGCGCCGAGCTGCACCTGGGGCCGTGCTGGGGCCTGCGGCAGCGCCCGCCGGTCCCCGCTGGGGAACAGCGAGGAGATAAGGAACGTTTAAAGCTAACGAAAGGGGTGCACCTCTCGTCTTGTTCGCTTCGGCCATCCCGTACCCGTCCGCCTTCCCCGAGGGTCCGTTGCTTTAAGACCTTTCACGTCCTTTGCTCAGCATTTCCCCTGGCATCCCATCGCACTTCGGTCGAGTGGTGCTGTGGAAGAAGTTCTTCAGAAGTTTGAACGCGCTCTCCTGTGCRCGTGAGCCCCAGGAGTCCCATCCGCGTGCGTCCGCAGGGAGGCTGGTGCCAGATGTGGCTGAACAGTATCTTTCAGACCATGCACAGCCTTCACCACRCTCATGGATTTCACAGTTGGAATGAAATTTTTATTTATAACACTTTGGATTATTCTGCCCTTTTATATGGCTGTAATTTCTGGTGTCCAGGCTTCAAAGGAATTTTCTCCYGTAGGTGAGATGTGGAGGTATCAGCCCCTCAGATACCTCCACAYATAGAAATTGCTGACCAGAGTGGTGGGTCCCTGTGCTCTGGCAGGAAAAAGTGCCAGATGCTGCAGAAGAAAATAATTTGCTCCAGACCTCATCTGGGAACAAGCGTATGCCCTGAAGTTCATGGTTTTCACAATGTGTGTCCTTTGAAATGTCACGTTTGCTTTTTCCACTTACGGTTTTAGAGTTACTTCATGTCTGTAAATCATGTTTGCTCATCTGCGTTTCAGGTTTTTTAATACTCTGTGTTTTTCATAGTTTGTTCCCTTGATAACCTTGAGTATTTCATGTTTGTTTTTAAAGTGGTTGTTGTCTTAACAGTAACAGTTAAAGTGCACGTTTCCTACAGCTGAGGTCAAGCTCTTATAGTGAGTGTTTCTCTTTAGTACGGGTAGCACTTAATAGGAAGAAACTTTTGTGCGTGCTGACATGTTTCAACGTTAAGAAGGATGGAGGGCYTAACGTATTTCATGGCAGCAAGTCCCTTGAGCGTACCGTTGGTTTAGACAACCACATTTTTGCTTTCAAAGAATTTGCACTTCTTGCTTTTTCCAAAAATCTGTTTGAACATTTTACACTAAGTGCAATTAAAAAGTTACTTTTGCACTGCTGAAATCGTAACTTACTCTTTATATTCCATTACAACACCACAATTGCAGGATGGACGTTGACCAGAAGCCACCCAAGAGGGATGAATCGACCCACCTGAGTTTCCCTAAGGGGTCACCTTCGGTTTTACCATTGGGAGTGTCGGTCTCTCGCCTTTGTGGGGGGGGGGAGGACCGGGGGGACCTTGGTCGTAAGTGAGGTTGATGAATCTGTGCCCAAGTCTCCAGCACCTTGGTAGTCAAAATTACTTCATAATTTCTTTGTATTAAATAAGCAAAACTTGTGAAAACAACAGGAATTCAGTGTTGCTAAGAGACCACGCATGACAGATTTCACCCAAAGGAAAGCTTTGGGAAAATATGAGCATATGAAAGAACAGTCATCAGTTTACATTTGTAGCCAAATGCTATCAACTGTTCTCTGGCATAATAGCATAAATAATGAATGCTTCAAAAAAGTGTGCTTATAATTAACATTTGACTGTTTAATAAATAAGTAGGTCAGGTCAGTTCCAGTTGTGCTTATCAGCTATATGAATGTGGCTAGAGAATTTCTTTTGGGGAGTTACATTTCTTAAAATCTGTTGCGAAGTTTCAGTGCTTGGCCTGAAAGTCCTTTCTTCCCACTAGGTTAAATACTGAGAAATAAAACCAAAATATATAAATATAGTATACCCAAAAGCAAAAAATTAATTTCCAACACAGATGGGTTTCAGGAGGTCCGCTGCCAAAGATTTTAAAATTCGTGTGCCAGGGGGCAATTTGCTTGCAACACAAGAAAATGTATCCAATTACCCTCATGAAATTGTGAGTTTTGCTCCCTAACCAGCCATTTGATGGGGCACTTGAAATGTAGGTACAAGCGATAATATCTGTTTCTAATGCTCTTGAGAGAATGATATGTTCAGTCTATGTTRTTTCCTACGTCTATCGAAATATGAGGAAAATAGGTAATAAGGATTATAAATCGACAAATATTAAGCTATAGGTAAAAATTAATAACAATTTTTTCTATATATACTGTAAACTCATTAAAAAMATAACCTTTCCAGACAAGATGATATATGCTACAAGGAGTAATTCTCTTTCAGCGGTTTGCTGCAGCCCAGATTCTTCTGCATTTGCTGAATGAAACTGGTCCTGGTTGATCTGACTTYGAATTTCCCCGCGGTCGGTGAAGAGTGAAAAGCAGCGCAGCAGCAGCAGCAGCAACGCTCACCCACGTACGCTTGGTAAGTTGTGTGAGTTGCCAAATTTTGCTGTATTAATGTGTTTGAGTTCTCTGATCATTCTAAAATGATTGCAGAAAAATGGAATAGAGAGCAGACCAAAAAGTCAAATATACGTAAAYGCTTCCTGTTGCATAACCTTCCTGTAGGTAGGCCACACATATCTCATGTATGCAAGAAATTCTCTCTCTATTTGGTTTAAACCATGACTGATTTAGATTGGAATCTTCTATCTTTTTTTTCCTCCTATTCCTCCTGCTCTGATTTAATTTCGTGGAAAATTCTCCAACATCTTTCATTTTGATCCCTGTTGGAAAACGTGACGGGCAGATAAAGTTAAAGGGGCTGCTAAGAGCCGGCACCCAGACAGTTGTCAGAGTCCTGACACTCGCAGAGAAGCGTTAAAAAGTTGAGAAAGAAATCCTTCCTTTAATTAAAGTCAATGGAGGAACTCCCATAGAGTACAGTAGRTCCAGAATATTAACTAGAACCTTTCAAGTCTGTAAAACTAGTGCAGAAAGCTAATGAGTGCTGGTTATGCAATATTTAACATACACAAAATCATTTTTTAAGGTTCTTTATTGCTCACGTTGTCATTTCTTTAAGTCGACTGGCAACATGATTTGATAGTCTGACAAAGCTGAATTAACCTCTTGAGGACAAATGAAGTTCCTTTTTCAAGCATCTCTCTTGGTAGGACTAGATCACACAGTAAACCTTGTTACATTTTGATTTTTCCTAAGYGACCTTCTAAACAATTTTTTTTCTGAACTTAATAGGGAAGAATCTGTTGTAAAGAAGATTAGGTATGGTTATGCAGATAAATGAAAAAAAAATCAGTTTCAGCTGACTGGGCTTACTGGACTTCTGTCCAGGTGATAGTTGGAAAGGAAAATTTCCTTTGACTGACAGATACTCCCAGTCCAATTTGAAAGACCGAATGCTGATAGCATTTACAAAAACGCAAATGGTCAAGGCCCATAGATTATACCTGACCTAAATATGTTTTGGACATGTTAGCATTGTAAGATTCATCGTAAATTTTCTATTGATGAGGATGATGATAAAAACATACAAGACTGAGCGACAGAACCCACGTGAAGCAGTAGTGGCGAACCGATCTGAGTACCTGCCCCTCGCGTGTAACGAGTGCAACGCAGCAGAGGGGTAAGGACGCGCCGTACCAAGCTTGGGGACGGACGCCGTGTGATCTACCCACCCGAGTGTTGTGAGAAATAATTATTTAATGTTCATGGAGCGCACAGAAAATTAAAAGTGCTATCCAGTGGTTGCAATTAAAAATCTTTACAATTGGGCTTTGCAATCAGATGACATTATCACAGTATTCCCCTTTTGCTCAGTGTGGGAATATCTGGGGAATACTGCAAATCCAGGACTGCAGCAATGGCATTAATTACTTGCGAATGTAATTAGAAAAAACAATACGGGTGATCTCTGAGGCTCATGAAGTACCTAGTTACTAGAGCAACTAGAATTTGGGCCTGAAAATGTCGCATTTCAGATTAGGATTTTACATTTCATTTACAAATGCCTGGTACAAGGGTTTACAATTCAAACGTTTCTGATTGCCTTTCTGCAGCTGGGAAGGATCCGATGAGGAAATCCTGGCCTCGTTTAAATGAGCCTTGAAATATCTTTTGCTTTACTAGGCAAAGTTTCATCCTCAGTCACTTGCCAAAAGCTCTGGAGGAAGTATCTGTCACAGAATTGCTGGAAGTCGTGGGTACGCTGGGTAGAGCTGTGCAGAATATTTAAAGTATAGTTCAGAATTATTTAAAATATTCCAGCTATTAAACAAAGACCTTAAAGACCTTAAAGGAGTTGGAATTTTTTTTAACCTATCATAATAGAGATGAGAGTATGACATCTAAAAAAATTCTGATATTTTGATACAAAATTTCCATCACACTTTTTACCTCTTTTTCCTTCCATTATTTTACTCCTAAGCAAAACCTGGAAGCCTGGAGTGAAATAAGGTCTTAGTGATTTTTCACATCCTTCAACTTTTAGTTCATGCATCAGATCACTTGGCCATGACTTYTCCGTATTTTAAATGGACTCGGAGACCTGCATTTCAGTTTAGGCTTTCAAGGTGAACAGTCGTATTCGGTAATCTGTGTATTTTGCGCGGAGAGATGCTCCGTTCTGCCGCGGCGGGCGGGAGAGGCGCACGGCGGTGCCGCCGGCGGGCTCCTCTGCAGCGCCCGGCCCGCGACGGGCACCGCGGCTGCCCCCGCCGCCCTCCCTTCCTGGCGGTCGCTTCTGGTGGTTGTGCAGATTTTTCATTTTTGCACTAAGTGCAGAAAGTGCAAATTAGTAGTGTTTCCCGTAACGGTAGTGAAAGCGTAGTCTTAGGTTAAGAACCCCACTAGAATACAGARGTTTGGCAGCATTTACATCCTTAGTTGTAGTTTGTTAAATAGACATTTCGGATTGAATTTAGCATGATCAAATAGATAATTTTCAAGAAATAATTTAGGATTTTGACCTCTGCGTTTGGCTCCCGCACTATGCGTKTCCTTGAGTACGTGGTCACCTACAAGCGAACAGGGAGGGCGCGACGTGGCAGCGGCGGGCGAAGGCCGTGGTTTCTGCGGGCGTCTGAGGTGGCTGGCGGCTGCCTCACGGCGCGGCGCAGAACGGCTGCGATCTCCGCCGCGTGCAAGCAGCGTCTCCGCAGCGCACCGCGGCAGGACGGCGCTCTGGCACACCCGGGGCGCTCTGGGTGTTTCTGAAGCCTCTTACTAAGTTGCTTGTTTCATCGCGAACGTGGGGATTAACCGTGTGTGTAAGTCGCCCGTGAGTATTCGGGCGTTCGTCGATGGACTTTCTGCGCGCTCTCTGTGCGTTTAAACACGCGCTTGCACGTTCACATAGAGAGACGAAAACTAGAGAGAAAATCGTTCTTAACGTTGTMTCATTTGGGCTTTTTTTCCAGCTTAACCACAACTTAGTTATCTTTTTAGCATTCCGGCTTTTGTGGATGCRCGGGAGCTTGACCTGTTTTCCGTTTGCAGTTGGCTTTGGGGTTGTTTTGCGACRGAGCAGGAGAGAAGGAGATGCTGGGGACTGGCATGTGGCAGATGGGTTGGGTCTTCGACAGCTAATAGTAGATAGAAACTAAAAGTTTACTCTTCAGAAATCTTTCCCGTTTTTACCACACATACAGTACTGATCTGATTTGGAAAAAGTGTGGTCTTAATAAAAAACCAAATCCTTCAGCAACATAACAAAACCATTTAAGGTAAAATATAGCTGCTTTTAATTTAAAATTGTTCACTTTTATTCTTCAGTGGAGATGCGCACAGTTAGGCTCAGGACAGACAGAGGAATAAGAACTGTACTCAGGATTTTATAAAGACATTTAGAGACATTTCTAGCCTGAGCTCTCTGCACATCGTCGGACGTGGTGCAGAGCWCCCTGCGGCGAGGTGCCCTGCAAGGGCTATCGCAGTGGCAGAGCAGGGTGCAGACCCTTGCGGAGATCGTGATCCTCGACCACAATGCTTCTACCAAAAAAGCTCCCAAATTGATTCCCTTCGTGTTTGAAGTGCARTTACGAGCTACTTCAGATCTCACGGGATGCTACTTCCAGCGATGTTTATGGTTTTCAGCTGCCAAAAGCTTGTCCATTTTGATGTGCCAAGCTGGCTTGGACTTTCTCTATAAATATCTGAATTGCTGTGGGCATCAACCCTGCTGTTATATATTTAGTATTCTCTGTAACTAGCATCAGCATTTACACGCCATAAATGTCTATGCTTTAATTGCGTTATAAATCAGTATTTTATTGTCAGAATTTTATTATATGTTAACACATGAAAAAGTGGGTTTATCTCTCTTTGGAGTAATCACAGTATTTTAATATTTCAGGTAAGCACGTTGGCAAACATGCCTACAGATATGAAGTTCTTATGTCRTGGGAAGAACGCAGCAATAATAGAGTAGCACAGAGTCATGATTTGCTGTTGTTATGTTAAAGGGCATTTTGGCTCTAGGACTTTGCTATTCTTGAGTCAAGCAAAGCATTGACCATTTGTTTAGCTTGTCATTGACTTTGTCCAAGACTATTATTAACTGCAAAATGTCAAACAGGATGTTTATAACAAGTAATAAAAAAGGTAAAAAATTGAATTTAATAGGGAAAAAACAGTGATTTGGCTACATGTAGCTTACTGCCTTAACAATCTTGTACTGGAGTAAGAAAAAATGAAAATTAAACATCGCTTTCTGATCCAGTCAGTCTTCCAGAAGTTCTGGCTAAGGTTTAAGGTGTGSTATTTTACAGCTGCAATAAGGGGGAAAAATAACTATTTTTGCATATGCAGGGAAAAGGTTGTCTGGAGAAACCTCTAGGGTATTTTGGGAAATGCTAACAAAGGGAGCTTCTTAACACAGCAAAATGCCAAAAAATGAGCAGACATTTTCAGAGGGCTTGAACTGGGATATTCGACAGTGGGACCTCGGCAGAAGGGCCTAGAATAGTGATCGTCTCAGGTGCTCTCAGCACTTGTCCTTGCCCCTGCATGGTATTATTGGCATGTAGGTTTGATAATGACATCACTGGGTGTAGGTGATGGATGAGGAAAAGAAGAAAAAAGATGGAAAATTTTTCTGAGAGGTCACAAAAGAATTACAGATTCTTTAGGCCAAATTCTTCCTAACTTTAAATAAACCCAAATTTCATTCTTTTTATACAAAAATGGTATCATGTTGATGTCTGGGTACTAGTCAAACGCTACCACAATCACATACAATAGCAAAATACAAAATTTTTAAAATAATTACTCTGTAGTTAATTTTGGTCTCATTTGAGTAGGTATCTTTTTCAAGACTGTCTTCTGAACCTAAGTCGTATTACAGAGAAATGTTGGTTTTAAATCACAGGTATGCTTTACTGCTGAAAACAATAAATCTGTAGCACTGGAAACCTAGAAAGCCTATTTTTGATTTCAAGGTTTAGCTTGCAAATCAAAGAAGGAACGATGGATGCARACTTTCCTGCTGTCAGTCTCTTAATGGTGACTGTTGGAAGAACATACTGAATTTACCACTGATGTTCTTACTGCAGACTTTGCCAAAATAGTTTTATTAATAGTGATGTACTTAATGCTCCTCTGAAAAGTATTTAAGTGCAAAAAGTAGGAGTTTTCTCTGAGCTGATACAATATGGAGAAGTATAATATAAAGCGCACTCTCTATATGTTCTTTCATATAGAGAAGGACATATTTAGTGTCTTTACTCATTGGTCTTTGAAAATGATGATTGAAATCCAAATTGGTGTTGTTCATATTCTGCTGATGTATGTATTTGCCTGAAAAAAAAAGAAAAAAGGACTAAACCCATTACATTGCCCAGCAACAGCATCTAGCTTGTATATTTTCAAGTTACTGTGGATCTGAACTCATCAGTTAGTGGTGAATCATTTTCATTACCAGCCCACTGAGCTGCCCAAGCATCCTGCTATGAGAGTTATCAGGCTCACTGGGTCACAATAAAGCCATTTACCTCACTTTCTCAGAACCCCTATGACAAGTATAAGCATCCCTTCATCTGTCTTTTGGTCGTGTCTTCTGTCATTGTCAATCCTTGAGCGTTAAACAACTGCTAACTTGATTAAAGTGTTTATTCTACTGAGCAACCCATACCTTAATTAAGGTTAATCCACCATTTAACTAAATGAGGAAGAATATATGAGTGTATATACAACAGAAAGGTAAGGTATAAACTTCTGAAATGAGAGGTATTAGTGGTAGATAGTGATACTCATCTAAATAAGATTATTCAAAAAAAAAAAAAAAAAAAAAAAAAAAAAAAAAAGGTCAGTCAGTGACTGCACAGCTTAAATATTCAGTCAATAGTCCCAGACTGATGTTCTGGAAAGTAAAACCCATAGATATAATTTGAGGTTCATTAGGTTTGCTAGAAGTTATTGTAAAAGATCATTCTGAAAAATAATTCTGCTCAGCTGAAGATGCAGGGCTAGGGTGAGATGCTGCAGTAGGAAAGAAATGTGCATAGAGCTGAGAAAACTTACAATTAGCAAATAGATAATTTGAATATCACTGTTTCTTCTGTCTGCCCTGAAATATTGGATTAATGATTTATATGATCGAATTGCATCCTCCACATCTTTTTGTAATCTGATTCTTTTTGTCTCGTGTTCACAGATCTCAATTAGCCATACATTTTCTTTATGGTGCTATGTTTTTTCTTCCTTATTTTCTTCTCTTTRTTTTTGTTGTTTCTCACTACATGTACATGAAAATTAATTTCAGTTTCCCGAAAGTGGAGTTAGAAGACTTTGCTATCAGTGTGAATTTCTGGGTTTTAATGAAACGTGTTCCTAGATATTTTYTTTTCAGACTTCATCCAGACCTTGCATTCTGGATGTGTAGTGGGTACTTAAAGCTGGACTATTCCTATTTAACAGGCTTATGAAAATGCAGGGTGGAATATATTATATATAGACACAATTGCAGAAAGTCAGTAAAGAAATACGGAGACCCGTAAGCGAGTGAGGTCTGCGCCAGCTGAGCGGGGTGGTGTTTGACATCTCCTTTGCAGCTTCTGTGCGTTGTCGTTCTGCGTAATGACTGAAAGGACAAAAATCCTGCTCAGGTTCAGGAAAACTGCCGGAGCTCCGGAGGCAGGTTGAGGTGCACGAATCAGATCCATCCTGTAAGGCAGAAATGGAGTCAGACTGCATGGTTTTGATGAGAGCATTAGGGTGAAGTGATAGATTGAGCTGATATTACTGAGATGGGGGAAGCTTTATATCATGAAAGAATGGGTAGACAAGGAGATAAAACAATACTATGCTTTGTGTCAACAAGAAATGTGAAATGTGTGAGGAAATACATGGAATTATAAAAAAGAATGAGTTTTCTTTCTCTCAAGCACACTAGTATTTGCATAAATTTTCTTGTTTACTGCTTGTTGTAGACTTYGGATATATTGACTTTCTGATGCTTTTTTTATATACCTTGCTTGAGCATATGGTTACTTATTTAAATCTCAATCCTTCAAGCATTTAATGCTTTGTATCATGATAATGATGTGTGCAGTGGGAATACTGGCAATAGTAAGCAATAGGCTTCTGTAGCAGGGGATGTAAGGACTGCGCCACGTGTGTGGCGGGGGGTTGTTTTAAAGAGGATCGCATTGCAATTAAATCTCTGGGTTATGACTTTAGAGGTGTGGATTTAGTTTCTATCTCCGTTGTAGGTTTTCTTTGTGACTCCATGGAGRTCATTGAATCTCTGTTCCCGTTTCCCATCTATAGCGTGCAGATATTGCATTGGGTTTGTATCAGAGCAGATTAGCTGAAGGTTGGGGGCCCGCAGCGAAATGCTGCTAACGAAGTGCAGCTACCCTTATGGAGTTTGCTTTCTGATTCAACATCCACGGAAAGAATCAGAAAAATAGGACAATGTCAGTTAATATCAAATAACGTAACAGTGCTAGAGTGTCTGTGTGCCAAGAAATAACGCTGTAATGGTAGCTATGCAGTCGGCATATTTTTTTATTTTTTGATTTATAAGACAGGTCAAGTTACAGATGTCTCTGGGTGCTCATCCTAGAAGATTAGACCTGGAAGTGGTCTCAAGAGATCCTCCAATTCATTCTTATATCCCAAGATCAACTCTACCAAAACTGTTCCTGAGTAATATTTGTCTACCTTTTTGCTCTGTTTAAGAWGAGGAAAAGAATTGAAAATAAGAGTCTATTGACTTATTTATTAAAATAAATCAGCATGTTTGTTAAATCTATAATGAAGTGATACTAGGGGAGAAGCAAATTTAACTGACCTGGCATTTTCTGTAAATTGTCCTTTCCTCTTTTCTCCTTCTTTTCCCTACCATTTTTTAAGTGGCGCAAGGGATTTATATTTCACATACTATACTTTTGTATATCTTCTGCTGTGATGTTTTGATACTCTCCATCTCATTTTCATCAATTATATTAATTATTCTGAGATATTCAGCATTTTGTTTTAAGTAAAATTTTATTACTGCTAGGTTTCTTATTATTCCACAGTTTTTTAATTGAATTTTCGGTCAGGACTCAGTACGTACTCTTTTCTGCAAMACTCCATGAAGCCATTTGGGTATTGATTAGCAGGAGTTTAAATATTCATTTTAGTGTAATTTAGTGACAATCTGAGAAGACAAATGTGTGGACAAATATGTGGGCATCCTCGTTCTGTTATGAGGAGAGCAGGAAGTACCACCCACAATCAACATTAACCAGCTCTCTCCATCGTAAGATTTAGTTTTCACATTTCTATATCACTCTAACTCTGTGCACTGACTTTGTACGTGAAAAATGTGCCTCAGTCTGAATTTACTTTTAAAAATGTCAGCAAAACCAGTATAAACTGTCCAGAATGAGGTAAGAGAAAAATATGTTGGTTTACTCATCTAAAAGATAATTTGGCTCTTCATAACGCCRTCCTTGAATACTCCTAGGTAGAAGTAGATGGGGGGAGTGTGACTCTTATATACAGGGTAGTGTTTTTGAATATTTAATATGAAACTCTGAAAATTAAAACAACTTAAAGCCTTCTGGGAAACTCTACTTTCTCAGACTTATTTTTAAAAGCAAAATTTACAAAATATTTATTCRCAGTTATCCAACCCCAGAGCCAAACACAAGTTCACCTGCAAACTTGTAGTTTTGCCAGGAGAGGGTTGGAGCACGTGAGCACGAAAACTCTTGTGCCTGTAGCAGGAGTATCCTCAGTAGCCCCTAAGCAGAGTGGGTGAAAGAGCCGAATCTTCCCACACTTCAGCTGTCAGCAAATATCTGAAATCCACTRTCAAAGTTTTGGGTCCTTTTCCAGAACTGGTCCGTGGAGAAGATGACAGCATGTGGACCTATGTAATGGACATAATCACCCAACACTGCTGAGGAAGTACATGACTTTAAACAAGATGTCACACAATAAGGGAATTAAAGAGGATTTTGGCAAAAAAAATACATAACAAAATATGTTGTGCATCAAGCCAGAGGTCCATCTAGCCCAGCAACCTGTGACAGGTAAGTACCTACAGAGGGTACTTAGGCAAGAGCAGAGGAAGAGAAGCCCAGAGGGACGCTCATCCAGAAGACTCTCCAGGTCTCCAGCCCTTCGTGGCACAGCAACATCATGAAGCAGAGGTTTTTTTCTCTATGGAAAGAAAACTATTTAGGTCCTGTGTCTCATTTATTTCAGCAGCTGGATAGGATTCAGTGAATGAGGCAGGGTGTTACAGGAAGAAAACAGGTGGCCTCGTGGTTAGTGACCTGGAGGATTGTTTTTTTCATACTCGTGACACACAGTAATGCTATGCTGGTTACTAAAACCATGTTTGATAAGGGTTTTACCTTAGCTGTGTATTTTCTGGACATCTGACTTGGGACTGTAATATATCCCAGTGCTGAGACCTCGCAGCTGCAACTGCAGTAAATTGCTCTGCTTTGGATATATAAAGTACAATATAACACTGAATCAGATTTTAGATTTCTGGCATTGCATCTGCTATCTTTAGAACAGGAATAACAATATGCACTTATCTCAGATAGCTGTTATGAATGTGTTGGGAAGGACCTAAATATTGCATTGATGGGTGTCGCAGAAAGGCTCTGAAGAAATTAATCATTTAGTCTACCGAGTCTGAATAGYGTACAGTAAACAAGGCATGTCACCATGCAGTAAACAGTGCGGGTAGAACCTAATATTGAATATGTACTCATTAAGTGAGTTCTGCCCATCTCGTGCGCTGATTGAGAGCATTTATTTCCTGTGGAAAACTAATTTGGAGCTTTATCACTAGGAGACTGAACAGAGCCTAAGAAAGTAGCCCATCTGTATGATAACGGTTCCTAATGTGTGAAATGCCCGGTTCTGAAACCTTAATAATTTATACAGCTGTGTGAACATCGTTTATTTCTAAAAGAGCAATACCTTTGGTTACTTTGACCTTATGTAGGATGCAATCATTTTTTTATGAAATAAGTCTATTTATTATTTGAGATACTACTTTTACCACCTRTAGAAACAAGTTGTGTAGGACTTTAGAGAGCAATCTTATTGGGCCAARATGTGGACATGTGAGTCCTGTAAGACCTTGCTAAGCAGTATAGCAACTTTGACATCATCACTGCTGGGTTTTCATCTTAGTAGAGGAATAATCAGCTAAAATGAGAAAGGGAACAAATGTGAATAGGATTTTCCAAATTATTCTCTGGTATAAATCTCTTAAACTCAAGCAGTAACAGCAGTGGAGAAGATGATATCTTCTCTGTGCACRGACAAGCGACCTTCTCTAGTGAATCATACCTGGCGACAGAACTAGCAACCTRCCAGTATTGTGAGGAAAGCAGTATTTTATTGAGTTGAGTCTGTTGGCTTTTTCACACAAGAAGTGTGAATTTCCCAAAGGCCTAGCACTATTTAGATTTACTCTTTATCATTTCTGTTAGACTGAACCTTCATCATGCAGTGATGCTCATGATAAAATGTGAGCTTTCTTGGGGGAAGTCAGGAAGTTGATGAGTTTCAGGAGCTTATTTGCCATCTTTGCCATCATGCTCTGGAGCTACAGTATTTTTTTTTTTTTTAATGACAAAAAAAATGAAATGAAGTAAAATTGATGTTAATGTCCTTGGAAAGTACTAGCCATTGCCTTTATTTAGCTGCATTTGCACTGTAGCATGGACCCCAGCAGGGTTTGCAGACCTAGACTTTGTATTGCTTGGTACCATTTTGGAGCCAAATTCAGAGTGAAAGGATATACTTTTCTCACAACAGCAGAGACACGTTTAGATAAAAGGGCAGAAATTATGCATTCAGCAGCCAGAAGTTCCGACAAAGTTGCAGACATTTCATTTGGGTCATGTCTAGAGCAAGCGAATAAGTTTATTTTTAAATTGTGTTAGCTAACGCTTTTTACTAACACAATAATCAAGAACCTGTAGTGAGTATACGCGGGACAATTTGTGTTCAGAAATGAACTCAGCTGCTCAGAGTCAATTGAAATGGTTGTATACTTCCCTAATCTAAACAAAAGCCTTGGAGAAATAATGTTGATAAAGTCGAAAAAGCTATTACTAATCCTTCTAAAATGAACTATTTGATTTTCCATTCCCATCTAGTCCACCAGTAAAGATCAGCAAAAAGGAAATCATTTTATAATTTTATTTGAAAGATTATGCTTCTAATAATGGACTTTTCCCTATTGTCTGGTTACTGAGTTACATGTTCGGTGTGATACAGCATTTTACAAATATAATAAGCCATTGCAGCCTGGCCCAAAATCCAATGAAGTGAACGATAGTTTTTATGCTGACTTCACTGGGCTTTGGTCCTTCAGTGTTCTTCAAAATGATGTAGAACTGGAAAGGCATTTGGCCATATTTCTCTCCTAAATCCTTCAKATTTCTCTTCAAAATCCTTTTGAACATTGAAAGTCTTAATTATAACTCCAAGAGAAAGTATAATTTCTCTAAGGTTGGCTTTCCAGAGCACAAAGTGTGAATAGCTTCAGTCATGGCCCAAGTAAAAATAACGCGTATTTGTCACTTTATTTAAGTTAGTGGGGATTTAGGCTGATTTTTGGCTGACCGTGAAAATCACGGATTTTTTGCAAGCCCTGAGGCTGACGCGGAGCCGCGTGCCGCTGGGCGCCACGGTACGCGTTCGCCCCGCGCGGCGGCTCGCAGCTCTGCGGAGCAGCCGGGGCGCAGGACGCGGGAGCGTGTGGAGTGCGGTGTTTACCTTACAGCCGGGACGGACACGGTGATCTTGATGTAAATAAATGCTATTACTGTTGCACTCCTGGCTTGAAACGCATGCGGTAGGTGTGGTAGGCAACTGGTGGAAAACAAATTCTCCGTAAATTTCAGTTAGATACCTCAATCTCTGCTTATAATCTAATACTTAGCTTAATAAGTCTTATACAGACTAATGATTTTCTCGACAGGTAACAGAATACTGCTTGTAAGTGTAGTGTGAAAATTATTTTGGAAAAATTGAAAGCACATGAGATCATAATTTGTAAACAATTTTATAGATTAACACTGACAAACGCACACCTGCACACACCTATACGTTTGTAAATACCTTCCAGTATACTTTCACCCAAGGCGTTTACACCTTCCTCCTTACCGTACATTCCGATACTGTTGCCCAATTAGCGTATTTCAGGGTTAAATGAAATAATTCAAATGTCTAATAGCAATTGCAAATCATTCTTCTCCATTTAAGTACATTCTCCAAATAAATATATTTCTCATTTTTAGTAATAAACAYGGCAGGTGGCTCTTGTTAGAAGACCATGCTCTTTGGTTTTTATGCGTGATGTAATTTCTCTCTATTGATTAAGCGCTGTAATGGTTTTTGAGTTTCTGAKAAGTCATTCAGTCAGTACCCTTGAACTGTATACATTCTGCATTGCATTTGTCTCACAGAAATGCTAGAGCACTCCGCAATATGCAGAAGTCCCTGGAGTTACAACTGTAGTAAACCCTTTCTGCTGGCAAGGAACTTCTACACCRCAACTTTGGTTATTGACGCAGAAAGCACTGCTGTGAATTACTGAGTGCTGCACTGGTAGTAAACAATAGTAATGTAATTAATTGGGAAAGTGTTGGTTTGCTTACAAAAATATTATGCTAGAAAATATTGTTTTGTCATATAGTAAAATCTCAGTAACAAAGCCTAACTTCAGAAATTTTGTATCTTYTTGTTAGGAAGAAAAGGAAAGAAATGATGGAGTTTGTCTGTCATAAATTAGGAAGATATGCTAACTAGTAAAAACTGGAGTAGCTGTCATACATCTAAAGTTCTTCCTGCTAACAAATAATCAGGGATTATAGGTGCAGAGGCACAGAATCGCRGTGGCGGGCAGCTCCTTCCCGCAGGAAGCTTCTTGGGCCTCAGTAATGATTTCCTTGCTTTATTTCCCCTTAGACACTACTTCATTCATGTTCCCATTGGAAGGGCGCAGAACATAACTGAGGAAGGAGGACTTCTTTTCTTCCTGTCCTCCTTATGTCAACTGTCCTGTAGRGTTTTCTCTCTGTGGGAGAGAGCAACCTTATCAGTATAGACGAGGGCTGTTCTCAGTTGYGTTAACATCTGCAGCATCTGTGGAGTCTCTATGGATGTCACTTGTGCTAAAAGTGCTACAGTGCTGTAAATGCAAAATTCGGTCTTGGAGACGTATGTTGAGTGAGGTAGCAAAGAAAGGTGAAAGAAAYAGCCTAGTACCTGTGGTTGAGAAGATTTGGGTGGACTGTGTGTTTTGAACAGGGTGCGTATCCACARAACCAGCAAGGATAAAGTAGAGGAGATATCCCCAGGCTGCGCGCGGAATAATTCGGGGTTTACTTAGCCTGGAGGTGAAAGGCAGGCTCAGTTCCCTTTTCTGCCAGAGAGCATTCAAGTTTTCAGCAGCAACCTCATAGGGAAATCTGAACATGGACTGTTGCTTCCAAATAAGCAGAGTGATTCCCATTAAGCTGCTTTCAGTCTCTACTGCTGGTGCTGTTCTATGTTGTATAAAATATTGAAATATTAAAAAAAAAAGTAGAGAAGGAGACATATCAACCAGCTTCTGTGTAAAAGGAAGCCCCAAGACTACCATTTTTACTTTCATGTTATGAATGGTGATTTTTATTCATTTGAATTGCTTTTGCTTTGGTTAATAGTGTCAAAAATGACATAGAGCTACTTCATTTAATTGGGATTTTAAAAAATCTTTACTTTAGATGAGAGGAGAAACCTTTCCAATTTGTCTTAAATTTGTCCTTTTTTCATAACAACAAGCTGACTGTATTACTTGAAAAGTAATTTTTGCGTTAGCCTTGTTTCTCATTGTGCAGTCTCACAGCTTACGCACCATTTTCAGAAATTCCTGATTTCAGGTTACTGCCGTTAACACTTAGCACTGCAGCTCAAAATAGGAATAAAACTAAGATGCTACTTCCGAACATTTCATTAGTGGAGCTTGTGATGTAGCCGTATAAATCTTAGAATCCCTTTGCACTGTGTAAATGATCTTTATTTTCACGTACAAAATGCGTACAAGCATTTAATTAAAAATGCTTGACCCTTTTCAGTTTAAGTAATTACYAGGCCTAACAGATTTCTACAGTCTTCACGAATCTTTGGAGTCAGTACACATATACATAAATTTGYAAATATTATAACATTTCTTTTCAAATGTCATCTAAAAATCTTTGGTTATCTTTATGTCTAATGACAGTTATATATTTTCAAAGGTGTGAAAATACAGAATATCTATGGTAAGTTGTAGGAAGCTATTGAAAAGAACCGAAACTTTGCACCAAATAAAATGCTTTGTCAGGACTCAGAAATTATTTCTCTGAGCTCAACCCTTTGCCTTTTGTTTTGATTTCATTTTCTCAGGATATACTRTCTCCTGAATGCATTGTGGGAGTCCTGCATTGTAAAAGTTTTTAGGCTAGTGCTCCTAAAGAATATTTAAAATGACATTTTTATTAAGTTGGCATGAAGCATGTTGCTGGATTGCTTTTAATATGATAATGTTTGCAGTTTACTGTGCCATAAGTGCAGCTTGGCAGTTGAGTTTACATGAATATTTCATCCACAAAAGGCCACGAGTTTGTAATTATAAATAGACCTGCTCAACAGAAAGCGATGGATGATTCTATTACTAGTAATTTTCCAAGGAAATGATAGTTYTTTGAAGACCAAAGGCAGAGATTGTCGACTGCAGAGGGCCATATCTGCAGATCCCTGGAAGCAGTGGTGGAGAGCATCTGCTCCAGCTTGTTCTCGTGGTGGGTTGCGTGGGGTCGGTTTTGATGACCGCAGAGAAGTGGCCAGCAGTGGCCGCACCGTGTTCAGGTGTTTTCAAATATGCATTTTCAAATATTAGTTAAAAAGAGTAAGACTTCTAATGTGGAAATATGAACTAGGAGAAAACTTGGAAAGAAAACGAAGGGGACGTACCAGATATACATAAAACAGCTCTATGACTAAGTAAGAAATAAAGCGTTCTGAGGCTTAAACTCTCTCCTGAAAGATAGCTAACAAGGTGGAGAGGCTGGAGGCTGATCCTTCTTCCCGTGAAGTTAATGGCAAGGCATGCATTAACTTCACTAGGAGCTAGATTTGCCTCACAAGTACTTAAATAACTATGACAGGATGAGAGAATGAAAATACGATGATTATGGAAAAAAATACAGCGTACCAGAAGGATATTGACAGTGTAAAAACGTTGGTATGAAAAGGAAGGGAAAGGAGTAAGAGGCGTTTTCAGATGTCTTTCCTGGGGTTGAGGTGGAGGAGAGGAGAAGGGAGGGCGGCCGCGGGCAGGCGAGGCGCGCGCCCAGGGCAAGCTCCGGGCGTGGAAGGTTGCTCTGCAGATGCTTCTGGGGCAGATCTACATTAAAGACGCAGGATAAATCACTGGACCAACGCCCAAAACTAAAATACAAAATTTTATTTAGAATAAAAAATTAAAAAAAGATAATGAAAGGCACAAGGGTATATAAATTTGCAGCCTGGATTTCCAGTGCCCATTTCCAATGCGCTCTGCAGTCTTTAGCAAATAAAATAATCTCTCTCTGTCCTGGACCCCTAATACCACTTATCTGTTTCATATATTAAACATTAACGTTGTTCAGTGGTTTGAAAAGCATAAAGTACTGGAAGAGTACTTGTTTATTGTTTCATTATATTCCCTAATCTAGGAGAAAATTGGACTCTTTTCAATATTTTTCATACTGCAAAAGAGAGCATGCTACTGTAGTGTGAAGTGGAAATAAACCGAATTGCTTTATTCAATTAACTGTTCTCTTTCAGTAGTGATTTTAATTCCTGTGAATTAATATTGATACAAAATAAAAAGAGGAAACTACTGCTATTTTGTATCCCAAATGACAAATTTTATCCCTTAAAAGAGAGAAAACATCTTAATAAGTGTTTTATTGTTCTCTATATCTGTATCTGTTTGTGTATATCCACTTGTTAATATTTCTGGAATGTTTTTTCCGTACACCCAAGTGTCTGATTTTAAAGCCAAGTAGATTCTGTATTCTGACCTGTTCTCTCCTGAATTCATTTATCGATGTATTTGAGGGCAGATTTTCCTCTTCAGAAGGCATGTACACTTCAGTGCATCTTCTTCAAATGCCTAAGCTTTCACAAATACGCCTTTTTGCACGTGCAACATTTTTTCTTAAAGATTTGACTTTTAATTTGCTGAAAAACTTTCTTATAAAAGCAGCCTGTCACAAAAGCTGTAGAAAAGATTCCTTTTTTCCGGTTTCTAAGTGCTCTTCTCAAAAATATTTGCATTAATACAGCTGGAAAAATAGTTGTCTTAATTTTGACAGACTTGTCGCCCAAAGAAAACAAAAACCAGTTATTTTAAAAACAGCTAATAACCAAAACAAACTTGAAGTGTAGGTCAGGAGTTCTCAGATGATTCATTTCTATTTCATTAAAGAGTAGGAAACTGTCAAGGCAAATTCAAAGTGATTCTGAAAATGGAAGGTCTGACTCCACTTTGATTTACATTTTACAAAGCAGAGGCTTGAAATTTGGCAGGAGAAAGGAAATCTTTGTGTCAGAAATATGTGTTTTGCCATTTTCTATGAAAAGCAGTCTGTACTCGGTGAAATACTAACCTTTGAAAAGTTTCTGCACATGCTCAGAGGGGATTTGCTAGATGTTTTAAGGCGAACGGGGAACGTGAAGCTTGTGTTTTCACTGCTCGTGCTTCCTAACGCCGTCCAGCTCCGCTTCTAAGCACGCCTGGGCATATCTCGCCTCAAATGTGTTGCTCCGGACTGCAACAAGCCGCCGAACTGGTCACATTTTCCAAAAAGGAAGAGAGAAATGGCTCTTTCCCACTTGGGTTTGGTGGGGCGAGARCCGGGGCTCGTCGTGCGCCTCGTGGGGGGCACCTGCATCCACCGTGCAGGGGGCAAAGCCCCTTCAGCCTGGACACTTCGAACCTGATGACAGTTTTCTTGAAGCTTCTGAGACCTTTATAAAATTTTTCTGTTGTGGTCTGACCAAGAGTGATGTGCTCTTCAACTGATGGTCACATGTTTTTAAATAATATCCACAATTTATGGAAACTTAGAATTATCACACTTTGAGAAAAGTAATAAAGCGCATCCACCTTTGAAACATAACGCGCTTTTTCTGAAAGAACTTTACTGAATGCTTTGCTCTTCTGAAATACTCTTTTCTTGCTAATGCCTTTGTCATTTTTCTGTTGTCCAAAATTAAGACAAAAATGTTGTTTATGCAGTAGGCTAGCACTTGGGAGACACCCTGCCTGGACCAGATCAGTTAGCCCTTCCGTGCTGTGGCTTGCCATCCATAAAACAGAGCTCGTTCTGTGTTACCTGGTGGACTTCTGTGAGAATAAACCTGTTAAATATACTTACATTCTCACATAAGAGGCACCAGATAGGTCTTTCAAATAAAAGGGGGGGGGGGACGACACCCACACAGGTGAACTGACATCATTTTCAATGATCAACTTGTTTTAAAGCATCTTCCACTTCTACTGTTCAGAGAACTAAGGATGCATCATGGCAGGGAAAGATGCTGTAGTTACACTAGTGGACTGAGATTGCTGCTCAGACTTTTCAAGAAGTCTCTGCCGACAGGTGGAGAGAAAGAAAGCAAAGTCGCTAGCCGTAGTGAAAAAAAGAAGAGAAAAATTACCTTTCCCTTYGTAACAAACATTGCCATACATTTAAAAATCTTGTTTAATTACCTCACAGACCAACAGCCTAAGTTCAGTAATAGTAACTTATTTACATTTCTGAGCTTTGCTTCTTATCACCAGATTTCCATGAAAATCCACCAAATTTCCATCAAAATCCTATGATCTGCCACATACCTGCCTTCTGATTCTTTTTCCAGCCAATTGCAAGGAAAAAAGGGAGGAGACAGCTTTTTTTGAAAGTAGAGCTCATGCCTTACACTCTTTATGCGCTTTCTAAAATGGAATCRGCTACTAGTAGCTTGCTAATAAAAATCCATTTGTGTCATCTAGGCAGCTCCTTAGTCACGTAAACCATATTTAATAAATGTAACAAACCCTGCGTTCATTTTTAATGATTGTTCGTTATATGTAACGGAGCAGAAATACATAATTTTCTAATAGTTGCGTTGTGCTGCATCTGCGTGGCGGGTACTGCGGCATCTTGGTGGTGCGCGTTTTAAGTTTGCTTAGCTCTGCTGTTGGAGCTGCCAGGGGAAGAGGGTTTGTCGGGTGCCTCGCTGAACCTGGGAGCCGGGGGACGGCGAGACGGTCACTTAGCGGAAGCTCCTCGCACGAACGGTTCGTAGACCCAGTTCCGAGACGCCCGAAGAGCGTGCCCCGTGCTCTGGCGTGTCCGAATTCCCTGTCTGCGCGCTTGACTTTGAACCGCTCTCTTGCCTTGCTCCGAATGTCCTTTCGTTTTAATATGATGCAAAATTTCACAGAAGCAAAACGTGTTTTTTCTTCTCTCTTTGTTTCTTCCTTTTYTCCAAGCCCGGTGCACGGACGTCCCGCGGCGCGCGAGGGGCCGCGCCGTGCGTGGCGGGGGCCTCGGCTAGCCGGGTCTAACGCAGACCTCGTCCTAGGACCGAAGCGGCTCCCAGCGCGCCGCGCGCCCCGGTGCGACCTGCCTGCCCGGCCCGCAGTGCCGCCCTGACTCTGCTTCCAGCCCGAGGCCGCGCTGCCGACAGCAGGTAGGTGTTTCTCCTTTGGAGCATTTAAGCGGATGGATTGTATTTTGGATTTTACAACGCTTGGAAATTTTAATTGTTAAGAAACGGATTATGAATCCCACTGACAGCTAACAGTCCTGCTAAAGATAAGTTTACTAGTAATTTTTTTATAGRTTCCTGCACTCTTTAAAACAGGCTTTCTCATCACGCTCTGAGTGGGGTAGAGGGATACAGCACACTGCTATTTGCTGGTGCTACTACACTTATCCCGAGCAAACAGGCATTCCTGCACCACTGAAGGCTAGAAATCAGTAATAACAAAAGAAGATTTATTTGTGAGGGATATAGTAAGCCTACGGTTGGGTTGTCCTATAATTTGATGTGTCAGTTCTCTCCTTGGTTTAAGTTCCCTTCCTGCCTTTTGGTGGACTCGGGGGTGGCTAGCGATGCCGGACCCGGTCGCTCCCCACCGCGTCGGAGACAGATCGAGTGGAGCCGGGCGCCCTGGGGCCGTGGCAGATAGTATTTCACATCTTCTTGGACCATATGGAGTCCCTCATTGCTTCTGCATGCAACCAGCTCTCAGGGATATGTTGTGCTAATCACCCGAGACGATTAAATGCCATGGTTTGCATTTGCAGTCTTCTGTGCAGGAGACACTAGGGACTTGCTGAGAAGTCAGCTGTGCTGAATGACCGAAAATCACCATTAAGTGGTGAGAAGTGCCTGAACAAAGTCAGCTGAGGAGCTGTTATGTTTACCTATATATGACCTAGCAGAGGAAGAGCCTGGGTTTGCCCACYGGAGCTGTTTCACTGCCTGCTGTCAGTAGGAGAAGGAGCAGAAGGTGGTTCTCATTCCTGGTGAGTGAAGCCCACTCTAGATTGAGAAGCCTCATTGATGGCTTTGTGGTTGTTACAATGAAATATATGGGGTTTTTTACTGAATTTTTTAAAAAGTATGTATCTTTAGTTAAACATAAGGGAGCTGTAGATGCATTTTCCTCTTGGTAGGTGTATTAGGCAGGTGCTTCCCTTTGCCAATAGCTGGACTTAAGCTTGATGCTCAAGAACTCTACATCTAATTATTTACTTTATGYTTAAAGAACCCTGATTTGAAAGTTAAAGTTGGTTAGAGATGGGAAAGACAGTGGCTGTAAGATGTCAATTTAAGGTGTAGTGTTGGTTCGTCTTATTATTATTTTGTGGTTTCAGTAGTTGTGTTGTTGTTGTATTAGTCTTTATTGTGTGGTCTTTTGCAGAGTTTTAATCTCTGCCAAAATAAACAGACTTAGAAATCAAAAGTAGCATGTGGTATATTTGAATGCTAGAACTCTATGGAAAATTTCTTAAAGGAATGCTATAAGAAAAGGTTTTCTTTGAGTTATTTCCTTGTCAAGCTTCAAGAAATACAAAGTGATTTTACATTACTAAGGGATAAACTATTTTAGGGCATTAAGTGGGAAAATTGTATGCAAACAGATGAGAACTGTCTTCCTACTTGAACATATCTCTGGCTTTGGCTTTAGCTTTTCCTTGTGGTTATGATGTCAATTGTTCAAATGTGTACTTGGAAAAATAGAGGAGCAGTTTTATGTGTTTTATGTTTATGTAAATTATAGACTAGCCAGGAGACAGTGCAGTCATAGAGGCATGAGCCCGGTTTCTCTAGGGTTGAAGCTATGTATAATTTCCAATGATTTCCAAGTGAGATTTGGTTTTGGGTGTTTTTTAAGTATGAAGCAATTCAACAATTTTTAGCAAAATGCCTTCAGTATATTCTTTGTTGCAGTACAAATAATAGAGAGGAAAAATAATGCTAACTGTTTTTTGCTATTTCATTCTGGACAGAGCTAGCTGCCCTAACTAAGTGGTACTATACAATAATAGTTCAGATGTGTTCTCTTACAGCCCCACCTTTTTCACATGYGCTTTCTTTGCTTGTTATCTGTTTAGTTACATAGGAGATTGTTTGGAGTGAGTGGACAATGTTTTCCTGTAATTTTATGCAATAGGACTCAAAATGTCTTTGGATTTCTTCAATATTGTTTTAGTATAAACTACAAATTTTATATATAATTATATAAAAGTGYTGAGATTGTAAGATACAGGGCATGGTGCTCTGTAGCAAGATTTTTCTTTTTAATAATGTTAATTCACTTCTGAAGATTCTTTTAAAAATCTTACCTTCTTTAGGGCCTTTAGAACAAATGTTTTACTTCATTGCTGAAACATAGTTGGCTCTCTAATGAACCTCTGTATATTTTTCTTTCTGAATTTCACCATATTAAAGCCTTGTATTTGGGCTTGGGTTTTCAGTAGTTTTTTTTTTCTTCCCCAGAATTTCTAACAAACAAATTGCTTGTTGAATTAGGCAAGTAAATTGAAGAAGCTTTTAACCTTTAGTTTCCTTTTTACTGTGTACAAATCACKTAATAAATGTTAAAGGTTTTCTGGTGACAGCTCTTCATTCCTCTCACTAAAAAGCTGGTGGTACCAGYTGTGTTACTAATTAGTTTGAAGAAAATTATAATAAAGGAGAGGAAAAAAAATATCCAACTACCCTAGTTCCTCTGGTTGGTGAAATTTTTAAGTATCTGTAATAGTAAGACAGCCATATTGTGTTGTGTTTAGTTCTCTGACAGCTGGTATTGCTGGGGGGTGTTAGGCAAAAAGTAGAGAGAATCAGTGGAAATAAGAATGATCCTAAGTGCYGATATGGGCCCATTTTCCCTTTATTTTCGTGGTGAATTGGAAGCTTGCTGGTTGTACACCTAGACTAAAAGACCAAATAACTTCTGAAAGGAGATAGGTTTGGCAGAATACTGCAAAGTATGTACCATCTATGGTTAGAAATTCAGGTGYGAGCTGCTGCGAGGTGTAACACTGCGATCTGTTTGTGTCAAAGGACTCTTCACATATTTAGCTCAAAACTCCTAAGTAACAACTTCTATGAGTTGAAGTTGATGCTAAAAGGTGGGGAGACTTTCAGTTGTCAATGGCAGCTGATCCAGATGAACCACTGGGTTACAGAAGAGCTGAGCTAGCCGGGTGATACATTCRTAAAATGGAAAGTGCGGTCCATTAAGATCACGCAAAGTATTTCCAAAAGAAATGTGAAGAATGAGAGGCCCTGAAGGCATTAGTCTTATTTGGAATACTAGGTACAATCTGGTCATCCTTRTTCAAGAAAAATGAATTTAAATGAGAACAGATGGAAAGAAGTGCAATTATGATGATTAAGCGAACAGAGGATCTATCATATGAGAAGAAATTGAAGTGTTTTATATAGTAGGACGTACCTGTTTAGCCCAGTGGAAAGGAGGCAGAAGTTCACAATCCTCCTTTATAAATAAAACCAGGAGTTAAACACGTGGAAGGAGAGGAGGATATTGCTGACRCCGAGATAAGTGCTCGTAAGCTGGCACAAGTGAACGCAGAGCAGAAGCGTTGGGAGTCTTTCGGCAGCAACTTTCGGACGCTGGCGGGTGTCCCCGGGGGCGGCCGCGGGGCGAAGGGGCCGGCAGAGCGGGGCCGTCTGCCCCGCCGCGGCCGCTCTGACCTGCAGGAGCGCGGCACGGTGAAAGGGCTGCCGGAAGCTTTATTTAATAACTGATAATTGCTGATAAATATCCTGCTCGTGGCGCTAGTAAGCAAATATGTAGGCAACCTAAAGTTAGGTGAGGTATAAGAACAGATAAAGCGAAGGCTTCATATTTGATAGTAAAAATAAACTGCCTATACAGTTATTTTTAATGCATCTTTGAGACCTGAGTCTCCAGCAGGCTCAAAATCGTGGATTTAGATACCATATTTAAAATGAGTGTGTACAAGAAAGGCTGAAAACTAGAATCCTGGTAAGTGTAGTGTTTTCAGTATGTGAGCAAAAATGTGTATTAATTTATGGAAGGCAAAAGGATGCATTTTGAAAATGACAAGTTAATGGGCATGAGTCAGCAAGGCTTGTGAGAGGTGAATCATGTTAAGCAAATAAGATCACKTCAAGTGTGACTGGAAGAAGAGGAAAGTTTTATGAAAGGCTTTCCTAAAATGGAGAAATATTAAAGTTTCATGCAACAGATTTTTGCGTAACCATTCTGAATATGAAGTGGATGCTTAAGATTTTGAATACAGATAGGTGAGTAGAATAGTAGTGCACAGGAAGAAAAAAATGTCCTTTTTTCTAAAACTGTTGTAGAACACTTGTTTTCTTTGTTGGGATCTCTAATATTATAACTATTGATTTAATTTAAGTGGAAACATGTAAGATAAATATTTCAGGAGATAATCAAGAGATTGTTTAACGGCAGATGGTTGGAGTTGCTTTACGGTGCAATTTTTATAAATTGAGCAAATGGATGCAAGGTGGAAAATTAAATGCAATGGATCTAAGTATTAAGCGATGCTCCTGGGTTGGAGTATTAGATGAGTTAAGTGTAGTTGAAGCAAATAATGAATTAGCTAATGGCAAAGAAGAAAAAGTTCAATGTGTGCTTATTGACAGGTGCAGCATTAAACGCTCGCTTCRTTGTGTGGCGGCAATAAAGGCTAAAGCTTCCAAATGGATGTATAATATGAAAGCAAACCTATTCTTTAAACCAGCTTGTATGGAATAGCTGTTGGAGCAGATTTCCCTGGTTTGGCAGTCTGCTTCTGATCCCTGATACTTGTGTGCTTTCAAACATAAACGAAGACATGTATTTGGAAGAGATGTCGCTAAGCCTGGGAATAGGTGRTCCGGAGAGGGGGAAATGGTGCAGTATGCAGTGGGGTTCAGAGCCCCTCTTCGGTCCCTGAGCTCAGAGGCAAAACTATAAATTCTGCCTTGTGGACAGAGGGTCAGTGCATCTTAGAGAGCCCACTGGAGGTTTTTTTTTTTTTCCCCATTTATTTTCCCTATGTTACTTGTTTGTGGTTGTGTATGTGCCTGTATTACGTTATCTGAGTTACGAAACGGGGTGCCCCTCTGAAGCCTTCACTAGGACTTGTCTCCCGGAACAGGCACGTCACCGCGCGTTGAATTAGCCCGCGAGCTGTCTTGTGAAGATCGCTGCGGTGCCTTGTGCGGCGTGTTCGCAGGGACAGATTTCACTCATCMGCTCTGCATTTAGAGTAACTAATAAGCCTTTATGTGAGCAGGGAGGGAGTTCCCCTGCCTCCTGCAGTATCGGTTTGGTGTGTCTCAGGAGTGCAGGCAGCGATGGTCGTGTCAGCGCTCTTGTTTGCGCTATTAAAAATACGTGGTATTTTAAAAATGGGTTGTGTTCTCCTCAAACTCTTGCGTTTCTGGCACGGCCCCAGGAGCCAGGTGAACTTGGCATACTCTGCCCCAGCAAGCAGCGTGGAGGTGCCCGTGTGCCAGGGGAGTCGGACGTGGTCAAGGCTGCCCCTCGCTGCCCGGAGCAGCAAAGCACTCGAGAGGCTGCTTTTATTTYGTGTGTGTGTGTCAATCTAAAATGCTGACACTGACCCTCTGAAAAGTGGTACCTTACCAAAAATTACCTTACCAAAGCCTTGTGAACTCGACAGAGCAGGCAACGTGGTCCTGGCCGAACTGTGCTGGCAATTACTTAGAGATTCTGCGTGATGAGATGCTTGCTGGAGTTGCAGGCACTGTTGTTTCAATTAATGCATGCGWTTCCTTCTTTGGGCACTTGTATCGCCATGCGTTAGATGCTACTCAGCCGTGTTCAGGAGGAACATGCGACAGGATCAGATCTTGAGGACAGGAATCTCAAAATAATGAGTGTTTGCATACCTGGCTGAGGAAAAGAGGGGATGGGGCTGTGCACTCTATCTGAAAATCGGGTCCTAAATAGTGATTTCCTCTATCTGTAGGTGTTTGGAGCTGAGCAGCTGCTGGCAGTGTCAGTGGGAGTTCTTTGCAGGTCTTTGCTGTCTTGTTTAAGCTCTCTGTAAGGTTGTCTGTAATCAAACACTACCTGTGCTTCAGTATTGTGYGTGTATGATTTCCTCCTCATGATTTTTCTTAGTGGTTAGTGATCGCTGCAAAATAACAACAAAACAATGCCACGAGCAAAACGTGCTGCCTTACTTACGTATCATTATTAAGTATTTCTTCCTGTATCGTTCTTTTCATCAGAGTTGGTAACAAGCATGAATTACTTTAATAATGTCTAAATAGGAGAAATATATTCATTTCCACAGCATTTTTAGAGCAAAGTATTAGAAATATGTGTTGCTAAATACAGTTAGTGTACTCAGTGACTATGGTAAGTATTGTAAGCACGTAAACTTGCCATTCAGTCTTGGTTTAGGGTTTTTTTTAAACCAGATTTTGCTGTCCACTGGCAGAAAAACAAGCAAACTGCAGCATGGCATGGCTTTATTGTACCACTGTTCAGTAACTTTTATATACTGTTTCCTTTTGTAATTTGAGACATGTTAATGATTTTTGTTATAAATATTTTTATAAATATTCTTACTGACAGATGATGCATTTATTTAAGCATCAGTGGACAAATAAAGTCATCCACGGGTGACTAACAACCTTGAATAAATACCATCTCACTCAGCAGCTATCCATAGTACCTTAGCAATGCAATTACATGCCAGGACCTATTATCCCAATTAATGGACTGTTTTATATTCACTGTGCATTATACTTGAAACTCTTCAGAGGCCTGGCCTTCACTTAGCCAGAGGCAAAAAAAAGAAATGTATAACAAATCACCAAGAAAAGGCTTTCATTTACTTTCCGAGATATGTAGCGTGTAATTATACTTTAAGCATAACTGGGAAGGCCTTAGAAATGGCCTTTGATTTAAGTTGGAGTAAAACTATATATTAAAACTGTGATTAAATACAGTTATCTTGTTTTCCAGTATATTGTTGGTAACTGCGGAAGTAGACGTTTTGCTATCATCTTCCCACATCGTGCTTTTTTGTAATTATTTTGCCAAAGGTTACGTTTGATGGTTATTTATTGGATCCGTATAGCTTCCCAGTTTCTCCGCCTATGGAACAGGAGCGGCAATTCATGGGGACCTTGTATTTGCTGGATGGGTGARCAGATAAAATACTCTGCTCAGAAGTACGCAGCCCCTTGGTGCGTTGCTGCTTTGTAAAACGTCAGCCCGGGGCTGTGTTTTACGACTTTGGGATTTGACCACTGGAGTTTAACTTTACTCCCTCTGGTGGTTTCCAGAGCTGTATTACCAAAGCCATAAAATAAAACACAGCTGTATTTCTTCTCCTTATTGTAAGGTGCATTGATTGCTTCTCATTGTATATTATAGCAAAGGGGCAGTCTATTACATAAATTTATTGCATTTTCTTCATGATAATTACTGGAAGTTATTGAACAAGGCAGGGAGTTATGACCGGTAAGTTCCTGCTATAGCTGAGGAAGCAAATCCACAAATATTTAGTGGATCTAAACAGCTGTAAACAACACGTCCTGCTCGCAGCCCGCGCGGGATTTACAGCTTGCAGGGCATTTGAGGATTTTCCTAAGAATCATGCTCCTGCTTCGACAAATTCCAATTTGAAAGACGACCTGCAGTGAAGAGCCGCCCTCGGTCGCGTCGCGTGGGCGCCCTTCGGCGAGCGCTGCGGCGGCAGCCGAGGTGACCGCGAGCCAGCGGAGAAGCGGGTGACGTGGCGGACCCGGGGAACCAGCTGCCGGCGCGCGGGCCGGCCCTGCTCGCCCTCGGAGGGCTCCGCTTTGCGGTGTTCGGGAAGGCCGGCTCCYGGCGGGAGGAGGGGGTCGGCAGACCTGGCGCGGTGGTAGGCAGCGCGCAGGCGCGCCCTGGCAAGCGCTTGCGCGGGAGCAAAGCAGCCCTGCTGGCCCGTGGATGGAAAGCAACAGATTCGGTCCAAATACGTATTTATTTGAACACGGAGGGTAAAAAGCAAAAGGAGTTAAAAGGAAAAAACAGTCTGGAACTTTATCAGTAAATATATAAACTAACTCGTACAATAGAAACAAAAAGCTGGCAAGTATATTAATTCCAATTAAATGTTGATGACTTTGATAAATGTTGCAATCTCAATAAATATATGTGATCTTCACATTATTCTTCATTTATTGACACCAACGTACTATTCTGAAGAAGATTCATCTTCCACCAAAGACTTTTATTGCTATAATATTTCACAACTGACTAGCCAATTTCTTCCTTTATCTTAATATTCACGGCCAAAATAAAGAACTAACATTATCCCTAATGGCTATGTCAGATATGAAGACAGGGAGGGGAAAAAAAAAGACTTGAAAAAGAAAATTCCCAACCATCACTCACTGTCTCATGCTTTGGMTTCAAATATAACACTGGAACTGGTTCAGAAATATAGTGGGTTTTTTCTTATTCTGACCTATTTTTCAGCCTTTCCTCTCAGCCTTTTTTCCTTTTTGAAGGACAGAAGTTGAAGATGGCCTTTGAGCCTCTAAAGTCCTTAAACTCCCTAGTTTTAAGGCTAGGCTCCCTAGGTAGGGCTGTGGCGAATGAAGGACGGTCTCCTGTTGAGAACGTTCTTGGAAACTCGGAGAGCACCRAGTGTCCTTCTGGTCTGCTGCGGTGTGATGATGATCAATATATATAACATTGCATTTTATACCTGTCATATAATATAACATTACAAAGTTAATATTCGTAATAGATAATGTAGTGGGTGTTGCTCTGCTGTGCTTGAGGAACAGAAAGGTTGGATGATTTTACTTGCAGCTGTGCAAAATACCCATAATAGGTGAGTGAACACAGCTTTTCTACAACAAAATGAACTTTGGTGCGTTTCATTATYACAATAAGACACTTCCAAGAGTGTGGTATTTTGAGATAGTCTCATTATTGGATCATTTAAGGCCAGTGGGGCATGTGTTATCTCATTTTAACACACACCTTGTGGTTTTTATTTAAGTAAATGATGGATATTTCCAGTCCAACAGCTTTTTTGTGTACAGAACAAACTAAAGAAGGTGAATAATGTGACTATGGGAATCTTTTTAAAAGAAATGTTTCTTAATTAGAGATAATTGTAGAAGCTTGGCAGGAATGCTAACTGTAGGAGCAAACCTCACCAGCTGCTGTGTGCTTACATGGAGTAGATAMTACTTATACTACTTTTACATAGTCCATTTATTTTTTTTCTAGGGCCTTCCTGTAACTACCTCTAATTACTTGTATCCTGTAACTACAATCTAACTTTTTTTCCAAGTTCTATGCTCAAGCAACCTCATAAATATTCATGTTTGAGGTATGCTGGTATCTAAATGTCCACTATGCTGAGTGCAGATATGTCAGATTAAAAAAAACTGTCCTCTTCCAAGGAGACTGCAGTTGAGAGAAACAAAAAGATGGAATATATATCAGTACAGATAAAATAAAAGCAATGAGTGCTGTCCTGCTGGGAAGGTAGCATGGCCTCATAGTGACCTCGGAGAGAGGGCCGCAACTGGGACAAGCAGGATCTCCTCCTTGGCTGCCAGTGGATGCTCTGGTGCTGCTTTACCTGCTGCCTAGGCTCTGCTTTTGCTGATGTAATTCAGCTGTAGGAAATGCTCTGAGCAGTTTCTCCATTCACCTTTGACTTACTGTCCCTTTCTGACCCAACCAACACTTTCCAGGAGCAGCACCTGGTTCCCCACCTTCTGCATAAGCCTGCAGAGTGCCCTGCCCAGCAGCTCTTGATGTGGGGCTTCTACTCCCAGTTCGCACCTTGGGCAATGCTGCTCTGCTATGGGTGTCCTCCTTCTGGCTCTTCTGCATCAAATAAACCTTTGTCTTCATTTTTATGATCCTGCCCTTTCTTATCTCAGCTGTCTGTAATCTTTCGTCAGCTGCTGGGATGTCATCTTCTGCCTGCAGTTGGCTAGGGATGCTCAGCCTTGTCCTTTCTTCTCTGCTGTGCTTGGGGATCATAGAATCAGTAAGGTTGGAAGGGACCTCTGGAGATCATCTAGGCCAACCTCCCTKCTCAGCAGGGTCACCTAGAGCATGKTAGACAGGGTTGCGTCCAGGTGGGCCTTGAAAATCTCCAGAGAAGGAGACTCCACAATCTCTCTGGGCAGCCTGTGCCAGTGCTCTGGGATGCAGCATTTCCATCAACATCTGGGAAGCCGCATTGCTGATCAGCTTCCGGTCTGTAATGCTCCTTCTGCGCGATGCCCAAAAGCGCAACGGCGCTTTGGCTGCTCCAAACCCACCAACCTATCATTCTGACCTCATTTTTTCCTTRTTTCCCTAGCTGTCGGTAGCCATCTGTTACATTTTGTCTGATACGTGCAACATTAGCGCCCAGAGTCTTCCTCAGAGTGGAAATACAAAAGCAGTAGTTATCTTTCCCAAAATTCAATTCTTGCCTTCTTGTCTAATTTACGTAGTGTAATCAATATCAATAGGACTTGTAAACCACATTTTTGCAATGAAAAGTGRTGCAAGAGTATATAATATACAATTGCTATTACCATTATAAATGGCATCTTTCCTTGCAACACTTGAAGTATCACTTCATTTTATTTTTGTATTCTTTATTGTATTCTGTCAGAGGCTTAAGGAAGAAAAATGTGAGTGATTGTAAAGGAAAATTTGGSCTGTGAGTAGAGCCCTCCCTTGTTAGTACTTTTTTCAAAAGTACTCTGGTTTGTTGTAAATACAAATGACCTTGAAAATTTCTTTGACAATATTCCTTCTCCTTTGCCATTACATAGCAGTGAATTGCTTGGCAGCCTTTTCCTTACAGRGAAGATAATGAACAGCAAGATATARTAATCATAGAAGTAACAAAAGATATTAACACTCCTTCTAACACTCCTTAACTGAGGTGGCTTGCTTTTTTGCTTCCTTCTCTTTTATTTTCTTTTTCTTTTTTTCTCTGAGAAAGCACAGCTATAGTGTAAAGACTGTTCAAAAATCACTGTTTTGGGGGGACAAACATCCTTTCACTTCAAATAAATAGTAACAAAAAATAGAAATAACTACCTATGAAATCAAGTATTACATAAAATATTTTCGTTAATTGATAAATTGGCTGAGGCCAGTAGTAATAAAGACTGCGGTTATCTGAATGGATGTGATCAACCCCTCGGATAAATTACTAGCTCTGTAGAAAGGCTTGTGACTAATAGAGAAAGTCATTTAGTTCAGGGAGGTCTTGTAGGCCTCATAAAATAACTCTTGATTATAATTACACACTAATCTCTCAAATATTCTCTTGAAGTAGAGGGATAACAAACAGAAAAAAATAAACTGATACACATTACTGATATCAGCAACAGAATTTTGCAGCCAATGGCACACTGCGAGAAGCTCTTCAAAGCTTGTATTTTTGCTAACCTGTTATTTCATGTATCCAGTTATTTATACTGTGTGAAGTGGAATGCTGTGCATTTTCAAAGTCACTTACTTATATAGACAAAMTAAATTATTTTTGCATTTCTTCAGTAGTTATGCTTTTTTAAAAATCCCAGTTTTAGMTGAGTGTTTAGACCTAATATAAAGAGCATAAAAATAGATCTGAACTTCTCTAACATCAGGCCATAATTGTTGCTGTGACTTTCAGGGGAAATTTTCTGCTGGCAGCATTACCGTTCTTTATCACGAGAAAAATGTTATTGGTGTAAAGAGCGCGCATGACTTTAAAATGTGGGGGTTTGCCCTTCTGCTTACGTAGTTTCCAGAATGCCAAACTTGGTGCAACAGAGAAGCRTTTTCCAGTTCTCAGATGAAAAAGCAAGAATCAGAACTGTAGCCTTGCTCAAAGCCGTCCTGCCCTAAGAACCGATCRCAGCTCTCGCTGACCTGTCAGCTGTGTTGACGCGGCAAAGGCGCGTGCTCTGCGCCTGTGCCCATTTTCTTATTAATTGGAAAGCACTTAAGAAAAAATGAGGCTAGTGAACGCTGACAAGTGTCCCTGGTGATCTGATGCTCTGAGGTTTTTTTTATGTATAGGATTTTCGGGGTAGTACTAAGGGCACTTGGAATGCTTTTAACAATCTTGTTTCCTGCAACGTTAAGTCTGTAGTGGAGCGCTGTGGAGACGCCTTTAAAGGTTTTCGTAGTGCTTTTCACCTTCTTTCCTTCCTCAGCTGTCGAGTTCTTTATACTAGAATTTCCCAAATTTATAAATAGCACATTTCAAGACATGAAAATGCACGTGCACTCTTAAGCCTTAAGGATTGCATAATTCAGCAAAATGGTTAACAGTGCTGATATTTAAATTATGATTAGCATCTACTGAAGTGAAGGCTAGAGCAGAAGAGCATCGCTGTATCAGCTGGAACAGCTTTCCAGCGTCTCTGAYGGCTAGGAATGCTTCTTTCAAAGAAAAGAAAACGGACTGGAGAACAGCTAGCTGCCCGATGCTTTTAAAAATATTGCTCTGTATATACTGTAGAGAATACCACGAATGTGCTCTCTCTTAAAGGCAAATGTAAGTCTTAAGTTTGATCAATGTTTCTATTATTTCCTAATGTGTTTTCCAGTACTAATTCTCAAGCTTGTATGATATTACAGGCTGCAAAAAAAAAAAATCCATAATCTTAGTCATACTGATTTTAGATTAAGGTATTGTATTTGTCTGGCTCTKCTTTGCTTTTGCTGGGACAGAACATCCTGTGAGGGCAGTAGGGCTGATGACTGGAGAACAGCACTATGCGGTTTTYGTATTGAGTGAGCTCGCATCCACGGAGCTGCTCTTCCAGCAGCTAAAGTTAAATCCTTGTATATTCTCTTTATGCCTCAGAAGTGTTTGTATTTACTGGAGTATATTTTAAGCTTTATAGGTTGGCATGTGCGGCACTTACTTGTCTTTTGAACTGTGACCACTAGATCAGGTAGAAGATACAGAGACACCCCCAATTCATGAATATTGACTTAGTTGTATTATAATTTTGTTTCAGTGCTTAGGGAAAGGACCTGAACGTGCGTAAGTGTGTAATTGGACAGAAGCATCCTATGGCTAAGGTGTCTTCACTTAGGGTAAAATCAGCTTTTGTCCGCCCGTGGGACAGGCTGACTGCTGCTCCGGGATGCTGAGCATTTTCCATCTTTCATTAGGACTAATCGTACCGGACTCTCCAAACCCTGTAAGATTAAGCCACCCCTGTGAAATCCTACTGGAGGTCAACGCCTCCCCGGTGCAGCTTTTTACTTGCATGCAGTTTTAACACCATTGACCTCTGGACAGCGATAGCGGGGAGGAAGCTGGTCACTTAGTTGGATGCACTGCGTGATTTCCAACAGGAATAATAAACACCAGAGACTGAACTCCTTTATGATCATCTCCTCTGCTGTTAAGTGTCTATTTTGTGAATGTTAGGTAGTGGTTAATATTGTGGGTCAGGAATAGTAAGTTATTTGCCTATAGCAGAACTCAAACTGTATTAAAATGTGGTCTTAYGAGGTAAATAAAAAGCGTATATTCTAAGATTTGCAAGTACAGGAATGTTTTGTATTTTTTAGAGGTCAAGAGCAATTGGCCACAAGTCAAAGAATAGCCGGAAGCAAACTAAGATTCACCACCAACACTGAATTGCTGGAGGTGAATCTGCATGTTTTGCACATGTCCAGATGTTCTTTTCAGTTCATTACTGGCAAGCAGCCCTATTAGTCTAAATCATACGAAATATAAAGCTCTTTGTGGCACGTACAAAGGGATTGTATACATTGCAGATATAAATCTCCATCAGGATTTTCTATGTAACTATCACTATGGCATTTTAAACAACATTTTTAAAAAAATATAAAGGATGGTAGTATTCCCACTGAGAGTGGGAAATTATTTAGAAATTCAGTAATTGTTACATGCAAGTTTCCTGTTTTCAGCTTTGCACTTCAGAAGACCCTGATCACACAAAGCAAAGGAGGAGACAGCATGATTTTATGAATTCACTTATTCAGAGTATGCTTCATGGTAGGCAAGAATCTTCAGCCTGGATTGCTTCTTGGTAATCACTGGTAACAGTTTAAATGGGGTTTGCAGGATGAAGACTGAGTTTGACCTGAGTGAGTCTGGTAGAAATTTGGTTCATTTCCTGGCATAATTATCATTTAAAATAATTATCTATTATATAGCTATACAGTATCAGAATATGAGTTCTATTAAAAGAAGAGATACCTRTTGGGGCTGCAGAAATTGCTCTTCTGCTGGTGCAGCGCTCATGCACTTGTGGGTGCTCGGAGGTCTTCTGCTCCTCATTGGTGCATATGGGGCACAGTGTCTCCTTCCCTGGAAGGCAAGGTCTGTTGTTTGTTATTTGGCTATTTTTTAGCGTCTGCAGTGTTCATGCAAGGTAACAGACAGCATATTGTACCAGGGTTCAAGCATCCTCTTTGGGGCTTAGCTGTAAAATAAGGATACTGACACCATCTCTTTGCAAAGTGCTTTGAGATACACAGATGAAAAAGTTCAAATATTATCTAGCAGATTGTGTTGTTTGATGAGGGAATGCAGTTCCTAAAGTTGAACTCACAATTTTGTAGCAAAATAAGGGTATGGGTTTTTATTGTGTGCACTTTAGAAATTCTTGATCATGTCTCATCCAGCAGAAGAGTAACGTATAATATACAAAAAGTACAGAGTTAGCTGTTTTTAACATCTTGCTGAATGTATGAACATATTGTAAGATAATTTTTAAGCAAGCTAACATTTTTGGCTACATAATTATATGAACTTACCTTATGCTAAAGGAAGATGGATTGTGCATGGCACTTGAGAGATAAGAGACTGACACAGCTGATCAGGCTGTTGGTCTGCATATGTCTGGTTTTAGTGCAGTGATACTCCATTCAGTTGCTCCCTTCTCTATGGCTTTATTAAGCCAGATGTACAGAACTGTAATATTGAACATATATAGATGTTGGACCTTGTCTGAATGTTGATCTAACTTGCTTCTTTGGAAGGAATTATTTGCATTTTGACTGTATTAGAAACAGTAGGAGTTTTCAAAAGATTTTGAGATCAGATCTGCCACTTGGCAAGTGGTGTAGAAGTTTGGGAAAATACGCCGCAATCACAGGGAATTCTTCCGTTGAAGGCAGAATAACGCATCCGTGCTCTTGCTTTGTTTACCTTTATTTTATATCGCAACATTTGGTCATGGCAACATTAAAATCACAAAAGTTACCTTTTTTTTTTAATTAAACAAGAATTTTCATTGACATCTCATTTTCAGTGAGGTAAGCTTAATGTTAGAGCATAAGTGCATTTGTACTAAAACCTATAAAGACTCCCTGGGTAAGAGCACATTTCTGTAAGAGTCAGATAGCCATCATATTCCTCTTCTTGCACGTAGAGATGCAGGACACTTGTCTAGGGCTGCCCAGCAGGAAAGGTGAGTATCCTGCTCCGAGCCGTTGGAATGGGCTGCATGGCCCTGTGGTGGCTGGGCAGCTATTGCAAAGGACCCGAGCAGTTAYACTGTGAGTCCAAGCAGTGTGTATCACTCACTGCCGAGATATCTACAGGAGTATTTAATGTACTCAGAGAGAATGTCCAAATTTGTGTTGCTTGCTACCTTTATTTTCCCCCATGGTCCTGCTTATGTTCTCCAAATCTGGACTTAGTAATATTCTTGTCTGAAGTGAGAGATTTGTAAAATACATTATTTGTTATGCAGTCTAATAAAAATTCTGCAGAAGAAAAAGAGTATCAGCTGTTTATGATCATCTATTACTTCTGGAATCAGCTTGGGAAAGGACATTCTAGGTTTAGTAATCCAATAATTCCTGTTGCTAAACTTTCAGAAAATGTGATTATTTTTTAATGTAAATAGAGCTGCAGGGCTTTTTTGGTAAAACATAGTTGTTTGTTATTCCTTGTACTAGATACATAGTCTATATCTTGTTTTGGTCATGATTGCTCATGCTACCATATGGGAGTTTGTTCACATTCTAGTTCAGCTGAAATCTGTTGCCATGTGTTTGACTACTCATAGTCTTTTTTAAGGCTTGTCTATTCATTGGCTGAATTTATTGGCTTACTCTTATAAAAAGATAAACACTAAAGTCAGATGTGATGCTAGGACAGTAAAGACTAGGGAAAGCAGTTCTTTACAGTATGGCTGCTCTCTAACGATGCTCTCAAACAAGTCCTAGAAATTATTTTTGAAGCAGGAATGATTATTCTGTCTGAAAACCATAGTTAATGCATGCAGCTAGTTACAAAGCAGGCGTGGGCAAATGCGGCCATATGTGGAATATCCCAGGGTCATAGACTTGCAGGCTTGAGAGAAGCAGCTGGTTTCTCTGAGGCCCTTAGACTTTGCTGAAATGACCTGGCGAGACACACAAGGGAACAGGAAGAAATGTGGAAGTTCAAGGTCTGGGGAGTTTACAGAGATGTTCCTGACCAGAGGGAGCCCTGRGCTGGGCAGTCAGACCTGYTGATGGTCCCACGCTGTGGAAGAAGCAGTACCTAGTGGGATCGTGATGGTCGTTGTTGCTTGCTTTGGTGCATGTCCTTTGAGTATTACTGTATTAGATAAACAGGGCTATTCAGTAAGGGGAAAAAAGACGCATTTCTTGTTTTGCGTTGTTTGCTTCCAAGAAGCGGTACTATCATCAGATTGGAGCAAACATACTGGTTTTAGACGCACAATGTTGACTTCATTTTCCAAACATTCGATACGAATAATTCCAAATGTTTAAAAATGTAGCTTTGTTTACTCGTCTTCTCACCTATATGTATGAACAAACAGCTTTTTTCAAGTGGTTTATTGTTGTTCTGATACATCACTGTTGCTCAACAAATCTGGTTGAGTTGTGCGAGGGTTTTGTGTGGCACTTAGGCATCCAGTTGGAAGAGCCTAACTGCGTGGGAGTACTGCAATGCTCTTACTCATTAGTTTCCTTTGCAATTCAATGAGCTCAGTTAGAGTGAAAATAGGTCTGTCAAACCATGAAACTGATGACTGACTGAAAAACAGTTTAAAGGAAAGCAGGAAAAAAAAAGAAGATATAAATTCCCAATCAGCACCGAGCTTGACTACATTATCCCTGGTCTGCCACATAACAATGTAATCTCACAAGTCTCTGCTGCTTTCACTGGCCTAAGATGAGAGAGAAGTAATCTAATGAAAACAATTATAGCAAGCGAACACAACTTTGAAAACAATATGAATGCAATAGAAGGATAGAAATAAACCTTAAAACAAAGGAGCAGATCTTTTGCTCTCGGGAGGGAGCCTTGGGATCCAGTGAATGCTGCCTGTGAGAACTGAGGGTGCTTTGATGTGTAATTTTATGCAGGTCTTACAGATATCTGTGCAATCTCTTGACACACATTTCTGTATTAAACAGCATTACTGCGTGTGCTGGTTCCCCCACACTATTGTGATGGATGCCAGACTAGTGAGAGCAACACCTTACTCCAGTCAGTACCATACTGTGAAATCTGCAGGAATCTTGTAAAACCCACTTACTCCAACCAGTTCCACCTGTTCTTTTTGTAGAAACAAAGATTTTTTTTTTCTAGTGAGAGCAATAACTTCAAAGAGACATTGGTACTTTGCTCCACTATGCAATCCTCAGGCTTTTCTGCCACAGACTTGACATGAAAAGCACTGGAGGGCACTTGACCACTGTGAATTTTTATAGCATGCCACAATTGCAGAAACATCTGTGCACATAAAACATATTAAAAATTCACTGACAAGACCATAAATCATTGAAATGCTAAACACTAAAATATCAGTTTTGCAGTCAGTCATTAACCAAAACTCATAATCTATGAAATTATAGATTCCAGTGGAAAATGCAATATTTCACCTCACATTTTGAAATCTAGATACAGACTGTTCCTTTTCTTCTGCAAAACACAAAGCTCATCAACAAAGATATTTCTGCCAGGGTATAAAAAGTGGCTCTATCCATCATTCTCATGTCAGACATAGATCCATTCCAAGTTAAACCTTATTTTTCTTACACAAATTGTCGGATCTAAGGGGCACAGTCTGTTTGTTCTGCTCAGATGAGCCCCAAGTACATCAGTAATAAGTTTGCATGTGAGTAGAGTGAACAGTATTTCTTCAAGAAGGAGTTCAGGAGCCACATTTCCAGGGTGACACAGGACCTGGTTTGAGCCTATGCTCAAGGCCATGTTCATCCACCTGTTCTTCAGCTGTTGGTGATGCCTGTTAGTCTATGGGGCAACTCTCCTAGGAAATGCCTGGAGATAAACTGGGTACAAACTCTGCTTCAGAAAATATTCAAGAGTGTATTTATCTGGTAGCGCAGATGAGCTGGCAGACTTGTATCGGGCTTTATCTTCAGGTGTCTCTGCTGGCTTTGAATCAGTGCCATATGTGTGGTCAAAAATGACATTCTGGAGGAAGTCTTTTTAAGGAAGGCGATTTTGTCATCTGCCCCAAGAACAGGCAATATTAGTACCCCAGTTCAAGTTGAATCAGTCTCTTGACAAGGCTGACATGGTTTTAAGGAACTGTCTCTCTTCGATCTTTGTGAGATGAATGAAATACAGAGCCAGGATGTTATATATCTGCTGTGACTGTTACCTTGTTTCTGTTAACAACCTGTGCATGGTAATATATTTCTATTTTTATGAAATACAAAATTATCAAACAAATACATTTGCTAAAGCTGTTTTTCAAGTGTACCCTGTAGTTCAAAGCTAGATAGCTACCCAGAGATAGTAAGTCATAGTTTGACTGTAATGGGTGAGCTGAAAAACTTAACTAGTTTAATTAGTGTAAAAAAAAAATGCTTTTTGCATTGCCCTWCCTGATTAGTGGTACCATATCAAATAAAAAATGACCTATTTTCAGGTCTTTAAYAGAGTTTCAATCGTTGTAACACAGGTTCTAGTTTTGGGATGGGCACCAGAATGTCTCTTTCTGAAACCAGGAACATAGAAGAGYATCTCCAAGTATATGGTGTGCAGAATTGCCATCCTGACCTGAAAGTCTCTTGGTGTTTCAGAGTATAAATATGGGTCAGCTTAGTATTTGATTGAAGAGAAACTCACCTTGAAGTAGTGTGCAAGATTCAGGGCTGTAACTTGAGATGAACTTATAAGGGAACTGGCTCAGCTCCCACCCCAGCCTTCTGAAGTATTGCTGTGAGGCTGAGGATGAACACATACATGGTGGATTTCCTAGATTTCATAAAAACCGAATGATTGYTTCAGTTACTGGAAGAATCTTAGGAGAAAAGTCTGTTTATGTGTGTAGGCATCTTCTTTCTTTCTCTCTGTTAACAGTTTCCCCTTTCCCACTCTAGACTGTCTGCAAAATGTAATATTGCAAGCAACAAACTAAAAAGAAAAGTTTCTTTAGGAAGTTTGTCTTGCCTTCAAGGCAGAGGACTTGGACAGCACCAGAGCTGAGACTTTGAATGAGTGCAGTCAAAGTTCAGGTCTTCTGAAACTTTTCACTACTAAAGTTACATTAAGCTAGATATGTTCATCAAATTCCAGTATGCACAATTAAGTTTCCACTGATGCTTCCATTAAATACAATACTACGCTTTACTACTTTTCCCAAAACTGTCATCTAGTGGACTCCTATACTGCTGAATGCATTTCATCTCATAACAGTACTGAAGGAGGTGAGGAAAAATAATTCCATTGCATTTATAAATTCAGTATTTTTGCCAGGATACTCAAGATACAGTTTGTCAATGGGAAGAGGCATATTTTTGGATGAAAATTCTGCACCATTTAGGAAGCAATCTCACCCTGATATATTCATTCTGTAATGCCTCCAGTTGTTCCTTAGGTATTAGAACAGCTGATGCTGATTAATATAATACACTAGTAGATCAAATAAAGACTGTTGGAGAAGAGTGTATGTTTCCAGGCATTATTTTCTTCATAAACTAAAAGAAAAATGATAGAATAAAATTAAAATAAATGAGATTGTACTAGGAGTTGTATAGTAATTCACTAGATGGAATTTTGTATAATTTTTTGTGCTTTTTTTTTAAAACTAAACAGCCAAGGTACAAAGGTTCCATGACACAGAATTAGTGTGCAGCAATAATCAGGCTTGTAACCAGGATTATGAACAGAGTAGATGAGGATTTTTTTAATCTGATTGTAGATTTACACACAAAATAAATAATGGAGTATTTTTGAATCCCTTGCATGCTGGCATAGATTTTTATGTACTGAGTAGGAGGGAGTTGTTTGAGATGATAAAACAGGAAAATAAATCACCCCAGAGTATTCAGATTACTTGCATATTTCCACCAAGCAGAACAAAATTAACAGGTAACCATCATGAAAGCAAAATGTTTCTGATTCTTCAAGTAGGTTATAAATACAGGAAAAGTGACTATATATGCTGTTCATGAAATGCTTCTCATCTTGAAGTACTTTGTGATTATAAAGTGAAAAGGTTCCTAGAAATGGTAGGGTGATCAAAGCTCTTTGGGAGGGGATTCAGGTAATATTTGAGTTCTGTAACTCCAGCTTTGCTTTATTGCTTATCTTGATTATCCTTTGTTGTATGGGTGGTTCTTGTTTTAAATCCAGTTTGAACACGGAGACAAAAACTCACAGGATAAGGTTTGAAGGGACTTGAGAAAGTCATCCATTCCAACCTGCTGCAGCAGCAGGGTGGGGGCAAGGTTACTCAGGCCTTTATCCTTTTGGGTCTTGAACAGCTCCAGGGACAGAGGTGGCACAACCTCCTGCGCCCCTGTTCCCAGGACTTGGCTGCCATCCCGTGCCCTGAACCTACCCACCAATCCTAGCCTTCCTGGCTTCCAGCAACGGGAAGTTCAGCTAACGGGTGATGCGATGGACCTGGTTCTGCTTTGTTTTGTAGGTATGTTTATATACTATGCAGAATAAATGCATGAGCTTTCATTAATTAGAGTACTCCATAGATAGCTGCGGAGGCGTATGTTTCTGAGAAGAGAGATAAAAGCGAGGAATTTGTATCTAGAGCCTTTGATGGCTGGCTAAATACAAGCCTGGCTTGTATAAAAATGCAAGGGAGACTGGGTTGGGGGGTTCAGGAGATGTAGGGAAATGGACCTCTTCCAGGTCTTCTAGTGACCGAAAGTTCTGAACATCGGATTCATATTTGACGCAGCCTATAGTGTCCCAACAGTCTTTCCCAGACTGCACCTTTGCCACTTTTCCTTGCTTCAGAATTTGCTGCTCTATCAGACTGCAGGTAACCTCAGTAGTCAGAGGTCTCCATTAAAATGCGCTCAATAATGACAATTAATGGTGATGTTTTAATTGCTCTCGTGGTGTTCCAGAGTCGCTGCTGTGTTGAGAAAGTGCACAGATACGCAGCTCCCAGAGGTACTTGTTTCAGGCTTTTAAGACATAACAAAAACCAGCCTATTAACATTGGGTTCCAGATTGAACATTTTCTTCACAGCAGGAAAAGCAGTGTTATATGTACTACTTGATTTAGGGTTTTCTGAGTCCTGCTTCGCCCCTGTGGTTCTTTCTGGCAATTTGGATTTTGTGCAAGCCACAGGTATTTGTTCTGTTTCGTGTCAGCACAAGTTGCAGCTCTGGGCATATCTCCTGGAACGTTGTACCCCCTACCGCAGGCGCTGTTTCTTTGCAGCAGGTTTGGGTGTTCTTGAATTTATGGTACTGAAAGAAAAAAGTGAATGCTGTAACTGATTTTTAACTACCAGTACAGCCATTTTTAAGCTATAAAGGCTCCCTCTGTTCCTCCAGAAATAGCCTTATTCTCTGTGTACACACATGGATTCTGAAGCACATTTCTACAGCAAAGTCTCTGCTAGGGAGATCTAGGATATATATATTTTTTAAACAAATTACACAACATGATTCTGCTGTCCAGTGCATTAGCATGAATTAATGTTTCTAGGCCAAGTTCAAATAGTAAACACAATTTTGTGTAGCATGTTGCAGTCAAAATGTGCAAAAATATGAATTGTATATTGGTGTGGTACTTGACTCTGCCAATAGCTTCACACAATCAGTAGCAATGTTACAATGGGGAAAACAAATCAATAAATTTAGTGTGTATTGCAGTGTAGGTTTTCCTTGGCTTGTGATTATCATCTGCAAATAACATTTCTGCTAAGCACCCAGTTTATAAACCCTACATGACTTACAGATTATCAAGGTTTAAAGAGAAAATAGAGAATACACTGTGAATATAATGCTGTGCTGGCAAAGAGGGACTAGGTGACCCAAATAGATTTTTTACATTTCTAACTGCACTGATCTTATGAATTTTATATTTAAATCCAGAGAAGCATATAAAAGCAAGTAATTGAAGTTAATATTTTCGTTCAGTTAGTGTCTATCTTATTTTATTAATCTTTTAACTGGCTTTACCACCTAGGCAGGTAGGCCTACGGGGGTCCTGACAAGCCTAAGTGGGCCTGTAGACTACCGGGCACATGCAGATAAGCGGCTAGGCGTGTGCCAAGCGAGCCGCCCTTTGAGTCAGCCGAGGCCACAAAGGAAGTTCTTTCTCCACCAGTGAAGCCTAAAATCTTCTGTTCCTGGGCATGTGTCCCTGGATGCACATTCCCAAAGTTCTCCAGTCTAAATTTTCCCTTTATGTCTCAAGTGGACAGGAGAAAGAATGATTAATTTAACCACRTTAGGTCTTATTTCCTGTCGCACTGGAGATGATCGTCGTGGAATTGCTGTACAGGCACAGGGGTGTTCCCTGCCCGAGCCTGCGTGCAAAGCCCCGCTTCCCAGGGCGAGGTTGCATGGGCTTAACTCCTGCCTAGAGCGTTCCCATAGGATGTAAGGGGATTGTGGGTATGTTTCTTAAAATTTCCCCCAGGCCTGACCATTTTTGGGAGGGGACTTTCTTGGCCAGCTCACCCCTCTGGCAGCCCAGAGCCCTGCTTTTGTGGCCGTGCAGGGCTGCTTGCTCCCTGCAGCTTGGTGCTGAGCACCCAGCAAAGCTTGAGCATGATTTAGAGCCTGGAGTGAGAACACCAAGCCTGCGCCAACAGCCAGAGGCACCGACCAAACCTGGGCAGCTGCTTTAACCGCTGCTACTTGGTGAAATTCCTCAGAGCTCTTTTCCCATTAAGAAAAGAGCATTAGAACAAACCCTTAAAAATAACAGGAGACTAGACTACATTTTTTATTAGGCTGAAGCCTAAAGAAATTCAGGCTCTAGAGAAAGAATCTAACCCCCCAGACTAGAGATTAGACCAACAGTTGGGTCATAATGTCAAAACTAGAGGAGTGTGAATGTTGTTCAACCTTGACAGCTTTAAATAAAAATAAGGTTTTTGTAGCTTTGAGGTCTTTTCTGCCTATGGTTTGATAATGTCAAGTGATTCTGTGGAAAATGTACCACCAAAAATTAATAAATGTCTCTTGGAATTGCTCAATCAGCAAACAAGAAATGTCACTTTATACTGCACAGAACTGGAAAGTATGCGCATATTCCATTGCCCTTTCCTGGCAAAAATAGTGTTTCTTGACTGCTGACACAGCATGAGTCTCCAGTTTTCACTAACAGATCTGTGCCTTTGTAGGGGAGACCATTCCATGAAGTTCCTGAAGGAGATGGTATGCAGCAGTGGGGAAATCGTAAAAGGATGTGAATGCATAATATGCAGAAAACACCGTTAAGACACATGTGCGAAATAAGGGCACAAATATATGCTTCAAATGAAGGATGTGAAGACTAGTTAGGAAACAATTTGGGTCTAGCTGCCAACACAAGGAAGGGCCAATAATGAAGCCTCAAGCAGGAGGAATGGTCTTGACATTTTTTTTAATTAAAAACGGTGTCTGTGTTTTGAACGATAGCAATGCAGTACTGAATTGGGCTGATGTTGCCCCAGAGTATCTTTGCAGGAAAAAGGTGGCGGAAAGTTCAGCCAGCTGAATAATCCCATCTGCAGAACATTCAAAATRTTTGATAATGACATATAATTCACAATTTATACAGATGCAGCAGATGCTTAAAAACTCCAAATTTACTGTCCTTGAATATATGCAGAGTTGCAATGACAAAAGGGATGGTTAAAATTTTCATGGCACCCACTGCATTTGTAATCATCTGAATGCTAAGAGGTCTGTACGAATTTTTTGTAGTAAAMAGTAATGATTTGTACCATCATCCCTATTTTATAATTAAATTCTTATTTGTTGGTGTTATTAACAAGCATTCCAGTAAAATGTAGTAGTGATAAAATAGTATTTATTGTCACAGTATTTCAGCTGATGCATGTAGAAGAAGCATATGGAATGCTTTCAATTGGACTTTGCCTTGTTGATAAATATATTTTATAACTTGATTGCAGTAAACACATTAATTGAATGACTAAACTATATGACTTTAACCTTTTATGCTTGCCTTAGGCATCATATAAAAGGAYATCAGAAAAGTTTCAGATTGTATTTGCAATATTTGCTTTAGCGGTGTTTCTCAGTATTAATAGGTTTTCAGAAACTCTCAGAAAATTTCTGTTCATATGGAAACGAGTAAATATGTAGACACTGTTGCTACAGTAGATGATAACACCCTTTTGCAAGATGCAGCCGAAGAACACTGGAATCGAGCAGTGAATAACAACCAAATGACCTTACCCTTTAAAAAGGCAGAGAAGTTATCTCATCAGAACACCTAGAGATCTCTCCCGTAAACTGTGCGGTTTGTCTATCCAATTAGAGATAACATTGACATAAAATTGTCTATATTCCTGCGATACTCTTTCCTCTGAGCTGTAAGATGTTTGCTGTTTCTTACAAGCTACTTACTGAAGTCTAGTCAAGCCRTGCTTGTAACGGTCCTGTGCGCGCTGACATTCGTTAGTGTATCCTCCGATTACGGGTAATACTTCACTCCATGGTAGCAGAAACTCGGTCTATTGTGGTGATGCGTGTGTGTGAAATGCTGTATTTCTAGGACCACTCAGCAAGCGTGGGTTTTGTTTTCGCTGCTGCAAATAGGAGTGAGCTCAGAAGTCCAAAATGAGATAATCCTATGTTATTTTCTGTCTAAGAACTAATTCACCTATGAGGTAAATTCACTATTTTTAGGTTTACTTACTACAGCCTGATGGAAAAAGGTACTGGYTGCATTAAATTTTGTAGATTTAAAAGAAGCATGTGGAACTACCATGTTTAAAATGCTTGTAATTGTAATGCTTAAAGTGCTTTTCCCTATTACTTTTGGTAATTCTGAAGTATGATTTCAGTAATATATTTTTTGATTCTTAAAGTTACTTGAACATTGAGAATACCACATTGAATGCCACAGCCAATGAAAAGGAGATTTTTGGTAAAGAACTACTAATAATAACTCTACTTCTACCTTAATTATATTTCTGTTTTGGAGAGAAAGGAAAAAACTGCGTTGTCATCCTTGAGTGCCCTTTAAATCAGGACACTGTTGACACTTTGTTTCCAATTAACAGTAAAAACCTTCTTTGATCCTTTGACTTTTTTATGAGATGAATTTATATTTTCTAGACTAACATGCATGACAACATAATTCTCCACACTCATTAATATTCAACTTCTTTGCTTTAATGAGGGAGACGAGGAGGAATGGAATGTCATCTGCTTATCTAAAGCAGCAAGGACTTTGCTAATATTCACAGACAAAAAAACCCCTCCATTTAAATAACACTAAAACTGTGACACATTTGGCCAAAAACAGGTCATTCAAAATTAAGCCTGACACTCGGAGCTGAATGAGATCTGTGTGGGGTTTTCCAGTATAAAAAGTAGGAAACCCTGATTTTCCACTTACTGATTTGTTTTCCTTATCCTTTTTGAAGTAGGATTTGTGGGAAGGGCTGCTAGGTTCATTYCTAGAAATTAAATAGGCTCCGCCACCCTATGTGGCACCATGTTGTGTTCCCCAGTGTTGTGAGGCCAAGCRCTGGTGGGACCCTCAGAGGATACGAGTCGGCAGGACACCACTGACTACATCCCACCAGCTGGGCTGGCCCTACACCTCTCTGCATTAGACTCCTACAGGGAATTCACAGATTTTTAGTTTTGTCCACATTAGCATGTCTTTGAAATGCATTTAATCCAAATGTTAATAAACACTACTGCAGTATATCCCTTGTAACTTGACTCAAAGTGCACGTGCATCTTATGTTCCTTTTGTCGTTGCAGGAAAGTTTTCACTGGAAATTTTGTATTTAGCTCAAATGCCAAAAGTTTTGTTAAAATTAATGTAAAATTCACTTTTGTAATTTGGGTGGAATGGCAAGAGCATACTCTTTTCTCCTCCTCCCATGTCCTGTTTGTTGCTCTTCATTAACAAGAGTACAAACCTTATATCAAATGAGTTCTTTAAGTTCCAATACAAGTTGGATTTCTTTAAAAAAAAAAAAAAAAAAAAAAAAAAAAAAAATCCCCTGAACCAGCTGCTCAGTCAATTTAAGTGCTGGTACTAATACTTCAGTAACGTTTCAAAAATCGTTCAAATAACCCATGTTACTTTCAGCAGTTCCAGAATGCCTTACTCCTGTGTGCAGGACCTGGTCCTGAATTTTTTGCATGACTGTGAGAATTTTGGGGGCTAGGAGTTTGACTATAAACCAACAGAGATCTATTCCAATACTTTTTACTTCATGATGGAAGCTCTGACRTCAGCATTACAACTAAAATGGAAAATATTGTACAAAGCTGTTAGAAAAAAATCTCCATTAACAGCAAGCTTGAAAACCTGAAAACAGTGGCAACACTGTTACTTTATAGATGGAGTTAAAGGAAATGCACAAAGCTTGCAGTCATCTAAGGATAAAATATAAATAATATAAAGTAATTGAATTAAAAATCACAAAGCTAAGTCATGATATCTGAGATATTGTTAGTACTGTGGATTCATAAAATCTTTAGAATATTCTAAAACTGTACAAAATTCTTTTTCTTTGTGAAATATCCTTTTTGACTGRTCTATTTTGCACTAGTTTCCTTGATATTGGATGCTCTTCATCTTGTAGAAGTTCTGCTGATAGCACCAAGATTTGAAGGCTTTTAAAAAAAATAGATTAAGAACTGTTATTTGAAGCATCTTTTTTCGCATATTTTGAAATGAGGCAAATTAAGTCATTGTTTTTTCTACACTCTTTCCTATACAGCTCAGATTTTCAGTATTGTAATGTTGGGGGGGGGTATCAGGAATTGTGACTGAATCCTGCACCTTCCAAAATCATTGATTCCAGCAGAAGCATACAGTCTAAAATATCTTTCTGGATGGATGGAGAAATGTGGCTGAATGACTGGGGGAGAGGCTARCGCATGTGCTACAGACAAGGTAACTCTAGCATGTGCTGCAGGCAGTTCCTCTGAGGACATCTTCAGTGATTTGTCCTTCAGCTTCCTCCTACATGTGAGCTGGTGGGTCAGGTGAGAGGTGAGAAAGCCCAGCGAGAGCAAGCCCACAGAGGCGGGTAGAGCTTTAGCAAAGGAGAGGAATGTCTGGAGATGGACAACCGTTGGAGCCCTATGCTGAGGCTTGTCGGGTGTGACTTTCATGCTTACCTGTAGAGATCTGTGTCTCCAAAGCAACAATAAATAAAACAAGGCAGCAGCTGATGTTAGCTGTACATCTCATACCTATCTGTGGGGTCTGCCTTGATGTTGTCTTAGGCCATAAAATAATCTACTATTCTGTTTGCCCAGTGCACAGCAAAATGGGGGCTGAATTTTGCATGACTCATAGGCCAACCAAAGATTGCTATGTAAATATATGGCTGGAAAATCGCTATTTCAGTATGTTCATTCTTTTTAACTCAGGGTTGCAGCACTATATCTTCCATGCAGGTGACAAATTCAGGTGGAAAGCAATAGATGTAACAAATAGATTCAAAAACAGGAGTTATCAAAATGCTGTGAAGACTGGAGCAGCCATTCAGTAAGGGCAAAGGAATTCTTAGATCAGAATTCTTAGATAACAAAAAGGAATAAATCAAGTATAGTAGCAGAATGATATTCACTCCTCAGTATTCATTGGCAYCATATCAAGCTAAAAGACTTATTTATATTTATAGATTTAAGCATATTTCAGATGATATAGTTATCTTTTAGAAGTGAATTCTAATGTTGTGAAAAGTCTGCATTCACAGCACTGAAAGACATGTTTTGCAGAGACATAGCATGGATTGCTGTAGTGCAGTTCTTTCAACACTACCATGCCATGATCTTGAAGAGTCATTATTGAAAAATTGAGATAAAGTTTCATATCATCCCCTTTTAATTCCTTGCTTCTTTCTCAAAGCTCCTAATGAAGCCTTCACTTAACAAGTAGTTACTACGCTGTTAGTGATGTGAATAACTACATCACTCTGCATTGCCTTGATAGAGTCAGCATGGGTAGTTCCGTGGAGAATTGTGTGGCTTTTGACTATTGGTGAAGATCAYGGACAAGAATTCCTATTTTTATTTGCATATTACAACAAAAAATATTTTGTTCAGTTAATCTTCTAGCCTGCAGTGCAATAAATACAGTACACTTTAAAACTAAATAAAAGAAGAAAAATACAGGACATGGCATCCTTTATGGACCTGACTGCTGCCATCTGAGTGGTGGCATGTCATTGCTAGAGGTGGTAGCAAGACATGTTGTCTAGGCTAGCTACTTGGCTTCAGTCATATTTATGTCTGATGTCAGTATGCTGCTGCTTCTCTGTGTTCGAAATGTCCTCTGGATAGGAGGTTTCCATCACAGCTGCCTAAACCAATTGGCAGACTGTTCTGTCTGAGCGTGCAGATGTGCAGTTCTCGGAGCTGAGACGGATGCTGCTTTCAGTATGAGATGAAAATGAGCCTGTATCCCAACCATAAACTGAAAGATACTCTCAAGATCAGAAATAACCATCAATGTTCACTGGCTCTTAGGAAGGTGGTTCCTTTTTTTTTTTTTTATACTGGTAACCTGTTCTTAGTATTCTCCAGTTATCTAAAGTCCTAGGGTTGAGAGCATCTTTATACCTGGATGTGGTGATGATAGCTTGAGGATTTCTTCCACCGACAGCTACCAGAGAATGATAGCAAGAAATCCTGTAATAAGCAGATCAACTTTTGTGGAAAGTTAAAGGATAAGACAGCATGTATTTTCACACRGGTAGCTGCCAGCTGCCCTTCCTTGTCTGTCACACCTTTTCTTTTGTGTATCGTACATATAAGAAACTTTGCAAAAAATGAAATACTACTCAGACAAGATGATAACTTGTCAAGGATCTTCTGAGGCAGTAGAATTGCAAAAAGTATGAACATACATGGCTTGTATATGGCAGTTTCGGAGCTACTGCAGATGAACAGTATTTTCCAAGAGCAGCTTGGATGCATGCTGCCAGACAGGCCATCCTTCAAAAGTTTAAAGGAAACCGGTATGTACAAGAACATTGCTTAGAAAAGAACCATCATTTTGTTGAGCTATACATTTATTATTCACTGTTTATGAATCTAGGAGCATATCCAAGTCATTACAAATAGGATATTTGCTTACTCAACAGTACTGCTTTCTGTGCATATTCAGAGCATTTAATGACAAAAATATTTTTTTCTTGCTGTGTTTTCTCCCAGTTAGGTCAACAAAGTAAGAGAGATTTAACTTGATTTTATTCTTGGTGTTAGATCAGCAGTGTAGTTAAATTCTTCCCAGTTGCCATTAGTTTATAGCTGAGTAGTTATACAGAGGCCAGAATTCTAGGTAAAATACAGAAACTTAGATGAAAGCTTGAAATATAAAGATATTTTTGTAATCTATTCTCAAAACTCGCACCTTCATTTGCAGCTCTGCAGTTTCCTACTGAAGTTAAAACCCTCAGTGCCTCTCACATTAGTAACAGAGAAATTGACACAATACTCTATAATGAAAAAGTTAAGATATTTCCTTGGTAGTGTTCCATTTGGGGTAAATTAAATTGGCAATGTAATTTAAGACAGTGGAGTTATAAAAGAATAAATGTCATGTCATTTTCCTACTCCACAGTCTTTTGCTAGATCATCAGGCTTTCATGAGCTTGATCTTTGGACCTCAAGATTAATTATGGCCCTAAAACAAGAACAAAAAGACACCATTTTACTTACAACAAAGGATGGTAATCTGGGATCATTGTGGAAAGATACAAAATGCCAGTGGTGTTTAAGGACCTATTTTGCAGGGGGGTTCACTTTCTCAGATACACAAATTAAAGCAAAATCACATAAAATATAGTAGTGTAGATGAACTCCTATCCTGCCTATGAAGGTTTGAGATCCTGTGAAACTGAAAAGGTCAATACTTCTAATGAAATGGGCAGTTCCTTMAAAGACTGAGAATAACACTATAGAATAAACATTCTTGTTTTCAGGTCCCTTCTAGGCATGTTAATGCCCTTTTAACTTGCCGAGAACCCTGTTTCCTAACAATGCATGAAGTAAAACAGTTGTAACTTTTGYTTTTAATTAATTTTACCTAACGTGATATAAATTGTAGTAGTTGTCACATTTGCAAGAGTTGTCTTACGTGGCTAGTGAAAGTTGGATGCTCTTTGAGGAATGTGTCTGTAACAACTGTTAGACCTTTAAGACAGCTATAGCTATTCTCACATCAATAGTTACCTTTCCATCCTTTTACTGAGATTATTTTAAAAACTTATTTTAAAACTATTATATAATATTGCACACTATATTTTATTCTTTGTGTGTTCCAGTACTCCGTATGACTGGACTTCTTTCCTATTGCTTTTTTCAATGCGCTCATTTTACAAGATTTGTTCTTGCCGTTTTTCTTTGAATTTTCATCCCTGTGCATGTTTAGTAGTGTGCAAGCAAAAGCAGGCAATGAAAATTTTGTCTGCACTTCATCTTTTGTGGTGTTCTGCTCATTTAGCATTTTCTGCATTTTTTTGTAAATTGTTTCATTAAAAATACATATATGTCATCAGCTTTTTTAAAGCTGCACCTGATGTGCTGCTGATCTGAAATGCAAATCAAGGGTTTTATCTTTGCATTTTAAAATCTTAAAGCATAGTTACCATGCAAGAACCATGTAGTCTTTTTCTTCTCCCAACTTCATCAATTATTTTTTTCCATATAAAGCAGTCATGAATGATGACCAACAGCTTGTCTGTGCAGCCTYGGAAAAGGCATATTTCCCATCTGGGACTGCAGAAAGGAAGCTCTAATCTTTTTCCTTTACCAACATGCTACATCTTCAAATGGTTTATTTTCCAGTGGAAATTTTGATTTTGATCCTATTTTATGAATATTTCCTTCCTTGTTATCCTTTTAGTGTGGAAAATATATGTATGCTAATCTCTTAAGTATATAATATGTTTCATATTATAGATTACAAAAGACAGAATAATAGGTTGAGATAGTGTTGATTAAAGGCTCTAATACTAACTCCACCTCAGAGGAAAAAAAAATCTTGTATCCAGTATCATCCAACTAAAAGCAAGAGTCTTCCATTGTGTCCAGAAAACGTATTTCGATCCTCTATTTGAAATGTCAGACTTTGAAGATGAGCAAAGTAATTACTGCCTTCTGTTAAATATCTGGCAATTTTTATGTAAAATATTCAGAAAGAAGGCAGAAGGGAAGAGAGGTTTACTAAAACTGATGTTGTAACTCATGGAACATCTGGTTCCACATGTGGTCCAGCATAAACATCCTAAGCAAACAATTCAAGGCCAGGTTTTCAAGGGTTTACCCACTCTTCCTTAATTCTTCTCCTGCGAAGCAGGCTCCTGGGTGCTTGCTTGCCTTAACTCTGTCATGAAAGTAAGTACAGTATGTACGTAAAGGGTTCACAGGACAAGATGGCTGTTGCCCAAACTAGATGGAAGGGAGAGGATGGTACTGTTAGACAACTTGTAGGCTCTAGACTAGTGAAATGAGAGGATACTTGGTTCTGTTTCTAGGACACCCATCAAGTTATTCCACTGACTTCACAAAATTTCTACGATCCCAGCATTTCATAAAAGGCGAATAGAAATCATTTATGCTGAAGTAATATATTCAGTAATAGTTTCTAATGGCACTAAGTAAAATGTTGCTTCCTTTAAATGAACTATCAAAAAGAACCAGAAAGAAAGGGCAGAAAAAGTAAGGAAAAGTAAATAAAATTACGCCTCATGAAAAGAGAAAGCTTTTGATGAAAACAAAGTTTTGATTCATAACTATCTGAACAGAAAAGGCACTAGAATAAGATGAATCAGAATACCCTTGGCAAAACAGCAAAATGTGCACCCGAAAGCACATACTCCTTGAAGAAAACTCTCCAGAAATCAAGAACCGAGAGAAAGAGCACTAAAAATCAAAGCAAATATTAGGCATGTTAAAATCAACTTACTGAAGATCCTAATTCACAAACAAGTGCGCTTGTCATTTATCAAAGTGTTCAACAAATGTAACAAATCTCTTAGTGGAAACCTTAATGTTCCAAAATGATGCATATATGCCCGATAGATAAATCTATGCCCATTCTTCATCAGAATTTCACTTGACTTTCAAATAGGAAAAAAAAAATGGCTGGATGCAAAGCTAAACCAGACTCGCCTTTTTCCTATAGAAATAGCCCACAGTAAAATACTGACAAATCCTAGAGACATCTGGGATTGTAATCACAGACTTAATTCCAGTTATCTTCTAGTTCTTAGTCATGTGAAAATACGAAGTAAACATAGAAGCCATTCAGGTCCTTAAAGCATCTAAACTAAACTATTCAGAAAACTGTTACATTAAAAAAAAAAAAAAAAAAAAAAGAGCCTGGTTTTCTGTGCCTGTGCCATTATTAACAGTATAACTTTCTAGCTCACTGTCTGTACTAATTCTACATGAGTATTGCTAAACTGTAAAGTATGTATGTAAACAAATGCCCCCTGCCTGGTGTTATTTTATGCTAATACTGTGTGCAAATGAAGTGCTAAATAACCTGAGCTGCTAACTCCCTGATTCAAGGGAATAAGAATACTATAAAATAAACGTGGCACAGAACTGAACTGAAAGAAGTCATGAATGCAGGCATGATAGTGTTTTTAATATAATTTAAATATATCTATTACCAAAAAGGCAAGATACCGTGCTCATGTAATATCTTGGCTTCAGTCTCTCTGYATTACTTCCCGTAAACTATTAATCCTCTTTGTCCAGGGTCCAACCCTGTAACRTGCTGCATGCTCTAAAGACTTGCACACTCTCACTTTGTACCTTGATAACCACAGAGGAAGTGTTCAACTCTTTGCAAGATCACGTCTTAAATAATCAAACTTATTGATATCAGTAGCTTTATTCAATATTTAAAATTGCAGTTTAGAAATGTTCTCATTTTTCATGTGAAGAAAGGAATCTGATGAAAATCTACAGGGCAGTGATGTGCCTCAGAAACCGTTCTACAGAAATGAATTACTTTTTTGACTGAGTAACTTCAGAAGGCATTCACATCAATATGGTTTATAAATGCAGAAAGGAGAATTGACGAGACTCCTTTGGAAAATAGAGGCACTACTTTCTCACTACTTCATAAACGCTGAAATACACATTCTTTTATTTAAAGATGAGTGAAGGGGCTGATGCTTGCTCTGCCATCAAGCCTTTTCAAAGGAATCAATCTTACTGAAAGCCAGAGATGCAGAAGTATGAAATGTGAATGTTAAAGGAAAGGACATGGTTGAGTTTGGACTATACTGTAACAGAAATGGAGGAGCATATTAGGACAAGCTCTTTCGCACACTACTTTGAGTAGGTGTCCTTTCTAGAAGATTGCTTAACTCAGCCCATTTAACAACCTGTTCCTTGCCTTTGCTTTTGAAAGAACATTGACATTTGCCCTTCTTATTTCTGGAAGCAGCCACACAGATCCAATAGACAGGGCCCAAGTATGGAAAACAGCAGTGTCATAAAGCTTAATTTCAATAACAAGCTTCAGCAGCTCAGAAAATGCATACTCTTCATTCCTCTTGCAATGGAAAGAAGTATCGTTTAGCCTCTAACAAGGAAACAGGTAATGAGTTAAAGATTTAGTGTTCGTGTTTACAGGAGGCTTGTGTGAGATTTCCAACAGTGGCAAAGTTTGTTTGTTTTTTTWAAGTATTTATTGAGTCACGTTTGAAAGTAAAATACAAATTAAGTAGTTTGCTATCAATTGCTTTTTCTTTCCTTTAAAGAGCAGTATATTTGTTTAAAAGCAACCATTAGATACATGATTTCATATATCTGAACACCTCAAAAGATTCTTTTTCTAAACTTGGAAAGTGATTACTTATCTTTTCCTCTTCCATTCTTCCAAGCAATAGAACCTATTCTCTGATTACATATTGTTTGCTAATTGATACTAATATTGTTCATAAAGGTCAGTGTTGGTCTAAGAGGTGGGGGGGGGGGGGGGGCATGGAAAAGGAGGTCCAGAATACGGTCAAATTGCCAAGCTGGAAGAGGAACCTAGGTTTCAGAAACCTAACTAGCTACTCATGTGCTAGGTCAGTGGTTCCCAAACAGTGACAMAGTGGCATTACTTCTGCATTATCCCCACATCAGTTGGGGAAAAAAGCAGTTGCTGCAGGCCGGGTTGGACTTTGTTTTCTCCTTCCCTTTTGCCAAGATTGCTTCCAGCACGACTCAGTGCTAGTAGCTCGCTTGCCCTTTGCGGCTGTGCATCCCAGGCAGTCCTGGCGCTCCTGGGTTTCATCTCCAGCAAGGACCCGGGGAACGGGATTGGGGAGGAATGTCAGCAATTAATCTTGCTCCAAAAAAGGCTGAATTTAGTTGCACTTAGTGAGGGGCTTGACCTGATTTTCGCTTTTTACTAGTTTTAAAAGTATATGAACGTCTGTAAATCTTTGTTCTTCATTTCACTGAGGGTTTTATATGGATGAGAAGTTCTTTGAGTATTTGATAGGTTAGCTAGCAAAAGGATGATTACCTCTGATGGGATCTTCAAAGAAATTTATTACCTTTTTGGACAACTTGTGTGAAATTATCAAATGATTTAAAATCATAGCAGTTATAGTAATGCAAGATTTGTTAAATAGAAAAAACAATGCATTTAAACTCAACTGGTACTGTCTTCAGCTGTAAAAATTTGATTGGATACATAGTTGAGCTAAGCTGTATTGCAAAGCTAGTTTCAAAGAGTAATGCCTCATTTTTCCACTTATCTTTTGATTGAGCCTGTATTTCATTATTGTTACTTCTTCTCATGAGTCATAGTATTTTTATATTTTTCTGCTTAGATTGTCAAATTTTGTTTATTCTCATACTGCAGACACTTCCTATGCATATTCACAGAGATTTTAGTCGTATATTGGCTTAAAGTTCTGCCATCTCAAATTTGATAATTCAAGGTTAGTAGAGCTTCTTTACTGTATGTATGTTCCATTTACAGACAGAAAGATATGCAGTAATAATTCTATGTTGTGTTATAACTACCAACTATGTATATGCTTATCAGCTTGTTAACAGGTATATTGCACATAATTCACTTGTTTTATAAACACACCTCTCAATGCCAGTCACTACTTCATTTATTCTAAACAGTACGAAACARTACAGCATAATATTTTGTACTTACATTATGCTTCCCATCCAATGTACAAACAACATAAAGGAGCCTTAGGGTAAAGGAGCATCAGGCAACTCTACAGCATTTTAGTTCTGAATAAAATAYATGAGAATTACTGTGTTTCTTATCCACTGCTATACTGAGAAAATTAAAATCAAAGATTTTCCAATTAGGATGAATAACACAAACATTAAAATTTATTTCAGCTACAGCAAAATTGTAAGCTTAACATATTGTCCGATATCTCCACACGTTATTTAGTCAAGTTTACAGACTTACTGCRTTTTCCCAAAGGCTATTGCAGATTTATATTATATTCTGCTTCCTTGAAGTACTTGCTTGAGTACAAAGTATTACTGATAAAAATTATATATCAAACAAATGAGATGCATGTCAGAAGCCTATAAATAATGAATTAAATACTAGTTTACTCATAAATATTACAGAATGGAGCAATAGGTTCTAAAAGAGTATTTTCCTTATAACTTCTTACTTAAACCACAAGGGCATGATGCTTTTTGGGAGACTGAATTATATATATCTAGATTTATAATTAGTCCAGCTATTAACCTTTTCTCCAGTTTCTCTCTTTGGTGATATACTGTACTATAAATTTCATAAGGGATTACCTTGCACAAAATAYGGTTTTATATAAATGCCCCATGCATATTTTAGAATCCTTTTAAATTTATTTATTCTAGGTCTGACTCTCCATAGTCTTGTACTTGTACAGCCTCACTTATATGCGAAACAGATGCAAACTAGACCAAAACAGAATTTTCTGATCACTTAAAGTGAACATGCTCTATTTATATTTTGGGTGGGTATGCATTAGCTAGGTTACATAGGTCTGAAACAGGACAGGCTTTAAGCTTTGCAGTAAAGTCCCTGTCATAAATTGCAGGCAGACTTAATGGYGCTAAATCATCGTAAATTAGCGAGCTCTCTTCGTTCTGAGCCAAGTATTGCCTAACCAGATGTGTAGATTTGATATGCCTTTACTGTTTTCTAGTCTTCTGTTTCATTGGTGTAAAAACAGAAGGTATTTAGCTTTGCAGGACAAAAGTTATACAGCCAGTTTAGATAAAACATCAGGTGCTGTGATTCTAATCTGCATGTTTATATACATGCAGAGATTTCTGCAGGTGGCCAAGACTTCTGCACGCAGATCTCTAAACATTTTTTTTAAGCTGTATCAGAACCTTCTGCATAGAGCTGATGATAGCCAGTAAATGCATGCACATTAACACTGCATTAGCATCGTTAAACTGCAGCATTTCAGAATAGCCTGCCAGAACATGACCCGATCTGGACTGTTAAAATGGCTGCGCACACTTGTAATTTGTAATCCATTCAAAAGGCAGAAAAAGATTAAATTATCTAAYACTTGACAAACTTCTATGGAAAAAGCCAAACATTACAAATATGTTTTAAACTCGTAAGATCATGAACAGTAGTTTGAATTTAAAGCATTTCTATTTTAAAGATGTTTTAATTCATTACTCTGTTACTTAATATTTTTAACTTTTAGAACTGCAGGTTTATGTCCATAGGGATTTCAGAAGTCAAAACTGACAGTACATATTTAACTATCACAACCACCCAGCAATTATGCTTAGCTTTTGCCTTCTCATCTAACTAGCCTTGCAATCTAGGAACTTCTGTGCATGTTGGGATTTCTGTAGAAGTTAGYATTAATGAAATAGTTTTAAATTTCCCTAGGCTCAACCTAGACATTAAGAATATAAATGCAAATTAGCACAGAGGAACTAGCAGTCTTGAATACTAACACTTCCACCACATTGCTTTCAGTTAAGAATGCACTCAGAAATGGGGGACCYGGTCTTTGGCAGCTGGCATGCTCGAATTACCTAAATTATTCTGACGATATTTCTGTGGTTGTCTATATGCTAAAACATTGTAACACTCAAACACCTTCCAATCAGAGATTGATATTTTCTATCTGATAACACTTGTCTAAATCAGTTCTGTCTTGAAGACTTCCTCTAAAAGAATCTTCTCTTTTCTACCTAAAAACACCTGAGTGATGTAATTTAAACAAATGTGGCCACAATATTCCTCTTTATATCAAAGCAGTTCAGGTTGGTATTTTGGTTTGGAAAGGCATTACAATTTCTGAAAATTCATTGCTTTGCCCCTCACACTTATACTGGCTCCTTGCAATGTTTATTTCTGTTGCAGCGTGTTTTCTGTGTTTGCATGTGTCTGCACTCGTTGCTTTAGTTGACCCTCTGTCCACATCTTCTATGCCTGTGCATTCTGATGGTAAACAAGTGAGAATAAGGTACTACAGTGAGAATATTAACATGTGCTATTATTAGCCTCAAACTATCAGTATGGTTAGTACCAAGCTATCAACACTAGTTATGAAAACTGAAATTTGTATTCCTAAGGAACTGCTCCTTTTAAAACTTTCAGCAGTAATTAAACATACATTATTGTTATAACTAGTTAAATATCTTATTTGCTTACATATTCAAACTAGTTCCTCTCTTTAAATATATACTGAGAGCAATGGCCCTGACTGGAAGACAGTGAAGACAGTAATTCACTGTAATGGTAATGATGATATAAACTGTAAATTTTGAACTTTTAGGTGAAATACTGAAGTTCAGTTTTCTGCATAAAAAAAAAAAAAATTAGGTCTTTTCTGTAGGAATTCCAGACCACTATCTCCTTGGAAGAATGGGTTGAATCAGTTTGAAGGTGGGTTTTTTAAAGTTTCATAATTTGTTACAGTGATTGTGGATAGTTTCATATACAGATATTTTTACCTTATTTCATTTTGGTGTAATGAAAAAAGTGATCAATCATAGAATCATGAAATACCATAGTTTGAAAGAGATCTCTAGAGTTATTTAGTCTAGCCTCTGCTTGGAGTCTGGTCAAGTYTGGAATATTTCCAAAGACAGACATCCTCCAACCTCTCTGTGCAACCCAATGAAAAATTTGTTCCTAATATCGGACAGGAATTTCCCATGTGTGTGTTGCCTCTTGTCCTCTCCCATCTTGCTGAACTCACTCCAGTATGTGGAGGTCTGTCTCGTATGAGGGAGCCTAAAACAGCTGGTTGCAGTCTGAGACGTATCGAATAGAGGGGAAGGATCCCTTCCCTCGGCCTGCTGCGTGCAGCCCGGCCCGCCGCCGGCCTTCTGCCGCAAGGGCACTCTGCTGACTCGCTTTCCACTCRTCCATCGGTCCATTCGAGGTGCTTTTCTGTACAGCTGCTTTCTACAATTTATACAGCTGCTCTTAAATGCCTTCATGGTAACTATGCAAACCCCCACAAAAGGCTGCATTGTGAATTATGTTTTTTTAACGTAGTATCTCAAAAAAAAAATAAATAAAAAGTACAGCTTCAGAGTATATTATTGACCTGGGCATTTGGGGATTTTTTTTTTGATGCCAAATATAAAACTGAAAAAAATGCAGTTCATCTATCATTTGAAATTTTGTATTGGCCCAGTTAAGTAATACTAAGGGATGAAGACATCCTAGACACAATTTTTCACAGTGACTTTAGAAATTTTCTATAAACAGAAAATTTTGACTAACTTTTCTTATCTCATAGCCTTTTTATGTTTAGCATGGCTCTTTTTTATTTTGGTTATTTGCTAATGCTCTGATAGTTCAGACTTCAGGTGAGTTCAGTATCTTCATATCAAGTAAATTTTGGGTACAGCTTTTAAAACTGCCAGTGAATGGTAGCAAATTAGTACTGCATGATACTTGATTACCTTTGCTATAAGGCAATTAGGATACTAACTTAGGCCATAAACTTTATTACTGTTTCTAACTAAGCTGAAGGTGAACAAGAAAATTCAAAGCATCAAYGCTTTCAGTGAGATGCCTCTTAGAAATAGTTGGTTAAAAATTGTTTGACATGATTTAAAAGACATTTTTTGCAAGTTGCCTCCTGGGAAGCATTTGAGAGCCTAAGTAAAATTTGAATGTTTACATTTTAAAGCACTTTTAATGCAAGAAATCTGTGTATAATTATCTCTAATTAGTCATCTCTTCCACTGAGATTTATACTGAGCATTTAGTTTTTTTGCTTCTCTACATTAGCCATATCCCAGGTTTCTTTAACAACTAGAACCGTCTGACAAGCTGATCTCTGGATGAGACTTCAAACTGTTTACTAGTCTGACTGCATTTACCTGTTGCTTTAGGCCAATCCTAAATAAGGCCAGACTTTCATGTCTAATTAAGCTGAAGAGCTTAAGACCTTAGGTGGTCTTTTTGTATATTTTCCGAAGGGAGAAGCAAATTTGAGCAGCAGGTATCAACAAAAATAAARGRAAAAAGAAAAGCGGCAGGAACACGGGAAGGTACTATGTGGCGGGGGGCGGGGGGAAGAACAGGAAAAGGAAGAAGCAAGCTGAGTAGATCGTCCTTCATATTTACCTTTAAATGCCTCAAAAGATGCAAGGCCAAACTCTGCAAGCTGGTAGTAGATCAGTAGAAATGATCAGTAGAGAACTGATTTCTAATCCAATAATATTGTAATTATCAGATGAACCTAAAGAGAAATGCAGAAGAAGGGAACTAAGATGAGCCTGTTCTTTAAATGTCATTATACCACTATGTTTGAGAAAAAGATCCTTATTATGACTTGTTTCCTGTGAAATAAATTACTTTCTAGACTAACCATGAGTTTTACACACTATGAAGCATTCCTTTTTTTTTTTGTTATTTATCTTCAGTGTCAACTTTAAATGTAATTGAGAAATTTTATTCTTATTCAGGAAGGCAATAACATCTCCTATCTCGAGCACTTTTCAATAGTCTGGGTGAATACCTACATTTCACACTTTCATTTCATGTGATTTGTTAAATTCTTAAGAACTGAAAAATACTGATGCTCTTAAAGTTTTTTTTCCCCCCTTTATTTCTTGACCTAGAATTCATTTTTATTCAGTTTCTGAAGGGAAACAAGGTGTGCAGCTAGTCTGTTTGGGGAGTTCTGAGGTTCAAACCAAAACAGGGAGGGAAATACTTCTCTATGATGACTGGAAATAGATTTTTTCCAGTTTACCAAAAATAACTCTTAGAGTTTAAATATTTCAAACAAAATGTTGTCTTTTAATGTACGTTATTTCTGATAAATCGTTTAAGGAAAACGAAATATCTGATACACCAGTAATACACCACCATCATCCAGGTCAGGCTTACTGGGGGAGAAGAGAGTTGCTACTGGTGACAGGAGCATTAGCACCACCTTGTGTTCATGTGGTAAGAAAGTAAGTACGCAACACCCTTTTCAGCCATTAAAATTACAACACTCTTCTATACTCTTTGCATATTTATAAGGGATCCTTATTTGTAGACAAAGGGTATATTTTTGGATATGGTACTTTTTATAAGTTTAAAACAAATAATCGATGCATCCGTGTAGATGGGAAGGTATCTGAAGGAAGCTGGCAATTGCAGTCAATGTGCTAGGCAGTGGTCTTGGCACATCAGCCTAACTACTGTCAGGTTTGTCAGAGACATCCTCAACAGGAGAGTCTGAATATGAATTTTGAAAGAAGATTTGCAGTTGTTTACAGGAGCTCCTTCTAAATGTGAGAGAAAAGACTGTAAAGTAGTATGACGGCCTTTTCTTTGAAAATTTAAAGTGAGCAAACAAGACTGGCATCATTTGATGATGGAAGCTTTGGAGGTAGTCAACATGCTGTGTGTGCATTAATTTTTCATAGCCTGTAAACATGGCACAAAGCAGCTTTTGTTTTCTTCAGTCTTTCGTATGGTAGAAAATACTTTGTAAACATGTATTGCTAGTAGATTTTTCACCAAGATAACTACAGAAATATCATGGTTTTCATTTCTTTTTCAAAAATATCAGTGTCTTGTTTTCGTGGCCTTGGGGATATAATTTCTGAAAAGTGATGTGCCACCAGAAATTGCAATTCTTTACTTGTCTCTAAGCTCTCRTATGTGATATGCAATTTCTGGTGGAAAGTCTAGGTCAAAAACTGTGCTAGCCCAGAGCTCAGAATAATATGAGTGCAATTTTTTCCATGGTTTTATGTATCTACCTGTATTTAGCCTACCTTCAAGAACTTCAGTTCTTATTGGCAAAAGGGAAATAGAACAGTAACTTTCCCTACCTTGCTTTTGCTTTGGTCTAGAAAGTAATAGTTTTTGATAAGCATTTCCTACATCATATTCCCCTCCCTCATTTTTACAAATGTGAATCCTTTCAGGCTGAAGGCAAGACTCTGCTTGTATGTCACTTTCGTTGACTGTATCAATTTTCTGTTCAGTAACAATGCTATAATCATAACTTWAAAAAAAAATGATTCTGCTGCTCTTTATCAAGTATAAACTGGGTTTTAAAAATAATGTAACCTCTTGGGGTATGCTTGGAATCTCATGTTGAAATACACAGGAAATTGGAGGAACTTCTACAGTGTCCTTTTGTATCCAGGCATCTGAAAATAGCTCAGATCTCTCTCCCTCTTTTCTTTTTTTATATTTATTTATTTTGCTGGCTATGTAAAAGGGTAGGGCAATGTTAGGCTACTCAGTTTCTTCTGTCACTTTTTGGCAGACAGCTGGATATCCGTCTTTCATATGTGGGTGGTTTTCTACCAGTACTGAGGAACTTAWTGTAAATTTTTTTTAATAGCTTTCTTTTAGTCTTTTCAAGACTAAAACAAACACATCAATCCTTGTATTTCAAACAAGCTATTCTATAAAGAGTAGTCAGTGCTGGGATTTAGCTTATTTCTAGTCTGTTTTAAAATGTGTTAATTTTATGAAGGAGTAATTTCCGAAAATGACACTCTCCTAAATAACTGAAGTGGTAGTTTGGTGTATACTATTCTATCCTAAAACTGTCCAGGAAGCAGTCATACAAACTAGGAAAATCTCTGAACTGAAGAGTTCACAGAAAAATTTGTGAGGACTATCTATGCTTCCAAGAATAACAGGCAGAGCGAGCTTCGGCATCATCCTCAGAAGTGCAGGCTGACAGGACTCCTGAAAGTGTGATGTTATCCTGCCCCAGGTGGGTTGAAAAAAAATCCTAGTCAGCARCAAGACCAGCAAGCTGTGGCTCAGGTATCAACAGCGCAGGCAGCAGTAGTCCCATGGAAGACAGGAGAATGCTTTAAATTCAGTGCTTCAGCATAACTTCATTACCAATAAAGACAATGAATCACTCGAGAGGCTCTTCTGAACCAGAGCTAGCCGAAGTGGTATCAAGCCAGTCCTTAGCATCAGTACTGCACTGACGGGGTACTGCAACTTTGCACTGGAGATACTATAATTTGCAGCTCTCAGAGGAAACACAGTTTTGATTCAAGACAATTTCATTTGGCACCAGAGTAGCTAGCAATTTGCTACGTATCAGTTTTTTCAATGCAAGTTCAGCATAYTTGGTAGAGAAATCTGAGGGTCAGATTTTTCTTTTGCTTTATGCATTTCTGGTATTTGATACACCTAGGCAAACCTATATACTTGAAGGTAGTCCTGTACTTGTATTCCTGTTGCCAGTTAAAATGTTTGTTCTGATTCATGGAAAAATATGTAACTGTTTCTTCTTCAGTTCCTCCTAAAGAAATGCTCTCATCATCTAATGGTTCTTGCACTGGAATTTGTTCCTAGTTTTAATCAAGTTGGCAAAGGCATATGACGCCTGAAATTCTACATCTTTCTGTACATCTCCATATGTAATACCTGCATGGTCCTCAAAGCAGACCTTTTCAGTTCCCCTAACCCCAACTCACTGGGCAGCATTCCATGGGTATATGAAATTACCACATATGCCAGATACTCCATTTCATATCTGGCAACAGTTCTCCAGTAGCGAGATACAACTTTGGCTCATTTACCCTAGCACTGACTAACTAGACAAACATAGGACTGAATGTCCATCTCCACTGCTACTCTTTTTATTTGCTCCCTTGATGAAGCTACCATCCTTTAATGACTGTAACATTAGGCAATTCCAAAGCATTCCGAGCACAAGCATTAAAAATAATTTCTRTGATCTTTGTCTGCTAATAGCAGGGCAATATTTATGCTGATTACGTTAGTATCTTAAAGCCTAGTACCTAGACTGATGTCCTGTTTTTTGATTCCTGTGACTAAAGTACTAGCTCCGTTCTAGACCTTTTTTGTTTTGAACTATTTCTGTATTCAACCTGTGACACCTTATTTTTGTGTTAATGAAAAAGCCAATGTTAAAGGCAATCCAAAGAGAGAAGAAACCAAAACAACTAAGTCTCCTAGGAAGGCAAATTTACTCTTCCTCCCCTTCTGTTCCCCATGGCTCAGAATAGTTCATGACTGATCTATACTGCTGATGAATTTTTCAACCTGCCAAAACTAATTTGCAGATGTTGAARACAAATGTTTAACAGAAGGTTTTCTTTCTTCTAGATAGAATGCATTTAATCCATGGAAAAATTCTATTTCTGTTTTTCCTGGACCCTCTAAAAGGCTCTACATATACCTCAGGATCTTTAGAGCTGTGTATTCTTTAGGGAAAAGGCAGATTTGGATTTTTGGAGCATTGTTTAAAGTAGATTTCATTCTGAAGAACTAGACCAAGAGATTTGTAGAATGATGAAGACACAAGTTCTAGAACGGAAGGAACAAAGTTAGTGCTTTCTTTCATATTAGCAGCTATTTTGATGCTGTATTTGAAGATCATTTAATATCTTCTGGTTCTTCATTTTGCCTTTCTTTTTTGAAGAGGCTGGCTTTGGAATTATTATAATCTTGAAGGTCTTTTTCAGAATTGAGTTGCAGCCTACATACAGTGAGCAGATGCATCTCCATTGCTTCTTATTTATGCGGATATGTGTTTTGKGAAAAGGATTTGTATTTTGGGCCAGTTTCTTCCTCACCTTTGTAATGCTGTTCACTGAAGGTTGCCTTAATTTTTTCTTTGCTTCCTAGAAACCAATCACACTGGCAGGAAATCACTTTGAATATCAAAGCCACATCTGGAAGTGTTTTACCTCCAGGACTGAGGAAAAAATGACTCAATAAAATATCTCATGGGCACCTGAATTTTGCTTTCCTAATAGAACAGGCTCAAAGCTGGGTTGTCTTTAAGAACAAATATTAAAAATGTCAGAAAAGTTATATACTAGCAGTTATATACGTGGTTGCTGTGAAATACTAGAGCCACAGCTGGCCTTACCTAATTTATTCTTCTTTTTTGATTTATGCACTGCAACACTATAAGCAAAACTGTAATTTCTCTTTCCTTGAGAACCAGTTTGTAAGAGTAGCAATTGCCTTTAACATGCACTTTTTCCCGAGTACTCCTGTAAACAACATAACTAATTTGGGAAGTTAGTTTATGTCCCAGCAGCAAGGCAGGGAGTGCAGAGGAACTGGACTGCAGGTCTACCCAGAAGCCGCAGGAATGGTGAATTCGCCGTTTATTTGCTGCGTGCCCGYTAGCGGTGCCCCGCCAAGACGGCCCGCCTGCGGGCTGCGTGAGGTGAGCAGCGATTCGCGCCGGACTTGGTGCGGGGGGGCGCGGCCGCAGCGCCCGCCGGGCTCCGCGCGCCCCGTCAGTGCTGCCCCCTCCGGGAGGGAGCCGCTGGCGGGGACGCGTTGGGCGCTGTCGCTGGACCTCTTGGGCTCCGGC